>NC_042964.1:28675008-29003758 GCF_901001165.1 Salmo trutta
ATGGCTGACCCTGTAAAACAACACATTTCACTGCACCTATCCAGTGTATGTGACAATATAAACACGCTAAGCACAACTGATACTTTTTAGCCTATTAGGTGGGGAATTATACAATGCAGAACACAGGAATATACGTTTTAAAAAGGAAGAAAATTGTTTGTATTAAGTTTCTCATTTTTGCCTTCTCTACTTTCCAGAATTGAACTCAACTAATGTTGAGTTTTATAATTCAACATGACACTAAAGACAAATATTGATCTAAATCGATCAGAATGAGGTTAAAAGCATGCAGTATTTAATTCCTTCATCCAAACAGTATATCCTGCGTAGGCTATTATCACAATTTTACATAACAACATTGTTTAGTAAGAGAGAGTTTATACCTCACCGATGACTGTCCAATCCATATGGTTGCAAAGCATGCTGAACACAACTGTCAGAGGTGAAATCGGTGGGGGCAGGTGCCAATAGTCCCTTTGATACAAACAAGCCTGTGCTGTCCACCACTGACTCTGTCAAAACCGTCACACTCCCTTTCGAAAATGATGCAGTAAAACAGCTCCGGAGAAGCACACACCTCCTGACACACCTAAGGTTTAAGCGAATAGGAAATCAGAGGTCTCAGTGAGAGATGCCCGTTCCACGCAGTTGAGATTTCCATTCGATTAAAAGCCTGTTGTTAAACCACAATGATAATTGAGATTTGAGAATGCCCGCTGGCCAGCTCCACAGAGACATGTCAAAGCTTTTCATTAATCCTACAGTTTCATCAACCCCAAGTTAACTTACCACAGAAAGAATCCTTCACCCACTACTAATTGCATTGCAAAACACTGTCCAATATGCAATTGAATAGAAAATAATACAATAGGGAATTTGTCTTGTTCAATTTAAAAGCACAATGACAGATGAAGGCCAAGTAGCCATCAAGCCACATACAACACATGATAGCAAATGAAAGAGGAGTCAGTGTATGTATGAATGTGAAGTGTCTGTATGACATTTACAAATGTTCCATGAATAGGCCAACATGTTTTTAGGGTCATTCATTCACTGTCAACTCTGGCAGTCAATCTCGAAATAAGCTTTAAAGAAAAAAATACAGAAAACCACTGAGATGTGGACATAAACTAAATATATAATCTCCACAATGGCAAATCTACTGTACTATAAGTGAACAGAAGCAGACAGTAGGCTAAAGTGACTGTCCACTTTTGAACTTTCTCTCAACCATTGTTTGTTGGTCTAGTCTGGTCATTCCAAAAATGCACCCACAGTTTGCTTCCTGACCATATCATTATGGATGGCTCTTTTGGGCTGCAATGGCTGAATTTACTTTTATATTTGCTGCTATATATCTCTACAAATGTATTTTAATTCAGTCTCTAAAATCATTACGGAAGGAAAACTTGCCTGGCTGCAGAAAATACAATGATCTATAGCACCACCTAGTGCTGTTACCTGATTAATAGCCTTGCAACTTCGCAAGTCATTGACATTGGCAATTAACTGATCGCCCTGTGAACTCACTTCATTCACATTTAATAAATAAATAGTTAAAATAGTTATTGGGTGTTGTTGGAGATGTGTCTTTGCACAGAAAAGGCAGTCTTCAAACCCTCATGTCCCCCTGCGGCCAGGTTACCTTCTGTCTGTCTGGGACTGTGTGTGCCTGTGCAAGCCGACAGTCGTAAATTCTGGAGTAGTGACATGGGCATCTGTGACTGAGGGCCCATCTGCCCTATACACTGGCTAATGGCTCTCTGGGCTGGCTGTGTGTATATTGTATTTACCATAAAAGCTATAAATACCATGGCATCTGGCTGAGAAGAGAGTGAGGACACAAACCCTGTAGATTTCAAACACCTAACTCAAGTCCCTGCAACTTTCAAACACAACGTTACTAAATGTTGGTCTCGTTACACATTATTTTAATCCTGACATGTATTCTTCTTTATGTATTGATTGATCCATCATCCCAGCAGATGTTTCAGTCTTCATGTCCAGAATAAAAAATGGCCACATACAGTATTTCTAGGAACATGCATAACTATAAACTTTCAATTCTTGACAACCAAAAGGAGTCGACACATATGTGACTAAGACTACTCACTTTTTATTATGACTTTTAGTACAGTATGCATTATTACAAAATTGAAGATTGATAAACAATAGCCTATTTCCAAATTCCAAGACATAAAATACTCTATTTAGCAGATGTTGTGCAGTAGTACCAAGGCAAAGATTTGAGATAGCTTACCTTCTTTACTTTGCGCTCCACTTAAAAACAGCACTGTAGACGGTGAGCTCCATTGTGGCCATGCTTGTAATGTTGTGTTGCTGCCCTTCAGGGAAGGCAGTAGGTTGTACAGTTAACTCCTGATGGGGCAAAATCACAACCCTGAAACCACACAACCTACTACCTCAACCTGTGCGAACACCATGAACCACCGACCGGGCACAGTCCGGTTGACCAGTTGGTTAGAGATGGAGTCCAACCAGAAAATGTGAATTAACCTGAAGTAATTTCCTGTTCAAATATAAAATGATGTAATAATATTGTAATAATATTGTAAGAATGGTAATAATGTAGGCACGAAAGGTACATTTTCATTGCAGCTTTTGCCAAGGGTTCTTCATGTGAAGAGTCTGTGATGATATTACAGCCACTTCAGGAAAGACAGTATGTTGTATAGTCATCTGACAGCTTGGGAGTGACCCTAAAACTATACAACCTACTACCTCACACCAAAGGACAGTTGGTTTGTCTCTAACGAACAGTTCGAGTGGTCCTTAAAGTGATCCTCATGTGAGAGCTCAGACATGAAATGGTGACTAGCACGCACACACGTGCAATGCGTGCAATGTGTCAACATCATATTTTGCCTCCTGTTCCTCCTTGACCCATCTCAGGTTCACACCATCTGTAAGACCCAAAAGAGGAGAGTGTGTTAACAACAGCTACTTGAGTGGACAGCTAGGCGTTCACCTGCTGTGTTGTTGTCTTGCAACATTATTAACTAGGCCCTTGATTATAGTTTAGCCAGGCAGACGACCAGATCAGGGTCAGATATCTCTGTTCCACACAGCTTAGTTACTCAAGCCTCACATTTTGGCACATTTAATACAGTTAACATTAAATGTTGTTGATTTTTTCATAGGATTACATATAATTACATATTAGAGCTATGAGGATCTCTGTTTTTCTTATGTTGTTGATGTCACTGTGAAGCCGAAAAGCAAGTGTGTTACTGCCAAGACTCAAATCAAGAGTTTTGTCTATATTATAAAGGTTTATAAATGTAACAGTGACAAATCAAGGCCATATTAGAGAGTTACTTTAGGAAACTATCAAGTGACTCAAGTAGGGCGGTATTAAATCTGGTGGTGGTTTAGTGTTGGAGATGTGGAGAGGGTGAGACGAGAGGTGAAATGTTGTGGTTAACGCTGGGAGTTTTCTCTGTGACATAGGCTGTGGGCAGCACTGTGGTTTACCTCAGAATGGGGGAGACGGGGGGGTCACAACCACAAAGGTGAGTCACAGGCCTCAGGAGGAGTGAGATTGATGCATAGTCGTGACTTACACAAACACACACACACACACACACACACACACACACACACACACACACACACACACACACACCAGCTTGTAGCTATTTTATAGGAGGACAGGGATCACATAAATGCCACACAAATCCAGTACTCCCTGTCCTTCAGTCTCTGAGGATATTTTTTTTTAAATACAAATGGAATCACTTGAACAAGTGATTGATGTGTTGCTGAAACAATTCCAATGTCGCGGATCTATGTCTCTTTGTCAAGTAAACCATGGCCCATTTTACACAGCGGTGGGGTGAAACAGTGTTTCTTGTAGTTGAATTATTTGTGTCAATGTATCTTAACAATATGTATCAATGTACACTGAGTGTACAAAACATTAATAACACCTGCTCTTTCCATGACTAGCACTGACTAGGTGAATCCAGGTGAAAGCTATGATCCCTTATTGATGTAATTTGTTAAATCCACTTCAATCAGTGTAGATGAAGGGGAGGAGTCAGGTAAAAGAATAATTTTTAAGCCTTGAGACAATTGAGACATAGATTGTATATATCTGCCATTCAGAGGGTGACTAGGCAAGGCAAAATATTTAAGTGCCTTTGAATGGGGTATGGTAGTAGGTGCCAGGCGCACCAGTTTGTGTCAAGAACTGCAGTGCTGCTGAGTTTTTCACACTCAACAGTTTCCTGTGTGTATCAAGATTGGATCTAGCCAACCTGACACAACTGTGGGAAGCATTGGAGTCAACATGGGCCAGCATCCCTGTGGAACACTGACGACACCTTGTAGTGTCCATGTCCGACGAATTGAGGCTGTTCTAAAGGCAAAAGGGGGGATGTGGGTGTAACTCAACTCACTATTAGGAAGGTGTTCCTAATGTGTTGTACACTCAGTGTATATGTTATCAATGTAACTGACAACTAGGCTTTGACTGAGAAGAGAAATCACATTGTCACACTCAGCCAGTGTCCTGAAATGCCCTCTTTAGCTGAGATCAATCTAATGTTTGGACACACACAGCCCTATGGCAAATGAAGTAAATAGACTGAACCACTGTTTCTAACATTTTTTGGCACAGTTACAGTGTATCCCTCTGTAGCAATCCACTGTCAGTCCATTGCTACTCCTCCTATTCCAACCTGGATGGGTGAGACCATATTAACTAATAGGGTTATACTATTATACTAATAGGTTATAATATGTATTTGTATTAGGTTATATTGGTTCGGTTTCCTGGACTAAAAAAAGCTTTCAATAGAGATTCTCCATTGAGAATGCTTTTTAGTTCAGGACTAGGTCTGGTCTGTGTGCAGGAAACTGCGTATTATACTAATATGTAGAGGTGCAACTTTAGGTGTCACACTTTCAATACTCTGGCTCGAGACGACACATTCAATACTCTGGCTCGAGACGAGGCCGCCACTCCACAGACTGTGGCTTTCATTTTGATTTATATTGATGGAGAGGATTCATTCTCCATTGTAGAGAAGAAGAGCTGAACTTCACGACTTGTGAGAGTGTCCTGAGGGTAAGGATACTCTCACAAAACTCACAGCCCAAATATTGTACCATTTCTAATGTCACATCATCAATTTCCATTTACAGACATCATTCTTCGGGGTGAAGAAGGGCAGGCCATTTTAGTGGAAATGTTTTGAACATGTGACACTAATATTGAATGGCTGTAGTTCGAACCTGGGTCTCCAGCATGCCAAAAGACTGTGTTAGCCCACTGAGGTAAAGTCTGGGCATTCACTAAGGGAGCTAACACAAGTCTACAGCTCTCAGGCAAGGTTACTCATCACAAAAGCATGATTCTAGAACTAGCAAAGTCAATCTGCTGTATATTACAAAACGGCCAACAGGTGGCACTTTTACTGGAGCCGTAGGCCTTGTGGGTCTATTGAGTGCTGTCTGCAGTGCACCCCACTGACAATTGGGACTTTGTGTAGTTTAGGGTGCCAACCCACTGTGGTGCACTGTCTACTGTTTCTCAGGGAGCCAACCGCAGTCCGCTGTCTCTTCATCTTCATCTGACCTTTGAGGTACTGGATTTACTTTACCTCTTTCACTGATTTATTTGGCAGATTCAGGGTATGAGCCGCTTCTACTGTACTGTACAGATCACTAACATTACTGTAACCACTGTCTACTAGCTGAGATTTTTTCTCTCATACTGTGAATGCGAGGGTGCATTCAAAACAAACAACTGCACCATAAACATTTGACTAACTTTGTGTAACTGCAGGCTACGGATAAAACGAGATGAGATGCTTTTCTTTTCAGGCTAAACCAAGGAGCTACATAAGTGCCATTGATTTTACTTAGTGTACAATGAAAATCATACAATGAAAAGCAAACTAAATACCAAACCAAATGATAAACTGTACATTAATAAGCTAAACCAAATTATAAACTGTACATTAATAAGCTTAAGAACCAAGAAAATGCTATTTAAATTAAACATAATTTCACCTTTAATCCAGGGTCTGCTGTTCCGTCTCTACACGTCACCCCCAGATCCAATCAACCTGCAAAAATAAAACAACAACTTTAAACGACTTACAGTCTTCTAAAAGTCTGAAAGTACAATAACACTTGTCAAGCAAACCACAAACACAGAAACAAATGCTTTCAGCAATGTAGCAAATAGAACTTGGCACAGAAATTCAATTAAATAAGAGCAACATAGGTCAAATACAGAGAAAATGTATTGCTGTTTGATTTAGTAAAAACTGGCATATAGTTTGTATATAGTTTGTCTGCCGAGTGCAAGTTCACTTTATGTTGACTGGTACAGGAGCACTCCCAGGCCTATGCTTTCCCCAAACCTCTGCTGAAATATATAATTAGGACTGAATTCCCATATGCTGAAGTGATCAGGCCTCAGAATACTGTACCAAAATGGACTACAGTATATCAAGACAGTTACTGGCCCGAGTGGCTGCACAAAGTAAACGCTCGCTCTCTCTCGTCTCTCTGTCCAGAAAAAAACGTTCTGTATTGAGCATTGCTATTTTGGCCCACATACTGAAGTTCGCAGATCGTGTGGGTTATTACTATAAATGTCTATTTAAAACTTGAATAAAAATATGTCTGTTATTCTGTCTTTCCTCTGGGTGTATCCTGATTTATGTCCTCATTTTCTTATCTATGACCTTCATAACTAAAGTTATTTCTAATCATAAAGAGTCATGTATTATGACTGAAATAACAGGGCAAAACTTTTATTAATTCACTATAGCAGTAAAACACAAAACAAATCTATATAGATGAATAGAAGTCAACATAATATCTTTAAACAAACCAGAAACTGTAAGGGGTGCGTACTGGCAGCACAGAAGTCAGACACAGGAGAGCAAAAACTGTGTTTCCAGTGGCGCAGTTTAATAATAAAACCCACAGGAAAACAGAACAATCAATAAATGGGTACAAAACCCGACGCACACCAGACATAACGTGCACAAGCACTTACAATAAACAATACCGAACAAGGACATGGGGGGAACAGAGGGTTAAATACACAACATGTAATTGATTGAATTGAAACCAGGTGTGTGGGAAGACAAGACAAAACAAATGGAAAATGAAAGGTGGATCGGCAATGGTTAGAAAACCGGTGACGTCAACCGCCGAACGTCACCCGAACAAGGAGAGGGACCGACTTCATCGTGACAGTACCCCCCCCCTTGACACGAGGCATAGGGTGATCCGGACGAACACGGGGGAACTCCTGCAGCATTAAAGGGTCCAACACTTCCTCGACCGGAACCCAGCACCTTTCCTCCAGACCATACCCCTCACACTCCACGAGATACTGAAGGCCCCTCGCCCGACATCTCGAATCCAGTATGGAGCGAACAGAGTACCCCGGGGCCCACTCGATGTCCAGAAGGGGCGGAGGAACCTCCCGCACCTCAGACTCCTGGAGCGGGCCAGCCACCACCGGCCTGAGGAGAGACACATGGAACGAGGGGTTAATACGGTAATTGGGGGAAAGCTGTAACCTATAACAAACCTCATTCACTCTCCTCAGGACTTTAAATGGCCCCACAAACCGCGGACCCAGCTTCCGGCAGCGTAAGCTGAGGGGAAGGTTTCGGGTCGAGAGCCAGACCCGGTCTCACTGTGGTGGCGATCTGCATTCTCGTTTTGGCGCAGCACGGCCGGTGAAAGTGAACACAGACAGCTTCCCATGTCTCCTCCGCGTGCCTGAACCAGTCGTCCACCGCAAGAGCCTCGGTCTGACTCCAAGGTGCCAAGGTGCCAGAACCGGCTGGTACCCCAGTATGCACTGGAAGGGAGAGAGGTTAGTGGAGGAGTGTCGAAGCGAGTTTTGTGCCATCTCGGCCCAGGGCACGAACGCCGCCCACTCCCCCGGCCAGTCCTGGCAATAGGACCGCAGAAACCTGCCCACATCCTGGTTTACTCTCTCCACCTGCCCATTACTTCAGGGTTTCACCCAGAGAGTAAGGCGGAGCGAGACCCCCAGACGTTCCATGAATGCCTTCCAGACCCTAGACGTGAATTGGGGACCTCAATCAGATACTATATCCTCAGGCACCCCGTAGTGCCGGAAGACGTGCGTAAACAAGGCCTCTGCAGTCTGTAGGGCCGTAGGGAGACCGGGCAGAGGGAGGAGACGACAGGACTTCGAGAACTGATCCACAACGACCAGGATCGCGGTGTTACCCTGTGAGGGGGGGACATCAGTTAGAAAATCCACAGACAGGTGCGACCAAGGCCGTTGTGGAATGGGTAAGGGGTGTAGCTTCCCTCTGGGCAGGTGACTAAGAGCCTTACACTGGGCGCACACCGAGCAGGAGGAAACATAAACCCTCACGTCCTTAGCCAAGGTAGGCCACAAGTACATCCCGCTCAAACAGCACACTGTCCGACCAATCCCAGGATGACCAGAGGAGGGTGACGTGTGGGCCCAATAGATCAACCGGTCACGAACAGCAGACGGGACGTACAGACGCCCAGCGGGACACTGGACGGGAGCGGGCTCTGCACGTAACGCCTGCTCAATGTCCGCGTCCAGCTCCCACACTACCGGTGCCACCAGGCAGGTGGCGGGAGTATGGGAGTGGGATCCATGGGCCGCTCCTCTGTGTCATACAGCCGGGACAATGTGTCTGCCTTCACGTTCTGGGAGCCTGGTCTGTAGGAAAGGGTAAACACAAAACGGGTGAAAAATATGGCCCACCTTGCCTTGCGAGGGTTCAATCTCCTCGCTGCCCGGATGTACTCCAGATTGCGGTGGTCAGTCCAGATGAGGAAAGGGTGTTCAGCCCCCTCAAGCCAATGTCTCCATGCCTTCAAAGCCTTGATGACAGCCAACAGCTCCCGGACCCCCACATCATAGTTTTGCTCCGCCGGGCTGAGCTTATTCAAGAAGAAGGCACAGGGGCGGAGCTTCGGTGGCGTACCCGAGCGCTGAGAGAGCACAGCTCCTATCCCAGCCTCGGACGCGTCCACCTCCCCTATGAATGCCAAAGAGGGATCCGGTTGGGCCAGCACGGGAGCCGAGGTAAACAGAGACCTCAGGTGACCAAAAGCCCTGTCCGCCTCAGCCGACCACTGCAAATGCACCGGGCCCCCCTTCAGCAGTGAGGTAATGGGAGCCGCTACCTGACCAAAACCCTGGATTAACCTCCGGTAGTAGTTGGCAAACCCTAAGAACCGCTGCACCTCCTTTACCGTGGTGGGAGTTGGCCAATTACGCACCGTTGAAATGCGGTCACTCTCCATCTCCGCCCCTGAGGTGGAAATGCGGTACCCTAGGAAGGAGACGGACTGCTGGAAGAACAGGCACTTCTCAGCCTTGACGTACAGGTCATGCTCCAACAGGCGACCAAGCACCCTGCGCACCAGGGACACATGCTCGGCGCGTGTAGCGGAGTATATCAGAATGTCATCAATATACACCACTACACCCTGCCCGTGCAGGTCCCTGAAAATCTCTTCTACAAAGGCCTGGAAGACTGATGGCGCATTCATCAACCCGTACGGCATGACGAGGTACTCATCGTGCACTGAGGTGATACTGAAAGCCGTCTTCCACTCGTCTCCCTCCTGGATATGCACCAGGTTGTAAGCGCTCCTGAGATCTAGTTTGGTGAAGAAGCGCGCCCCGTGCATTGACTCAATCGCTGTGGCTATGAGAGGTAGCGGGTAGCTGTACTTCACAGTGATCTGGTTTAGGGCTTGATAGTCAATACACGGGCGCTGACCTTCCTCCTTCTTCTTCACAAAAAATAAACTTGAGGAGGCGGGTGAAGTGGATGACCGAATGTACCCCTGACGCAGGGATTCGGAGACATATGTTTCCATAGCCTCCGTCTCCACCTGTGAGAGAGGATACACGTGACTCCTGGGAAGTGCAACGTCTACCAGGAGATTTATCCCGCAACCGCCCTGTCGATGGGATGGTAATTGAGTCGCCTTCTTTTTGGAGAAGGCGAGAGCCAAATCCGCATATTCAGGGGGAATGCTCATGGTGGAGACCTGGTCTGGACTCTCCACCATAGTAGCACCAACGGAAACCCCTAAACACCTCGTGACCACCCCGTGAGAGCCCTATGTTGCCAAGAAACAGTGGGGTCATGACAAACTAACCAGGGTAGGCCTAGCACCACGGGAAACGCAGGAGAGTCAATAAGGAAGAGACTAATTCTCTCCTTGTGACCTCCCTGCGTCACCATGCCCAGAGGAGCGGTGGCCTCCCTGATCAACCCTGACCCTAATGGTCGACTATCTAAGGTGTGAACGGGGAAAGGCACAGCCACGGGAACAATGGGGATCCCTAAACTATGGGCGAACGATCTATCTATAAAATTCCCAGCCGCGCCTGAATCGACGAGCGCCTTATGCTGGGAATGCGGGGAAAACTCAGAAAAAGTTACATACACAAACATATGTGCGACAGAGGGCTCTGGGTGAGAATGGTGCCGGCTCACCTGGGGTGACACCAGAGTGCCCTGCCTGCTGCCTCGATACCCAGAGGAACCAACCCGGCACCGACCGGCAGTGTGACCTCTGCGGCCACAGATGGTGCACAAGCTGGAACCCCCTCCGGTCTCCCTGCGCACTGCCCCTCCCAGCTCCATGGGTATCATTCCTCCTGACAGAGCTGGTGTAACTGAGTCAGGTTTGTAGGCTCACACACGCTTTTTTAGTTCTGCCCACAAATGTTCTATACGTTTGAGGTCAGGGCTTTGTGATGGCCACTCCAATACCTTGACTTTGTTGTACTTAAGCCATTTTGCCACAACTTTGGAAGTATGCTTGGGGTCATTGTCCATTTGGAAGACCCATTTGCGACCAAGCTTTAACTTCCTAACTGATGTCTTGAGATGTTGCTTCAATATATCCACATACTTTTCCTACCTCATGATGCCATCTATTTTGTGCACCAGTCCCTCCTGCAGCAAAGCACACCCACAACATGATGCTGCCACCCACATGCTTCATGGTTGGGATGGTGTTCTTTGGCTTGCAATCCTCCCCCTTTTTCTTCCAAACATAACAATGGTATTTATGGCCAAACAGTTCTATTTTTGTTTCATCAGACCAGAGGGCATTTCTCCAAAAAGTACGATCTTTGTCCCCATGTGCAGCTGCAAACCATAGTCTGGCTTTTTTATGGCGGTTTTGGAAGAGTGGCTTCTTCCTTGCTGAGCGGCCTTTCAGGTTAGGTCGATATATGACTCGTTTTACTGTGGATATAGATACTTTAGTATCTGTTTCCTCCAGCATCTTCACAAGGTCCTTTGCTGTTGTCCTGGGATTGATTTGCACTTTTCGCGCCAAAGTATGTTCATCTCTAGGAGGCAGAATGCGTCTCCTTCCTGAGTGGTGATGGCTGAGTGGTCCCATAGTGTTTATACTTGCGTACTATTGTTTGTACAGATGAACACGGTACCTTCAGGCATTTGGAAATTGCTCCCAAGGATGAACCAGTCTACACTTTATTTTCTGAGGTCTTGGCTGATTTCTTTTGATTTTCCCATGATGTCAAGCAAAGAGGCACTGAGTTTGAAGGTAGGCCTTGAAATATATCCACAGGTACACCTCCAATTGACTCAAATGATGTCATTTAGACTATCAGAAGCTTCTAAACCCATGACATAATTTTCTGTAATTTTCCAAGCTGTTTATAGGCACAGTCAACTTAGTGTATGTAAACTTCTGACCAACTGGAATTGCGATACAGTGAATTATAAGTGACATAATTTGTCCGTAAACAATTGTTGGAAAAATTACTTGAGTCATGCACAAAGTAGATGTCCTAACCGACTTGCCAAAATTATAGTTTGTTAACAAGAAATTTGTGGAGTGGTTGAAAACCTAGTTTTAATGACCTCAACCTAAGTGTATGTAAACTTCCGACTTCAACAGTATGTGAGAGTAAGTAAACATAAAGAATGTGCAAAGGCTATCACTTCAAAATTATAACATAATTTTATTGCTCAATTGAAGAAAATATATTTACTTCCAGAATTTCATGCAAAAGTAAATGTGTTTTAAGGTACTAATTGAAGTTCGGACATGTTTATGCCAATGTAATAATGGCCAAGTAAGTGCAATACTTTTTGTTATAATTGATAAGATATTTTATCATGCAAACCCCCATTAAATAACTGTGAATAATGTAAATATTGATGTAAATAATGCATAAATTGACTTACCTATTATTATTGGCTCCTTCCTCTCACACACACACACACACACACACACACACACACACACACACCCACCCACCCACCCACCCACCCACACACAGTCTTTGGACTTCTATAAGCTGTTAGATTTTCCCACAAACCCAAGTGTATACAGTTATTTTGTTTCAATGCTTCATTTAGATTCCCTCCACAAAACCAGCTTTATTACCATTTATTTGTCCCTCTCCCCCTCCCCCTGTCCCTCACTACCTCCCTCTGGCTCTCCCTCCCTCTATCTGTCCCTCCTTCCATCTCTCTCTCACACACAAGTGCGCGCAAACACTTACACAACCTCGCAATCAAATCTTAAAAAATTGTCTGAATGCAATTTAGCCTGGTCTGCATTTCTTTCTGTTCTCTGTTTGTCTCATCAATCAATTTTCACACAAATGCAGTGGTGTCGCACTTCTCTCTGTCAATATGAGTATTAACAAACATATGGGTCGAAAATCATAATATGGTAATTAAGTGTCTCTTCTTACACATTTTTCACATTCTGAGTGTTTGGAATGTGTTTATGTTTGAGTGTGATTGCATGTATGTGTATAAGTGTGTGTGTAAATAGCGTGTATGTTTGCGTGTAAATATGTAATTTATTTTGCTTTGTGTGTGTGTGTGTATGTGAATGCTAAAAGGAGAGGTTTGTGCCCTCCTCTCCTTTACAGAGGCGTGGGAACTCCATTCATCATTTAACCCAGGGTCCATTGGGGATCACATGGCATCGAGTGTGTTTGGGTGTTTGCTGCCTCTACATGACTGTGTGTGTGTGTGTGTGTGTGTGTGTGTGTGTGTGTGTGTGTGTGTGTGTGTGTGTGTGTGTGTGTGTGTGTGTGCTTACACAAGCAGTCCCTTTGGCATACCCAGGAATGGGCTCAGTATGTCTGAAATGTATCTTATGTTTACATGTCCTTCAATACCACTATAAATACCCACACACACTAACTTTGTAGGGCCGATCCACTGTGTCCTCTTTTACGATATTTCCTATCGTCTTTCTGTATTTAGGTGTTGGATGAGATGTAATGGTGAAGGTACAATGACAACTATAACACCTTCTAGAATGCCAAATTCTAGAACATTCTGGAAACACATTCTGATCCTACGTTTCGGCTCGTTCCTTTCCACTAGGCCTCTAAAAGCCTGAGACAGAGGGGATGCGCCCTGTGTCTACATGTGCATATCTTCATCACCCTTCTCTAGTCCAACACACTGTCCCTCATCTTACCATAGTTACCACCTATGATAAAGTTATTAATACGGTATTCCGAGACAATGTATGATTGCCTTTAATGGCATTGAAACAACACTTTACATTACAATAATAAAATAAGAGTTAGTATCTTACCGTATGAAGGATAATTTATATTTGTTAAAGAAAGCTAAATGTTATAGGCCTAAACATAATCTATTTCGATGTTCTCTACGTCTTATAGTGTTCCAGTGTTATGTGGTGAAGAATAGAGTATTGGACATCTAATGTACGTTGGTTCTCGTGGGTTTTATTGGTGATGAATCAGCTACCTCTAACTCAACTGCTATTGGTTAAATCAAAATACCCTCCTGCTATTGGTGAAGGTCTATCAGAATCTGCGTCAACACTGGACATGCCACAACTACTATCAATGGATTTTTGGGCCTATTATTTTTTGAAGCCTATATGGATATAGCATAATTTGCTCGTTCATTTAATAGAATAAAACATTGAAAGGGCCGTATTTTGTAAGAAATTATATAAACCAAATTGTACATATACAAATGTAGCTATATTACATGTGTAACGTGACAGACCACTTGAGTAAATAATATATTGTTTGTCGATTAAATGTTTTGAACCGGTGGATCATGAAATAAGACAAGAGATATGTTCTGCCTACATATTAAAAATAATAATTTGAAAGTTAAATTAAACAGTTGTTGGAAAATGTAAATTGACTTGCACAGTATAAAAAGACATTGATAACAATAATTAAACAATTATGTGACTGTTTGATTATCTTCCACATTTACGGATGAAAAACAAAATAAAAACGACTAATATCTGTAAGCGCTTGAATTAAGAATTGACACGTTCTGATGGCTTTCTCTTAACTGTAGTGGTTAACAGAAAAGCTACTCTGGGAGAGAGACACAGCCCTGCTACCATGCTCTGGCATCTCTCCCAAAACTACATCAACCACACAGCTCTGGTCCCTCAAAAACTCTCCCCCTCTTTTGACCCCAACCACTGACCATCGCAAACACAGCGATGAGGGAAGCAGGAACTATACCTACATCGGAAACTACATTGGCAGTTTCTTCAGCGAAGTAGAAATTGACAACATTGTTTGGGGAAGTGGTATGTTATTTCCTGATGTTTAGCTGTATAGTGTATTATCGCGAATTCAATCTCTGCATTGCATGAGTCTGAGATCCTTAAACTAAAACAAACTATATTAAAAGAATGTGCACTTCTATGTGTAGTTTAATCACTAAATAACGTATTCAGATAGCTGATCTAATCGGACTAGTTGACACACATTCACGCAATGAAGCACACTTTGAAATGTACCACTTACCTCAAATCGGACATGGGTAGACAGTCGCATCACACACCAACTATGGATGCAAAATCCAGGGTGTTGAAATCCAGACAGGCCTTATTATCCACCAGGGTAGTAGATCCAGAACATAGTGTAGTTATCCTGTAGAGAGGGACAGAGGGCAGCCACAGTCAGTCAGCCAGTTAGTTAGATCCAGACTCCCGGTGAGAATCAGAGAGGGATGAGAGCTGCCTTCCCCCAGCTCAGTGAATCATGTCTGGGTTGTCTTTCTGTCTGTCACCCCCTAGTCTGTCTGGGTCTGGGTCTATCACTGGGCTGGGCCCCGCCACAATAAGAGGCCATGGTCGTGCCTGGGATGCGCATGGTCATCCCCATCTGGCAGTTAAAAAGTATTTGAATGAGGAATGTTAGCAAACAGACAAATTGCATATCGGATGAATGCTAATGGTAGCAGCTACAGCCAGTCAGCCAGTTTCGTCTCTGCTTTGGGTTGGTTGGACCGGGAATGTGAATAATTTAACAGCAACCAAAAAGGAGGACCTCTTCCCTTTTCACCCACCACCCCTCCCTCAGGGTACGAAACTCAAATGCCTTCAAAGACAGTGAAAGAGAGAGAGAGAATTCTAAATCTCTGCTCGCTCACTCACTCGTATGCTCAGAATCCTGCAAGAGTTCATTTTTGCACACATACACACCCACATGCACGTACACACACACACACACACACACAAGCATACAATACACGATCACTACAAATCTCTTCTTGTGTTTCAACATGCAACATATATTTTTATTTCGTTTGGAGGCCTCTCACTCATTGCGTTGTTGTGTCTTTTGTTTGAAATTGGCACCTGTCCCAAAAAACCCTCTGCCACTGCTGCACCGCCCTCCTACTCTCCTAACACAGGAAGGAAAGAGGAAGAGAGGGAGAGAGAAAGAGAGCGGGACAGCTAGAGAGAGAAAGTTAGAAAGGAAGAAAGAAAGAGGGATTGGGAGAGAAAGGGAGAGGGGGAAATAAATGGTAAGAGGAGTGAAAAAGTCTAGGAGTATTTGTGTGTGTGTCTCTTAGCAAGAAAGAAAAGAGGCAGTAAAAGAAAAGCGACGTGACGAGATACTAAGCGAGCTATTGCCACCACAGACGCACAGCGGTCACCGAAAACACAGCCATCTTCATCTTCAGCATGAAGAAACACATCCTGATCTTCTAAAGAGGGACGACATGGCGAAGAGCCAATGCAACATGCCGTGGAGTACGCTAAAAACAGTAGCTACCAAAACACTTATACAAACGCAATGCGCAATAACTCCAAATAATATACAAAATGATGGAATCTGCTGCAGTAAAAAAGTCCACGAACATTTCCAAAAGGGCTACCAAACCGAAAGTCAAACGGCGGAGGCCCAAAAGCTACTTGTTGCAGGGTATTTAGTAGCTGGAATTGCTTGCAGCGCTGAGAGACAGAGGCAGAGGGTTAAACTCCCCAGAGTAGTAAAAGCCCTCCTCCTCCTGGCACAGTCGCTCTGAAGGGGAGGATCTAGCTTTAGAAATAGCAGCAGCAGCGAGAGAAATAGCAGCAGCGAGAGAGAGAGAGAGAGAGAGAGAGAGAGAGAGAGAGAGAGAGAGAGAGAGAGAGAGAGAGAGAGAGAGAGAGAGAGAGAGATGATATAGGGACGTACCGAAGTAAGGAAGACACACTTTTATCACAGGTTCGACACGATGTGTGTGTGTGAGAGAGCGAGAGAGACGATCAATAGTATGACCAATGATCTCCTGTAGCACACACACACACATTCGCCAATCATCATTCCAGGGCCCTACACACATCTAGTGCGTGATTAAAACACATTTGCACAATGCTACTTTAACCTCAGATGGTTAACTTCATACTAAATCTGTTCCACAACCATGCAGCTACAGTTCTGACAAAGGGCACATTTGGAAGCCTTTTCTGAGACGGACAAATCCATTCTTATAAAAACAGGGGGAGGTTTGAGGCTGATCACAATTAAAAAAACTTTATTAACACCTTTACAGGAAACTTAGACTGTGACTGAAGCAGTGTTGAGATGGACAGTGATTTTCGACTCCCTATGCACCCCACCTTGAGAACTTTTTCGAGTTAAAAAAACTCTCGACCCTTCCAACTATTTAGGCAGGGAGTCGAAACTCAGATAAGCCTCTGGGTTGAGACTGCTTCGCCGAGGCTGCAGGCTGGAGAAGCAGTAAAGCATTGGCTGTGATTTTATACACACACACACACACAAAGCTTAGTGCACTAGTAAATATGATCTACAGTACCTAGGAGGGTAAGAGGGGGAGAGGTATCTTCAATTTAGGGGGGAATGATAAAATGGACTCTCCTGACGATCACGTCCTACACACACTTGCACATACACACACATCTCATCTCACTGAACCATAAGTATCTATCATACAAACCATCTCTCAATCCCTTTGTAAAGAGATAATCCTTGTTGTCGCACACAAATATGTGGCCTATCATTCATGTAACATATCATCTAAATATGTAACATTATTGCCAGTTTCCCCAAACCCTACTAAACTCTACTAGGACACACACACACTACTACTACACCCCCACGTAACTTTTTCCCAGCTACTTTCTCTGGCCTGGCTGCCTGCGACCACAGCAAGGGTCTTTGGAAGTTTGTGACAGATAGGCTATTTTAGAACAACTTCCTGTCTCTTTAGGCTACCGTCCCCCTTTCGCTCCCTCAAAACTAAGAGCTCCCAGAAGCTCTCCCTTCTCCCTGAAGTAGCAGGAGCACAAATGAGAGAGAAAAAGTGGAGCGCTAAGCAGTTTAATTTCTCCTCTTTTTGGTACATTAGCTGCATGAGACTAAGGACTGCATGCATTAAAATGGTGGGTGTGGGGGTACGTACATACGTGTGCGAATGCCATGGAGGTGGGACGGAGACAGAACACACTCCAGCCCAACACTAATATCTGGGCTACTCTCAGCATTAACTCTGCCCATTCTGCAATGTCCTCTCTCTGCAATGACCCAGTATATAATAAATTATTAATACTGCCATATTCAGAAACACACGTGTAATCCAGTTTACATAGGAGTTGTCGAGAAACATTAAAGATGATGTTGGTACAGTTGAAAATGCTAAATTAAACTATATTTCTCTCATATTTTCTTATCAAAAAAGCTGATGGTGCATCTACAGTATAAACATGAGGTTAAACGTAATACATAGCCAATCGCTACTCCTCATGACTAAAAAAACGCATTACACAAAATATAAAGTACATAGATCAAATACTAAGATAAGCAAAAGTATACTCTTTGTCACTTATTAGTTTTCTTCCATTCGGACTATCAGGCCCATTTCACTATTGTAGTCTGAATAGAGACCACTGTTGTTTACAATTTTAGATGTAGCAGAAATTCAAAAAATTTGGCAGGGCTGTTGTGGAAAGTTCATTCGAGGATACAGTTCAGTTTTGGGTAGGCTGCCAAGTCCTGACACTGTGAGCCTCTCTAAGGCCTCACCCCTCTCAGAGAGCTCTGAGCTGCCTGCGTAAGTCTGCCATTGATCAAACTCCAATATTAACAACCTCTTTATGACACCTTCTTTAGGAGTTGAACAACTGTCAGCTGAAGCACGGAACTTTATTGATGCACTTCATCTAGCTGTAGATTTCTAAATCAAAGCTGTATTGTGTGTTCCATCATGCACATACTTTCAAAGCAATTTAGTATAACAATGATATTTGTTGTTTTTAAACAGTGCATGTTTTTTTGTTAAATTTCGACCAGACTGAACACTAGCCTGAGATGAGGCAGTAATGTAATTCAGCATTCTGATGGAGTTACATGTTATCGGATGAGCTTTAAAATCTGCCAAAGTTCCATGTTAATAAAAAAAAATGCAAATCAAGTAAGGCTATATTTTCTTTTTCCACACATCTACAAATGCCCAACTTTCCAGAGAGTATGACTTGGCAACTCGTAAGGGAAAATATTTAATCACAAAACAAAATGGCTGCTTCTTCAATCACCACCTCAATCACCACAGACACTCATAAGAGAACAAAACAAAAATGATTCAAAACATAATAATTACTTAATGCAAAATAGACTGTTTGGAATTTTTACTTAACAAGTAAGTAATACATACCTGATATATCAAACAAAAACTTTTAGTGACAAATACAGCAGTTTTGGGTACCATATCCAAAGTTCACAAAAAAAACTATGACATTGAAACAAACAAATAAAGAAACATTTTCATTCAAAGATTATGGCATTATGGTGATTGGGGACTGACTTTACCAGAACAAAAATATCTGGCTTAGCTTATCCTACTGTACTTGACAGCTAGAATGTGCATATTATTTTCAAAGAGCAAAACAGAGCTGTAAAGCTTAAATGACATCAAAGTACTAAAACCCTTTTGGGGGCGGGGGGGTCCCAGAGGTAATTTAGTCTTTTTATTAGCTGTAGCGTCTGGTTAACAATGAAATAAATACACTGAAGCAGCGTAATTACAAACAGTTGGAGAATGGGAGAGTTATGCTGCAGGGTACCGTATGTAAGCTACCTAATACCTATAATAATAATAATAGTGTCAATAAATAGTACACTGCTTTGTGTCACATAATAATATATATCAAATTCATTTGTAAGGTAAAGAAGACCATACCCTGTGTTGTATACGTTTTCATGACAAATGTCATGTATTCATCTCATTGACACTGCACGCTGAAGAAGACTGAGGCTGAATCGCCAATCCAATCTCCAAATAAAATGCCAACCTGTTGCGTAACTGCAGTAACAGAATTACGCCATGGCTTGATGTTTTAATTACACCATGTGGTGCCGTATCTTAACTGTCACTCAAACTCCGCAAAAGTTAAACTAAATAAGTTTAGGCATTAATTCCGAATGGTTATGGTTAGGGTTAAGGTTGGGGATAAGGTTAAACTTAAGTTTAGGCATTCATTCCAAACACACAACCTTCGGAGCCGGTGGCTGTGGTTTAAACGTCCATCCACCATCCCCATCCACAGCGCCCTAGCAAGCCGCAAGTCTACTAGACCCTAGTGGATGGTATAGCTTCCACATTTCGCCAGGTCCAAACGTAATCAGGTACCTGCAGTCAGCACCTTCTGGCGTATTCTATAAGAGAATAAAGAAATTATTGAAGAGTATTTCTTAGAGTGCTGTCCCTTTTTTTACCTCATACAATGTAGAGAGACTTTCTCTTTGCTACCCAGACAGAAGTACCGACCGCCAACCACCACCTCTACTTGGTGGTCTATGGTGGGGCCTCTCAAGCGCACGTGTCCAGACAACTTCTTGATTACACCCCTGACCCCTGGGGTCATCCTCTGTTGCTACGGAAACAAAGGGCATGACCCCTGAGGTCAGAAGTGTTAAGCCGGGAGCCGGCCGGGCCCCATTGACAAGGTAGCATGGTGTTTGCTCAGAGAAGGTAAAGATCACAAACACAGGGGCCTAATAGGGATTAAGGGGCCGTAAGGGGCCCATCTCCTCAGGGATGTCACTCAGGGGACTAGTAACATCAGTTTCTGTTAACCTCGCTGACCTCCGTCTGCCATTTAGGGGCTAGAGCGGAGCTTTGCCTGTGCAACTGCTGATCCTATATGGTTGATATTATCAACTGTTTGCAAATTCAAGATTTGTAAAACACGAATTAAACAATTGCATTGTTTTGTGTATTGCCATGTTTCCCTTATCAATTAAATTGTATTTCTATAGAAAACCTCTGAATTTACAAAACAGATTGACAGTTTACATTATTAGATGCCAAAATGTTATACCTCAGAGAACAGAAAGCCATCAGAGAATACAGCCTCGATATTGGCAGGTATACAACTATTAAACAGTATTCTCAAGGTCCTAAACGATATTTTAACCGCCATCAATAAGAAACAATACTGTGCAGCCGTATTCATTGACCTGGCCAAGGATTTCGACTCTGTCAATCACCACATCCTCATCGGCAGACTTAATAGTCTTGGTTTCTCAAATGATTGCCTCGCCTGGTTCACCAACTACTTCTCTGATAGTTCAGTGTGTCAAATCGGAGGGCCTGTTGTCCGGGCCTCTGGCAGTCTCTATGGGGGTGCCACAGGGTTCAATTCTTGGGCCGACTCTCTTCTCTGTATACATCAATGATGTCGCTCTTGCTGTTGGTGAGTCTCTGATCCACCTCTACGCAGACGACACCATTCTGTATACTTCTGGCCCTTCTTTGGACACTGTGAGGTGAGCTTCAATGCCATACAACTCTCCTTCCGTGGCCTCCAACTTCTCTTAAATACAAGTAAAACTAAATGCATGCTCTGTCCAGCATCACTACTCTGGACGGTTCTGACTTAGAATATGTGGACAACTACAAATACCTAGGTGTCTGGTTAGACTGTAAACTCTCCTTCCAGACTCACATCAAACATCTCCAATCCAAAGTTAAATCTAGAATTGGCTTCCTATTTCGCAACAAAGCATCCTTCACTCATGCTGCCAAACATACCCTCGTAAAACTGACCATCCTACCGATCCTCAACTTCGGCGATGTCATTTACAAAATAGCCTCCAATACCCTACTCAATAAATTGGATGCAGTCTATCACAGTGCCATCCGTTTTGTCACCAAAGCCCCATATACTACCCACCACTGCGACCTGTACGCTCTCGTTGGCTGGCCCTCGCTTCATACTCGCCGCCAAACCCACTGGCTCCAGGTCATCTACAAGACCCTGCTAGGTAAAGTCCCCCCTTATCTCAGCTCGCTGGTCACCATAGCAGCACACACCTGTAGCACGCACTCCAGCAGGTATATCTCACTGGTCACCCCCAAAGCCAATTCCTCCTTCGGTCGCCTCTCCTTCCAGTTCTCTGCTGCCAATGACTGGAACGAACTACAAAAATCTCTGAAACTGGAAACACTTATCTCCCTCACTAGCTTTAAGCACCAGCTGTCAGAGCAGCTCACAGATTACTGCACCTGTACATAGCCCTCTATAATTTAGGCCAAACAACTACCTCTTCCCCAACTGTATTTATTTACTTATTTATTTTACTCCTTTGCACCCCATTATTTATATTTCTACTTTGCACTTTCTTCCACTGCAAACCTACCATTCCAGTGTTTTACTTGCAATATTGTATGTACTTTGCCACCATGGCCTTTTTTTGCCTTTACCTCCCTTATCTCACCTCATTTGCTCACATTGTATATAGACTTATTTTTCTACTGTATTATTGACTGTATCTTTGTCTTACTCCATGTGTAACTCTGTGTTGTTATATGTGTCAAACTGCTTTGCTTTATCTTGGCCAGGTCGCAATTGTAAATAAGAACTTGTTCTCAACTTGCCTACCTGGTTAAATAAAGGTGAAATATTTTTTTTTTTTAAATCTTATGGAAAATCTTATGCTATAAAGTAAATGCATTAGATTAAACGGAATTAAAAACCAAAATGTTATGATTATGAAGTGTTCAGGCATTGACATAAAGAGCCTCAATATCAACAGGTACAACATAGAACTGAAAACTCAAAATGGAGGACAGAGACAACATGGATACTAATGAAGTAGCAATACACTGCAGATTGCTGATTCACCTAAACATATTCAGATAAGATATCTAAAGAAGTATATCCTGATATATTTTTTTTTAATAAATGTACCAAAGACATGGTCCCGAAGTTAAGTAATTTCTGACCACCAGTTTTCTACAGTTTATTCATGTTTGAGTAGGGATAAGGTTAACTCTGTCCATTCAGATGGAAAAGGCAAATAGTTCTAACTAACACATTAATTATATTATTTGCAATCAATTTAAAACATTTGGCTGGGGATGAATGGAAATATTTTACATCAATATATGAAAGAAAATAAACTAGAATATGACCATGGTAATATATATATATATATATATTTTTTTTTGCCTTTAGTATTGCTTTTTCAAGTGGCTAATGATGAATGAAGACATGTATTGATTTAAAGGTCAAATTATTAATTTTATTATGTCTCAAGAGTGATAAGGAAGGCTTGAAAGAATTTTCACTCCTAATGTTGGTGAATCATATCAAATACAAATAATGATTAACATAAGAGTATTTCACGGATAAACATACTGTATAACTCATTCAGAATGGACAAGTAAATAGGCACCTATGGATTTAGATGGCTGATAAGCTAGAGCTAATGTAGAGAGAAAAATATGATGAAATATAGCCTAAGAAGAGATGCTGTTCTACAGAAATACATTATCAAATGAAATAACATTATTTGTTCAATTGATTAGAAAATAAAAAATAAAGAAATAAGATATTATATGAATTATATTTATATTTATATTCATTTGCCAAAAGCTTTTATCAATAATGAATTTGTGTACTTAAAAATATCCAAAATGCTGTAGTATTTACTCAAATGTTGGTTGATACAACCTAAGATGTTTTGGTTTAATTTAGATAGCAAAATCAAAGATCAGAAAAATCTTCATGAAATGTGAATGGTAAAAGTTTTTCCTTAACACATTCTGTAATATGAAGTGAACTGTCTATTACAGAGTCAGACCTTTGTTGTAGCAGAAGTGAAGTGCTAACTTTTAATGAACTAATGTTGCTTTTCCTAAGTGGGAAAACAAAGTCTTACATTTGTTGGTTTTGGAAAAACGAAATTCTAAGTCTGATCATGATATTAAAAAGATACAAATATGTTGGAGGCAAATATTACCTTAAATGGCTAATTTTCGACACTAGCTTACGTAAACTACCATTTAGGAACAAAAATGTATACCATATTATACATCTTTATTATTTTAATGTATTTAATTATTCAGGATTAGACATGTATTTTATAACACATACATGTGATATACACACTGGATATGAAGAAGTTGGAAGTAGTTGGAGACAAAAAAATGGCATTCGTGTGTAAATGGTTTTAATAAAATGTATAATTCATAAAAATTGTTATCACTATTTAAAATGAAGAAGAATAAACAGCATAAATAAAAAAGTATATTTGACCGTTTTTACAAAATTAACTAAAATGAAAAATGGTATAGCCTTTTACATAGAGTTATTAATTACATTCTTTTCAATTTTGGTTTCAAAATCTTCTAAACTGCTGTTTAATTTTTTTTATGTCACTTTCAAAAACATGTAGGAGTCAACTTCTGCTCTTCTTTTTTTACTGAACATTTCTATAGTAAATTGAAAATCTGTGAAATCTGACCAAAATAGTTTTGCTGGTGTCGGAATACAATATACGTGTATTCTATAATACTTGTAACTATTTTATCACTTTTAAACAACACAATTCTAATATCAAATAGTTGTATTATGTTTTGTTCACTACAAATTCAAGTAAATAATGTTGTGTCTTTCTATTGTTTAATTTTTTTGCACTTTGAAGATCAAACAATGAATGTTGGTGAAATAAATAAATGGTGAATAACTTAAAGGAGAGTTTAGCAATAAGAAATAAATTATCTTGAAAGAAAACAATAGCTTGAGACTAAAACCACATACTAAAAAAGGTAAGTACAAAACGTGAAAGGTATAACTTTGTGATTCAGTCTGTTCTCTTTGATAATCAAACAACTCACCTTCAAAAACAGAAGTTTTACTTCTGTGAGAGCTCACTTGGCTGCTAAACAGAGCTAATGTTAACAAGGTAGAGGCTGGGACAGAATTGAACTGCTCTGAGCTGGAAATACAGGAAGTGTCCAGGACAGGACCGCCACACTTTAACCAGACAGACTGATCCAAACAACATTATTATTGGCCTCCTCGCAGATCTTTTCTTAGAACTCTTCTAATTAAAAGAAGATGCGAAATAATCGGCCTATACTTTGAATTTAACCATGCGACTACCATATTACATTATTTTCCACTTAGTGTTTTATTAGCACAAAACGCTTACACTTACTGTGTGTACACACTCTACGTAAATGTGGTTGTTAAAATGGGGTTGAAGAGCCAGCTAAGTATTCTTCCACAGTACAGATTATAAATAAACGGGATTGTGGTAAACCATATTTGAGAGAGCAATATGTTGTAACAAAATCATATATTTTGTTACAACATATTGTCACTTTCTATATAATTGGTTGATGATATGTGTTTAACAAGAAAAAGACAACTAAACACAATGAATGTGTTGCTCATAATAGCATCACCATTTCTTATCAGGACTTACCTAGCTGGTCAAGGGCATATCCTAAAATTGAAAAATTAAACAGTGCAAATAGGTCAAAGTGTCTCTAGACAGCATCTAGTCTTTCTGTAGTATATTAGTTATTTGTCTTTAATTGGATTTTAGTGAGGGATCACCCTATGGAAATCAAGCATCTCATGAATGCCTATAAGATATTCTAAATCTTATATTTTTACTGTAGCTTGAGGCAAATTAACACTGTAATTAGAATGACTAAAACTTTAAAACATGGGATTAACTGATTTTA
Source organism: Salmo trutta (assembly GCF_901001165.1). NCBI lineage: Eukaryota > Metazoa > Chordata > Actinopteri > Salmoniformes > Salmonidae > Salmo > Salmo trutta. Next base: position 28,700,319 of record NC_042964.1, read on the forward strand.
TTTCTATTCCACTTGGTCCTCTCTACCTATTCTACAGTATATGTGTAATGTACAATGCACATGCATATACGTTCATATGCATTTAAAATATATTTGAATGTATTTGTTTAATTTCTTCTGATTAAACATAATCAATACGAATCCAATTTAACCCCAAATTAAACAGTCAAGAGCCTACCTTTAATAGTTTTTAGTTTTGTTGTTAATTTGCTAATATGTTCAAATGTACATTTTTCTTATTGAAGTGGTGCATAATGATATAGCATGTTTTGTTGTTGTTGAGAAAAATATATATTGTTCGAGTCATGATTGTAGCTCAGAATGTTTTTACGTAGTCTTAAAAATATATAAAAGGTCTTGCTTTTTGCTTTTAATTAGTATCCTAACGAACTTTCTACATAAATTATTTGTTTTGATGATGTAACTGTAGTCTATACCCAGTAGCGGTGCGTTGGTAAAATCACCCGGAAAGCCAATCCAGAAAAAAATGCCATATCACAACCTATGCGTTGTGATAATTGCATTGTTTGCTCTATAACCTGTTAGTGTCTTGACACCGTGATATATAGGCCTAAGACTGAGACAATAAGAAGACAGTGGCCAAATAAATTCAACAACACATTTGTTTCATTTCGAAACCGGAGAGCAACATCTTTCCTGTGAAGTCCACAAAACATATTGCATGTAACAAACAGTTACATGTCCTACAGCATAATCAAGCAAAGTAATGTTGCCGACATTTTCGGACTACTAAACAACTATTGATGTAGCACCATGGAGAGATAACGCAAGTCGCAAAGAAAACAGGAGCTGGATCCACTATTCCAGCACCATTTCAACTTCAACATTTCAACATCATCTAATCACCTATGCTTAGTCTAGTACAGTGACAACTAAACGATACCAAAAACTATTTAGTCCAATCAACATAAGCTAAATATGATGTGGCTGCCCGTGGGAATGATTTATGTGTGTGTGCATGTGAGCATACAAGTAGAAAAAACATGTTGACTCACCCTACTTGTAGAGAAATGCCAATGCCATCCTACTCTTTCATGTCTAAACGGTCTATGACTATGTAACAGTACACGCTATTAGTTTTTGTTGTCCTATACTACCTGGCTAAAATACTTGCTCGCTAGCCTAACTTCCTTTCATGGTCAACGATATGCCAGCCCAGCTAGTTAACCTTAGCATAACATTAGTTAATATTAGCATACTATTTCCATACTATTAAGTAAAACCACAAGTCCAAATCCCTATCTGTATAAAGGTTAAATAAATAAAAAATAAAAGTTTAGCTGATTGGCTATTATTTTATACTTTTTATCAAGGGAGGCCAAATGCTCGCTGGCTTCCCTTGCATTCAATGTTATGGGCGGCAACAATGTCATACTCTTTCTGACCAGACAGCATCAGATAGATCTCTGCATGCAGAATTCTGCAAAAATATCCTCCGTGTACAACATAGAACACCAAATAATGCATGCAGAGAAGAATTAGGCCGATACCCGCTAATTATCAAAACCCAGAAAAGAGCCGTTAAATTCTACAACCACCTAAAAGGAAGCGATTCCCAAACCTTCCATAACAAAGCCATAACGTACAGAGAGATGAACCTGGAGAAGAGTCCCCTAAGCAAGCTGGTTCTGCGGCTCTGTTCACAAACACAAACACACCCCACAGAGCCCCAGGACAGCAACACAATTAGACCCAACCAAATCATGAGAAAACAAAAAGATAATTACTTGACACATTGGAAAGAATTAACAAAAAAAACAGATCAAACTAGAATGCTATTTGGCCCCAAACAGAGAGTACACAGTGGCAGAATACCTGACCACTGTGACTGACCCAAACTTAAGGAAAGCTTTGACTATGTACAGACTCAGTGAGCATAGCCTTGCTATTGAGAAAGGCCGCTGTAGGCAGACATGGCTCTCAAGAGAAGACAGGCTATGTGCACACTGCCCACAAAATGAGGTAGAAACTGAGCTGCACTTCCTAACCTCCTGCCCAATGTATGACCATATTAGAGACACATATTTCCCTCAGATTACACAGATCCACAAAGAATTCAAAAACAAACCCGATTATGATAAAGTCCCATATCTACTGGGTGAAATACCACAGTGTGCCATCACCGCAGCAAGATTTGTGACCTGTTTCCACAAGAAAAGGTCAACCAGTGAAGAACAAACACCATTGTAAATACAACCCATATTTATGCTTATTTATTTTCCCTTTTGTACATTAACCATTTCTACATTGTTACAACACTGTATATATACACATAATGACATTTGTAATGTCTTTATTTGTTTGTAACTTCTGTATGTGTAATGTTTACTGTTAATTTTTATTGTTTATTTCACTTTTGTATATTATCTACCTCACTTGCTTTGGCAATGTTAACATATGTTTCCCATGCCAATAAAGCCCCTTAAATTGAAATTGAATAGATCTGCTACACATACTGAGACAGAGGGGCACTGTTTCGTTCGCTTGGATGCTTTCTCCGGTGAGGCATGCAGTCTCTTCCGAATTGAAGAAAATGTATGAAACACAGAGAGATGAAAGATTCATTATTTTCTATGTTTTTTTCTCTTTTTTTCCTGGGTATTTTTTTTTTGAGAAACCTGACTTCCCTTGTCACCCATGAATACACATCACAGTCTACACTGTCTTTTCAAAGAGGTGGGGTGGCTCAAAGGGGTTAAGATGCTAACAGTCATGTGCACGCCCCCAGCAACAAATGGTCCCCTATGTTGGGTGCATACAGATAAAGGAGCATCCTTTGTGTGCTGTGTTTCACATAACGCAGGTCCGGCATAGGATGCATGCCAGGTCTGGGTCTGTCTGTCGACCCCTCTGACTGGAGAAACAGAGATTCACACACACATACACACACACAAAGGACAGGACAGACATATACTTCCTTACTGTGGCCACTCATACAACACATAGGAAATGCTTTCACGGATATGGATTAAGCTATGTATTCCTGGTTCAAAATGTAATAACTCTAACCCTAATTCAAACTAGTAAAATATCCTCATAAGGCTTGTATATTCGAAAAGAAAATATATCCATGACGATAAAACGTCTATTTCACAGATAGTGCTTCCAAAACCAACGATAGGCTAGGTATTGACAAGAAATAAAAGGTACTCACTACATATTTTGCTGGGATATTGCTATAAAATACTAAGTCTAAATGTCAGTGGTGATATTTGAGCTAATAATTTTGCAATAATTTCCTCCTAGTCTTTAATAAGCATAATAACATTCATCATGTTTGTAGCAAATCCATTTTGGAGAATTAGTAACCTCAAATTGCCCACCGTTGTTCGCTGTTATTATATAAATTGTAATAAAACAATAATCGCAGGTTCAGGAAATTAGGTTTACAGCATCAATAGTTGCTGGGGGGGGGGTGTGGGGGTGGTAGGTAATCGTATTAAGATGCTTATCTACACAACACATACATGTCCATGCACAGAGACCATTCCTTTGCTCCTATGTTTCTTATGTATGTTAATTCAACTTTTGTAAATACTGCTTAGGGATTACCATATCCTCATAAGGGCCCCCTTCCGACTACCGTATCGCAAATGGCACTAAATATGTTCATTTTCTCACACACCCAAAAATAATACACACACAAAATAAGAGCAGAAGAGCCATGCCTGACCACCACACCACAGAGGGTAAAAAAGTATATAAAGAGTCCCAACGAGTTCCTGGGCATGTTAGTTTTCTTCCAGGCAGTCCCTATTGACCTGTAAACCTTTGTGACTGGAACAAATGCAAATGGTGCTGACTTGCTCACACAGAAACACTAAAAGCCTATTCAAATGAGGGTATACCAACAATGCAGCAGCAGCGCTGGTGCCCGGCCTGCAGTACAGCCCCAGACTGGGGACTCAAAGGCCCAGGAGGTATCCCAAATGGCACCCTATTCCCTATAATTATGAACTATTTTTGTCCATGGCCCATTGTGGTAGTGCACTATATAGGGAATAGGGTGCTATTTGGGACACACATCTAGCCTCCCAGGAGCCTCACAGGCACATGGTTCACTCCTCCAGTTCAAGTTCCAGCCGTCTGGCACAGAGAAGAGGGACCATCCACTTCATTAATTCTCCTCCATGACTTCATATAAACACACCCATCTGAGCAGCTAACTCTGGCTGTGGAACTCTCTCTCAATAAGCAAACTGATAGTTAAAATTTGATATAATTCTTCTAAACGTAATTAATTACTTCCTGTCACAACTCCCACCGAAGTCAGTCCCTCTCCTTGTTCGGGCGGCGTTCGGCGGTCGAAGTCACCGGTCTTCTAGCCATCGCCGTTCCACCTTTCATTTTCCATTTGTTTTGTCTTGTTTTCCCGCACACCTGGTTTACATCCCCTCATTACTATACGTGTATATTATCCTCTGTTCCCCCCATGTCTGTGTGTGGTATTTAGGGATCCCTACTGTTCCAGTGGTTAGGCCCTTCCCAGTTCACGCTCTGGACAGCCGACCATTAGGGTCCGGGTTGATTAGGGAGGCCACCACTCCCCTGGGCATGGTGACGCAGGGGGGTCACGAGGAAATAATCAGTCTCTTCCTCATTGACTCTCCTGCGTGGTGCTCTCCTGCGTGGTGCATTTCCCGTGGTGCTAGGCCTTCCCTGGTTAGCTTGTCATGACCCCACTATTTCATGGCAGCAGAGGGCTCTCACGGGGTGGTCGTGAGAGTGCTCGGGGAGGTGTTTAGGGGTGTGCCGTTGGTGCTACTACGGTGGAAAGTCCAGACCAGGTCTCCACCGTGCTCATTCCCCCCAAATATTCCGATTTGTCTCTCGCCTTCTCTAAGAAGAGGGCGACTCAATTACCACCCCAACACCGCACTTCCCAGGAGTCACGTGTATCCCCCCTCACAGGCGGAGATGGAGGCTATGGAAACATATGTCTCCGAATCCCTGCATCAGGGGTACATTCGGTCATCCACTTCACCCACCTTCTCGAGTTTATTTTTTGTGAAGAAGAAGGAGGGAGGCATGCGCCCGACTATCGAGCCCTAAACCAGATCACTGTGAAGTACAGCTACCCGCTACCTCTCATAGCCACAGCGATTGAGTCAATGCACAGGGCGCGCTTCTTCGCCAAACTAGATCTCAGGAGCACGTACAACCTGGTGCATATCCAGGAGGGAGACGAGTGGAAGACGGAGTTCAGTACTACCTCAGGGAAGTATGAGTACCTCGTCATGCCGTACGGGTTGATGAATGCTCCATCAGTCTTTCAAGCCTTTGTAGACAAGATTTTCAGGGAACTGCACAGGCAGGGTGTAGTGGTGTATATTGATGACGTTCTGATATACTCCGCTGCACGTGCCGAGCATGTGTCCCTGGTGCGCAGGGTGCTTGGTCGACTGTTGGAGCATGACCTGTACGTCAAGGCTGAGAAATGCCTGTTCTTCCAGCAGTCCATCTCCTTCCTAGGGTACCGCATTTCCACCTCAAGGGTGGAGATGGAGAGTGACCGCATTTCAGCCATGCGTAATTGGCCAACTCCCACCACGGTAAAGGAGGTGCGGCGGTTTCTAGGGTTTGCCAATTACTACCGGAGGTTTATCCGGGGTTTTGGTCAGGTAGCGGCTCCCATTACCTCACTGCTGAAGGAGGGCCCGGTACGTTTGCAGTGGTCGGCTGAGGCGGACAGGGCTTTTGGTCACCTAAGGGCTCTGTTTGCCTCGGCTCCCGTGCTGGCCCATCCGGATCCCTCTTTGGCGTTCACAGTGGAGGTGGATGTGTCCGAGGCTGGGATAGGAGCCATGCTCTCTCATTGCTCGGGAACGCCACCGAAGCTCCGCCCATGTGCCTTCTTCTCGAGGAAGCTCAGCCCGGCGGATCGAAACTATGATGTGGGGCACCGGGAGTTGTTGGCTGTTGTCAAGGCGTTGAAGGCGTGGAGACATTGGCTTGAGGGGGCTAAACACCCTTTTCTCATCTGGACTGACCACCGCAACCTGGAGTACATCCGGGCAGCGAGGAGACTGAATCCTCGTCAGGCCAGGTGGGCCATGTTTTTTACCCATTTTGTTTTCACCCTTTCCTACAGACCAGGTTCCCAGAATGTGAAGGCAGACGCACTGTACCGGCTGTATGACATAGAGGAGCGGCCCATGGATCCTACCCCCATACTCCCGGCCTCCTGCCTGGGTGGCGCCGGTAGTGTGGGAGCTGGACGCGGACATTGAGCAGGCGTTACGTGCAGAGCCGGCTCCCCTCCAGTGTCCCGCTGGGAGTCTGTACGTTCCGTCTGCTGTCCATGACCGGTTGATCTATTGGGTTCACATGTCACCCTCCTCTGGTCATCCAGGCATCGGTCAGACGGTGCGCTGTTTGAGTGAGAAGTACTGGTGGCCTACCTTGGCCAAGGACGTGAGGGTGTATGTTTCCTCCTGCTCGGTGTGCGCCCAGTGTAAGGCTCCTAGGCACCTGCCCAGAGGGAAGCTACACCCCTTACCCGTTCCACAACGGCCATGGTCGCACCTGTCTGTGGATCCTGGTCAATGTGGATCATTTCTCTAAGTCCTGCTGTCTCCTCCCTCTGCCCGGTCTCCCTACGGCCCTACAGACTGTGGAGGACTTGTTTACGCACGTCTTCTGGCACTACGGGGTGCCTGAGGATATAGTGTCTGATCGGGGTCCCCAGTTCACGTCGAGGGTCTGCAAGACGTTCATGAAACGTTTGGGGGGTCTTGATCAGCCTTACCTCGGGTTTTCACCCCGAGAGTAATGGGCAGGTGGAGAGAGTGAACCAGGATGTGGGTAGGTTTCTGCGGTCGCACTGCCAGGACCGGCCGGGGGAGTGGGCGGCGTTCGTGCCCTGGGCCAAGATGGCTCAGAACTCGCTCCGCCACTCCTCTACTAACCTCTCCCCCTTCCAGTGTGTACTGGGGTACCAGCCAGTTCTGGTGCCTTGGCATCCTGCGGTGGACGACTGGTTCAGGCACGTGGAGGAGACATGGGACACCGCCCATGTTCACCTTCAGCGGGTCGTGCTGCGCCAGAAAGCCAGCGCAGACCGTCACCGCAGTGAGGCCCCGGTGTTCGCAGCGGGAGACCGGGTCTGGCTCTCGACCTGAAACCTGCCCCTCCACCTGCCCTGCCGGAAGCTGGGGCCGCTGTTTGTGGGGCCATTTAAAGTCCTGAGGAGACTGAACGAGGTTAGTTACAGCTTCCCCCCAATTACCGTATTAAATCCCTCGTTCCATGTGTCTCTCCTCAGGCCGGTGGTGGCTCTGGACATCGAGGGGATCCCGGTGTATTCCGTTCGCTCCATACTGGATTCGAGGCGTCAGGCGAGGGGCCTTCAGTACCTCGTGGAGTGGGAGGGGTACGGTCCGGAGGAGAGATGCTGGGTCCCGGTAGAGGACGTGTTGGACCCTTCACTGCTGCAGGAGTTCCACCGTCGCCGTCAGGATCGCCCTGCACCTCGCCCTCCGGGTCGTCCCCGAGGCCGGTGTCGGCGCGGTGCTGGAGTTGTGCGTCAAGGGGGGCTACTGTCACGACTCCCACCGAAGTCGGTCCCTCTCCTTGTTTGGGCGGCGTTCGGCAGTCAACATCACCGGTCTTCTAGCCATCGTCGTTACACCTTTCATTTTCCATTTGTTTTGTCTTGTTTTCCCACACACCTGGTTTATATCCCCTCATTACTATACGTGTATATTATCCTCTGTTCACCCCATGTCTGTGTGTGGTATTGTTTGTTTCGTTACGTGTGTGATGCTTCAGGCTGGTTGTGCGCCGGGTTTTATTTGTAACCCGTGGTTTTGGTATTTGTACCATTCTGTGTAATTTTGTGCGCTATCACTTTTGTCCTTGGGCCGGATTATTGTGACGCAGTTGCGTCCGGCTGTTTTCCTCTGCCTGATTAAAGTGTGCCTGTTCACTCATCTCTGCTCTCCTGCACCTGACTTCCTTCGACCTGTTGCGCACACTCTGACACTTCCACTGTTTTCGACTTCAAATAAATGTTCAGTATAATTGTAATAAACTTGCAAACTGCTAGTTGAAAAAACTTGCAATAAACTGAAAACTGAAAATGTATTTACTATACAAACATGATGAAAATGTGTATAAATTACAATATAACGTTAATACAATAGATGATAATTTCCAACACATTTGTGATGATGTGTACATTTCCAGCAGTAGGGATTTAATGGTGGACAGGGATCTGAAGTGATGAGTCAGCCACATCTGTAGAACACCTGCAACAAACAGCCACATGCCCCTAAAATAACCGCCCAGGGGGGAGGAGGAGAGAGAGAGGAGGAGAGAAAGAAAAGGAAGGGGGGAGTGAGAGAGGAGAAAGGAGAAAAAGGATGTTGAGTCAATAAATCAAATCAAATTAAATTTTATTTGTCACATGCGCCAAATACATCACCTTACAGTGAAATGCTTATTTCCAAGCCCTTAACCACAAATGCTTCAATAAGTTTTAAGAAAAAAAAGTGCAGTAAAATAACAATAGCGAGGCTTATATACAGGAGGTACCACTACAGAGTCAATGTGCGGGAGCACCAATTAGTCAAGGTAATTGAGGTAATATGTACATGTAGGTAGAGTTAAAGTGACTATGCATAGATAATAAACAGAGTAGCAGCAGCGTAAAGGAGGGGTATGGGTAGCCCTTTGATTAGCTGTTCAGGAGTCATGGCTTGAGGGTAGAAGCTGTCAAGAAGCCTTTTGGACCTTGACTTGGCACTCCGGTACCGCTTGCCGTGCAGTAGCGGAGAGAACAGTCTATGACTAGGGTGGCTGGAGTCTTAACAATATTTCAGGCCTTCCTCTGACACCACCTGGTATAGGAGGTCCTGGATGGCAGGAAGCTTGGCCCCAGTGATGTACATACGCACTACCTTCTGTAGTACCTTGCAGTCAGAGGCTGAGCAGTTGCCCACCAGGCAGTGATGCAACCAGTCAGGATGCTCTCGATGGTGCAGATATAGAACCTTTTGAGGATCTGAGCACACATGCCAAATCTTTTCAGTCTCCTGAGGGGCAATAGGCTTTGTCGTGTCCTCCTCACGACTGTCTTAGTGTGTTTGGACCATGATAGTTTGTTGGTGATGTGGACACCAAGGAACTTAAAGCTCTCAACCTGCTCCACTACAGCCCCGTCGATGAGAATGGGGGCATGCTCTGTCCTCCTTTTCCTGTGGTCCACAATCATCTCCTTTGTCTTGATCATGTTGAGGGAGAGGTTGATGTCCTGGCACCACACGACCTCCTCCCTATAGGCTGTCTCATCGTTGCTGGTGATCAGGCCTACCACTGTTTTTTCAACTGCAAACCTGATGATGGTGTTGGAGTCGTGCGTGGCCATGCAGTCATGAGTGAACAGGGTGTACAGGAGGGGACTGAGCACTCATCCCTGAGTGGCCCCCGTGTTGAGGATCAGTGTGGTGGATTTCTTGATACCTACCCTTACCGCCTGGGGGTGGCGGCCCGTCAGGAAGTCCAGAATCCAGTTGCAGAGGGAGGTGTTTAGTCCCAGGGTCCTTAGCTTAGTGATGAGCTTTGAGAGCACTATGGTGTTGAACGCTGAACTGTAGTCAATGAATAGCATTCTCACATAAGTGTTCCTTTTGTCCAGGTGGGAAAGGGCAGTGTTGAGTGCAATAGAGATTGCATCATCTGTGGATCTGTTGGGACAGTATGCAAATTGGAGTGGGTGTAGGGTTTCTGGGATAATGATGTTGATGTGAGCCATGACCAGCCTTTCAAAGCACTTCATGGCTACAGATGTGAGTGCTACGGGTTGGTAGTCAGTTAGGCAGGTTACCTTAGTGTTCTTGGGCACAGGGACTATGGTGGTCTGCTTGAAACATGTTGGTATTACAGACTCAGTCAGTGACAGGTTGAAAATGTCAGTCAAGACACTTGCCAGTTGGTCAGCACATGCTCAGAGTACACGTCCTGGTAATCCGTCTGGCCCTGCGGCCTTGTGAATGTTGACCTGTTTGAAGGTCTTACTCACATCGGCTACGGAGAGTGTCATCACACAGTCATCCGGAGCAGCTGATGCTCTCATGCATGTTTCAGTGTTATTTGCCTCGAAGCGAGCACAGAAGTAATTTAGCTCGTCTGGTAGGCTCGTGTCACTGGGCAGCTCGCGGCTGTGCTTCCCTTTGTAGTCTGTAATAGTTTGCAAGCCCTGCCACATCCGACGAGCATCGGTGTCAGTGTAGTACGATTTAATCTTAGTCCTGTATTGATGCTTCGCTTGTTTGATGGTTTGTCAGAGGGCATAGTGGGATTTCTTATAAGCTTCCGGGTTAGAATCCCGCTCCTTGAAAGGGCCAGCTTTACCCTTTAGCTCAGTGCGGATGTTGCCTATATACGCTGACTCGGTGAGTGAGTTTATAAGGAAGTGCATTGGAGATGTTGTACACACTATGGCTATTAAATCATGGATGGATGGCAGCATTCGCGCAAAACTGAAAGTGCGAACCACAGCATTTAACCATGGAAATATGACCGGGAATATGGCTGAATAAAAACAGTGTAGTTATTCCCTCCTCAAGGCAATCAAACAAGCGAAATGTCGGTATAGGGACAAAGTGGAGTCTCAATTCAACGTCTCAGACACGAGACGTATGTTTCAGGGTCCACAGGCAATTACGCACTACAAGCCACGTCACAGACACCGACATATTGCTTCCAGACAAACTAAACACCTTCTTTGCCCGCTTTGAGGATAATACAGTGCCACCAACGCGGCCCGCTAACAAAGACTGCGGGCCCCCCCTTTCCTTCTCTGTGGTCGACGTGAGTAAGACATTTAAACATGTTAACACTCGCAATGTTGCTGGCCCAGACGGCATCCTAGCCGCGTCCTCAGAGCATGCGCAGACCATGGCTGGTGTGTTTATGGACATTTCAATCGCTCCCTATCCCAATCTGCTGTCCCCACATGCTTCAAGATGGCCACCATTGTTCCCGTACCCAAGAAGGTAAAGCTAACTGAACTAAATGACTATTGACCCATAGCACTCACTTCTGTTATTATGAAGTGCTTTGAGAGACTAGTCAAGGATCATATCACCTCCACCTTACCTACCACAATAGACCCACTTCAGTTTGCATACTGCCCCAACAGGTCCACAGACGATGCAATCGCCATCACACTGCCCACTGCCCTATCCAATCTGGATAAGAGGAATACCTATGTAAGAATGCTGTTCTTTGATTACAGCTCAGCATTCAACACCATAGTACCCTCCAAGCTCATCATTAAGCTGGAGGCCCTGGGTCTCAACCCCGCCCTGTACAATTGGGTCCTGGACTTTCTGACGGGCCGCCCTGAGGTGGTGAAGGTAGGAAACAACACCTACACTTCACTGACCCTCAACACTGGGGCACCACATGGGTGTGAGCTCAGCCCCTTCCTGTACTCCCTGTTCACCCATGATTTTGTGGCCATGCACGCCTACAACTCAATCATCAAGTTTGCAGATGACACAACAGTAGTGGGCTTGATTACCAACAACGACAAGACAGCCTAAAGGGAGGAGGTGAGGGCACTCGGAGTGTGGTGTCAGGAAAACAACCTCTCACTCAATGTCAACAAAATAAAAGGAGATGATCGTGGACTTCAGGAAACATCAGAGGGAGCACCCCCTATCCACATCGAAGGGACAATAGTGGAGAAGGTGGAAAGTTTTAAGTTCCTCGGTATACACATCACCGACAAACTGATATGGTCCACCCACACAGACAGTGTGGTGAAGAAGGCACATCAGCGCCTTTTCAACCTCAGGAGGCTGAAGAAATTTGGCTTGTCACCTAAAACCCTCACGAACTTTTACAGATGCACAATTGAGAGCATCCTGTCGGGCTGTATCACCACCTGGTACCGCAACTGTTCCGTCCTCAACCGCAAGGCTCTCCAGGTGGTGGTGCGGTCTGCACAACGCATCACCGGGGGAAAACTACCTGCCCTCCAGGACACCTACAGCACCCGATGTCACAGGAAGGCCAAAAAGAAAATCAAGGACAACAACCACCCGAGCCTGTTCACCCCGCTACCATCCAGAAGGCGAGGACAGTACAGGTGTATCAAAGTTGGGACTGAGAGACTGAAAAACAGCTTCTATCTCAAGGCCATCATACTGCTAAACAGCAATCACTAACTCAGAGAGGCTGCTGCCTACATAGACACTCACTAGTCACTTTAAACAATGCCACTTCAATGTTTACATATCTTACATTACTCATATCATATGTATATACTGCATCTTATACCATCTATTGCATCTTGCCTATGACGCTTGGCTACCGCTCATCCATATATCTATATGTACATATTCTTATTCCATCCTTTTAGATTTGTGTGTATTAGGTAGTTGTTGGGGAATTGTTAGATTACTTGTTAGATATTACTGCACTGTAGGAACTAGAAGCACAAGCATGTGATCAATAAAATTTGATTTGATCCATGGCTTCTGGTTGGGGTATGTACATACGGTCACTGTGGGGACGACGTCATCGATGCACTTATTGATGAAGCCAGTGACTGATGTGGTGTACTCCTCAATACAATTGAAAGAATCCTGGAACATATTCCAGTCTGTACTAGCAAAACAGTCCTGTAGCTTAGCATCTGCTTCATTTGACCACTTTCTTATTGACCGAGTGACTGATGCTTCCTGCTTTAGTTTATGCATGTAAGCAGGAGTCAGGAGGATAGAATTATGGTCAGATTTGCCAAAAGGAGGGCGAAGGAGAGCTTTGTACGCGTCTCTGTGTGTGGAGTAAAGGTGGTCTAGAGTCTTTTTTCCTCTGGTTGCACATTTAACATGCTGGTAGAATTGAGGTAAAATGGATTTGAGTTTCCCTGCATTAAAGTCTCTGGCCACTAGGAGCACCGCCTCTGGATGAGCGCTTTCCTGTTTGCTTATGGCCGTATACAGCTCATTGAGTGCAGTCTTAGTGCCAGCATCGGTTTGTGGTGGTATATAGACAGCTACGAAAAATACAGAGCTCTCTTAGTAAATAGTGTGGTCTACAGCTTATCATGAGATACTCTACCTCAGGCGAGCAAAACCTTGAGACTTCCTTAGATTCGTGCACCAGCTGTTTATATACATAGGCCGCCACCCCTTGTCTTGCCAGAGGCCGCTGTTCTATCCTGCCGAAAAAAGCTTAAAACCCGCCAGCTGTATGTTATTCTTGTCGTCCTACAGCCATGACTCTGTGAAACATAAGATATTACAGTTTTTAATGTCTTGTTGGTAGGATATACGTGGTCGTAGTTTGTCTATTTTATTATCAATTGACGTTGGCTAATAGGATCGTTGGTAAAGGTAGATTACCCTCTCAGCGTCGGATCCTTAGAAGGCACCGGGACCTTCGTCCCCGATTCCTCCGTCTCTTTCTCCTGCGAATAACGGGATGAGGGTCTAGTCGGGCGTCTGAAGTAAACCCTTGCCGTCCGACTCGTTGAAGAAAAAGTATTCCTCCAGTACGGGGTGAGTAATCGCTGTCCTGATATCTAGAAGCTATTTTCGGTGATAAGACATGGTGGCAGAAACATTATGTACAAAATAAGTTACAGATAACGCGAAAAAACATACACAATAGCACAATTGGTTACGGGATCGTAAAATGGCAGCCATCTCCTTTGGCGCCATTCTTCTCCATAAGGACTGAGTCTCAGACAGAAAGAAGGGACAAGAAATAGGGGAGAGAGAGAGAGATACAGAGCAAGAGAGCGAGATGTACAGACTCAATAATCATAGCTTTGCGATTGAGAGAGGCCGCCATAGGCAGACCTGGCTCTCGAGAGAAGAAAGGCTATGCACCCACTGCCCACAAAATGAGGTGGAAACTGAGCTGCACTTCCTTACCACCTGCCAAAGGTCTTGAACATTATTATAGAGACATACGGTGCATTCTGAGAGTATTCAGACCCCTTGACTTTTTCCACATTTTGTTACATTACAGACTTATTCTAAAATGGATTAAATTGTTTTTTTATTTCATCCATCTCCACACAGCACCCCATAATGACAAAGCAAAAAAAGGTTTGTAGAAATGTATTAACAATTAAAAACAGAAATATCACATTTACACAAGTATTCAGACCCTTTACTCAGTACTTTGTTGAAGCATCTTTGGCAGCGATTACAGCCTCGAGTCTTCTTGGGTATGACGCTACAAGTTTGGCACACCTGTATTTGGGGAGTTTCTCCCATTCCTCTCTGCAGATCCTCTCAAACTCTGTCAGGTTGGATGGGGAGCATTGCTCCACAGTTATTTTCAAGTCTCTTCAGAGATGTTCGATCAGGTTTAGTCCGGGTCTGGCTGGGCCACTCAATGACATTCAGGGACTTGTCCCGAAGCCACTCCTGCGTTGTCTTGGCTGTGTGCTTAGGGTCGTTGTCCTGTTGGAAGGTGAACCTTCACCTCAGTCTGATGTCCTGAGCGCTTTGGAGCAGGTTTTCATCAAGGATCTCTCTGAACATTGCTCCGTTCCTCTTTGCCTCGATCCTGACTAGTCTCACAGTCCCACAGCATGATGCTGCCACCACCATGCTTCACCGTAGGGATGGTGCCAGGTTTCCTCCAGATGTGACACTTGGCAGTCTTAGGTGCCTTTTGGCAAATTCCAAGCATGCTGTCATGTGCCTTTTACTGAGGAGTGGCTTCTGTCTGGCCACTCTACCATAAAGGCCTGAATGGTGGAGTGCTGCAGAGATGGTTGTCTTTCTGGAAGGTTCTCCCATCTCCACAGAGGAACTCTAGAGTTCTGTCAGAGTGACCACCGGGTTCTTGGTCACCTCCCTGACCAAGGCCCTTACCCCCCGATTGCGCAGTTTGGCCGGGCGGCTAGCTCTAGGAAGAGTCTTGGTGGTTTCAAACTTCTTTGATTTAAGAATGATGGAGGCCACTGTGTTCTTGGGGACCTTCAGTGCTGCAGAAATGTTTTGGTACCCTTCCCCAGATCTGTGCCTCGACACAATCATGTCTCGGAGATCAACGGACAATTCGTTCGACCTCATGGCTTGGTTTTTGCTCTGACATGCACTGTCAACTGTAGGACCTTACATAGACAGGTGTGTGCCTTTTCAAATCATGTCCAGTCAATTGAATTTACCACAGGTGGACTCCAATCAAGTTGTAGAAACAGGATGGAAACAGGATGCAATTGAGCTCAATTTCGAGTCTCAAAGCAAAAGGTCTGAATGCTTATGTATTTCATTTATATTTTACATTTTTTATAAAAATCTGTTTTCAATTTGTCCTTATGGGGTATTGTGTTTAGATTGCTGAGGGAAAAAAAGTATTTAATCCATTTTAGAATAAGGCTGTAACGTAACAAAATGTGGAAAAAGTCAAGGGGTCTGAATACTTTCCGAAGGCACTATATTTCCCACAGATCACACAGACTCCAAAATTATTTAAAAAGAAATCAAACATTGATAAACTCCCATATCTGTTAAGTGAAATAACACAATATGCAATCGGAGCTTAAAGATTTGTGACCCGTTGCCATGACAACAGGGCAACCAGTGGAGCACAAACAACATTGTAAATACATCCCATATTCATCTGTTTACTTAACTTCCCCTACTATTTGTGCTACAACTATTTACACATTGTTAAAAACACTGTACCAAGCTCATAATATAACATTTTAAACTTCTTTACCCTTTTGAAACCTTAATGAGTGCAAAGTTTACAGTAAATGTTTTTGTTGATGTTGTTTTTTGTTTCTTCTCACTTTTGTTTATTGTTTATTTTACTTGCTTTGGCAATGTAAACATATGTCTCTCATGCCAATAAAGCCCCTTTGAATTAAATTGAGAGAGAGAGAAAGGGAGGAGGAGAAAAAGGATGGTGCGGCGGCGATAAGGACTGATTCTCAGACAGTGTAACGCTTTAGGTTTGGAGACGTAGCGGAGTCAGGCGCAGGACACAGGTTGAGTTCAAAACAGTCTTGTTTACTCAAAAACCAAAGTCAAAATCTCCAACAGCAAAATAACAGGGTGAGGAGAAACACCTCCAACAACCACTGACAAAGAACAATCACGGACAAAACAGAAATGGAAGTCAGAGGGTTAAATAGGGAACATAATAAGGGAATTGAAAACAGGTGTGTATAATTAAGACAAAACAAAATGAACAAGGAAACATGGATCGGTGGTGACTAGTAAGCCAGTGACGTCGACCGCTGAATGCCGCCCGAACAAGGAGAGGGGCCGACTTCGGCGGAAGTCGTGACAGACAGAAAGAAGAGGAAGAAAGAGAGCGAGATAAATAGTGAGATAAATAAATAGCAAGATAAATAGATAAATGATGGGGACTCAAAAGTCTGAAAAAAGGTTATATTAACCAGTCGTATTCCCTCAGTATACCTGGCCCCCTTTGCCTGAAAAATGTCCTTCTCTGAAAATATGCCATAACTGCCTTCTGTCTGTCCTTCACAGGAGCATGCTCACATTCATTTTTAAAGGACACTGACTTGTCCTTGATGTCATCCAACTGGCCCCAACTGAAACCCCATTTAATGTTATTCCAGTGTGCAGCTCTTAACTGGAATCCCTAAAGCTTTGGTTCCCAAGTTCCCAAAATGCCAATGATACATTCAGAGAAAGACAAAAACCACTCCCCGGAAAACCAACTTCAATTTCAAGGGTAAGACATAACTTTTTGATTAATGTGTTGAATTGAACATTGTCAGGCTGTAATAATCATCTACAGAGAAAATATATTACAACCAACCATCATCATCTCAGTTCTGCCTTGAGTTTCTGTCTCGGCTAAATCCACCATGCTCAAATCCCCTCCTAACTCTCACGCACTAAAGGCATTCTAAAACCAGAGGGGCCTATTTAGTCGCAGTTCTAATAAATGCTGAAGGCAGTTCAGAGTGTACAGTAGTACTAACAAAAAATCAGCTTGATCAAAGGTAACAATTTAAATAGCTCTACATGTCAATTATAGTATACACTGAGTGTACAAAACATTAGGAACACCTTCCCTTTCCATGACATAGACTGACCAGGTGGATCAAGATGAAAACTTTGATCCCTCATTGATGTTAAATCCACTTCTATCAGTGTAGATAAAGGGAACGAGACAGCTTAAAGAAGGATTTTTAATCCTTGTGACAATTGAGACATGGATTGTGTATCTGTGCCATTCAGATGGTGAATAGGCAAGATACAATATTTAAGTGCCTTTGAACAGGGTATGGTAGTAGGTGCCAGGCACACTGGTTTCAGTGTGTCAAGAACTGCAACGCTGCTGGGTTTTTCATGCTCAACAGTTTCTCGTGTGTATCAAGAATGGTCCACCACCCAAAGAACATCCAGCCAACTTGGCACAAGTGTGGGAAGCATTGGAGTCAACATGGGCCAGCTTCCCTGTGGAACGCTTTCGACACCTTGTAGAGTCCATGCCCTGACGAATTGAGGCTGTTCTAAAGGCAAAAGGGGGTGCAACTCAATTTTAGGGAGTTGTTCCTAATGTTTTGTACCCTCCGTAGTAGTAAAGGAATAAAATTCCCTGAGTTTTTTTTTTTAAACACTGAAGCTGAAGTTAATGCTGAAGCTATAAAGTTGCTTCAGTACAGGGGGAGTGGACAGTCCGGCCAAAGTTGCTTCAGTACCGGGGAGTGTACAGTCTTGCCACCTTCAATGCATACATGGTTGTATATTGATATACCTGCATTGCACTGGAGTGGGTATGTCTTCCTTGTGGTCTGGTCTGTCTCCATAAATGGCCTCTGTTGTGCTGAGAAATACAATGCAGGGAAAATATCAAAATTGTAAACATCTAAACCATTCCGCAATTGACTATACAAACTCCTAGCACTGTATCACTCATCATCGCTCTTTCCAAAGCTCAGCCACCTCTATTGTGAGAGAATACAAAAAATGTCAGAGTATTTTATGCACTTCTCCATGTACTATAGTGTTTTAACATGCCAGATTTTCATCCATGTCAGTTTCCTTACAGGTATTTTTATATACACAAAGACATTCTCTAAAGATTGACCACATGGTCTAGATATCATAAACATGCATAAAGTCATACAGAGAGTGTGTTATTTTTTCCAGTGTGTAACTATGGGTCAAAGATCTCTCTGGAATTGAGAACCAAACTGGAAGAACATGCAGTGCTCCCCACAGAGATGTGTTTAATTTGCTTACAGGATTCATGAACTCTGCTTTTGACTCAGGAACTCAACTCTGCTCTCACTCACTATATCCTATCCTATAAAAAAATTTTCTTGGCAAGAATAAGGGGAAAAAAACTTTGCAAACTCAGCCAAAATAGAAAATAAAGCAGTATAGGGGAGAAGAGAAAAACATGCCAGATTGCAGAGGGTTGATACAGTGCAAGGCAGCAAAGCCTTTCTCTCCCAAATGATTCACAGTGGAAAGAAAAGCCCTTTCCCTGTCCTCGCATGAACTTGAACATGAGCTTCCTGTTATATGCTGGGAGGAGGAAACACCCAGAGCAGAGAGCGAGTGGAGAGAGGCAGAGAGCAGGGTCATATTCACTAGGCACCAAATGGAAGAAAAGACTCAAACAGGGAGGGACTATACCTATACGTGTCCAAAAAGAAACACGTTTTCATTTTCCGTTGCAAAACCTTTCGCTACGGTGTCCACTATAAATACGACCCAAAGCTGAACAGAGCGGAGCGAGAGCAGAGAGCTCAGTCACACTGGTTGACAGAGGCAGGCCTTCTGTGTTTCACCCCCTCCCTGGAAGAAAACTAACATGCCAAGGATCTCTCTCTCTCTCTCTCTCTCTGCTGCCTGAACTCTTCACCGAACGCCTAAGAAATTAGGTCAAAGCTGGAATCCGTTTGCAATATTACAACAACAAAGAAGTTACCGCATTGCAAGTGTGATAAAAGAGAATTGCACGCTGCCCTACGTTTGCAACATACTTCAGTCTGAGACTGCCATCATTGAAGTCGTTTGTGGTGATGTCAAAATGAGGGGTTGCTGCTTTACCCACAGGTGTTCTGGCTCTGGCCCAACCCATCGGTTTCTGGGACCAATCAAATCCAAAAAGAAATCAAATTAAATGTTATTGGTCACATACACATGGTTAGCAGATGCTATTGCATCAAATGCTTGTGCTTCCAGTTCCGACAGTGCAGCAAAATCTGACATGTAATCTAACAATTCCACAACAACTACCTAATACACACAAATCTAAGAAAAGGAATAGAATAAAAATACATCTAAATATATGGATGAGTAATGACAGAACAGCATAGGCAAAATGCAATAAATGGTATATATAACAGTATATAAATATGAGACGAGTGATTAAAGTGGCATTATTAAAGTGACTAGCGATCCATTTAATAAAGTGGCCAATGATTTAAATTCTGTATGTAGGCAGCAGCCTCTCTGTGTTAGTGATGGCTATTTAACAGACTGATGGCCTTGAGATAGAAGCTGTTTTTCAGTCTCTCAGTCCCAGCTTTGATGCACCTACACTGACCTCACCTTCTGGATGGTTGTGGGGTGAACAGGCAGTGGTTCGGGTGGTTGTTGTCCTTGATGATCTTTTTGGCCTTCCTGTGACATTGGGTGCTGTAGGTGTCCTAGGGGGCAGGTAGTTTGCCACCGGCGATGCGTTGCGCAGACCGCACAACCCTCTGGAGAGCCTTGCAGTTGTGGGCGGTGCAGTTGCCGTACCAGGCGGTGATACAAGCCAACAGGATGCTCTCAATTGTGCATCTGTAAAAGTTTGTAAGGTGACAAGCCAAATTTCTTCAGCCTCTTGAGGTTGTAGATGCGCTGCTGCGCCTTCTTCACCACACTATCTGTGCGGGTGGACCATTTCAGTTAGTCCGTGATGTGTACGCCGAGGAACTTAAAACTTTCCACCTTCTCCACTGTTGTCCTGTCGATGTGGATGGGGGGTGCTCCCTCTGCTGTTTCCTGAAGTCCACGATCTTCTCCTTTATTTTGTTGACGTGAGAGGTTGTTTTCCTGACACCACACTCGGAGTGCCCTCACCTCCTCGCTTTAGGCTGTCTTGTCGTTGTTGGTAATCAAGCCCACTACTGTTGTGTTGTCTGCAAACTTACTGATTGAGTTGGAGGTGTGCATAGCCACGCAGTCGTGGGTGAACAGGAGTACAGGAGGGGGCTGAGCACGCACCCTTGTGGGGCCCCAGTGTTGAGGATCAGCGAAGTGAAGGTGTTGCTTCCTACCTTCACCATCTGGGGGTGGCTCGTCAGGAAGTCCAGGACCCAATTGTACAGGGTGGGGTTGAGACCCAGTGCCTCAAGCTTAATGATGAGCTTGGAAGGTACTATGGTGTTGAATGCTGAACAGCATTCTTACATAGGTAGTCCTCTTATCCAGATGGGATATGGCAATGTACAGTGTGATGGCGATTGCATCATCTGTGGACCTATTGGGGTGGTAAGCAAATTGAAGTGGGTCTAGGGTGACAGGTAAGGCAGAGGTGATATGATCCTTGACTAGTCTCTCAAAGCACTTCATGATGACAGAAGTCAGTGCTACGGGGCAATAGTCATTTAGTTCAGTTACCTTTGCCTTCTTGGGTACAGGAACAATGGTGGCCATCTTGAAGCATGTGGGGACAGCAGACTGGGCTAGGGAGAGATTAAATATGTCTGTAAACACATCAGCCAGCTGGTCTGCGCAGGACGTGGCTAGGGATGCCGTCTGGGCTGGCAGCCTTGCGAGTGTTAACACGTTTAAATGTCTTACTCACGTCGGCCACGGAGAAGGAAAGCCCACAGTCCTTGGTAGCGGGCTGCGTCGGTGGCATTGTATTATTCTCAAAGCAGACAAAGAAGGTGTTTAGGGTTGGGTTTAGGGGTGGTGTCTGTGACGTGGCTGGTTTTTCTTTTGTAGTCCGTGATTGTCTGAAGACCATGCCACATACGTCTCGTGTCTGAGCCGTTGAATTGTGACTCCTCTTTGTCTCTATACCGACATATCGCTTGTTTGATTGCCTTGCGGAGGGAATAACTACACTGTTTGTATTCTGCCATATTCCCAGTC
The DNA here is from genome assembly GCF_901001165.1 of Salmo trutta. Taxonomy (NCBI): domain Eukaryota; kingdom Metazoa; phylum Chordata; class Actinopteri; order Salmoniformes; family Salmonidae; genus Salmo; species Salmo trutta. The sequence goes on from NC_042964.1 coordinate 28,721,399, forward strand.
ACCTTTCGATGGTTAAATGTGGTGGCTCAGTTTTGCGTGAATGCCGCCATCTATCCACGGTGTCTGGTTAGGGTAGGTTTTAATAGTCACAGTAGGTACATCTCCAATACACTTCCTTATAAACTCACTCACCGAATCAGCGTATACATTGATATTATTCTCTGAGGTTACTCAGAACATGTCCCAGTCTACGTGATCAAAACAATCTTGAAGAGTGGATTCTGATTGGTCAGACCAGCGTTGAATAGTCCTTAGCACGGGTACATCCTGTTTGAGTTTCTGCCTATAGGAAGGGAGAAAATAAATGGAGTCGTGGTCAGATTTGCCTGAAAGGAGGGCGAGGGAGGGCCTTGTATGCATCGCAGAAGATAGAGCAGCAGTGATTCAGTGTTTTTCAAGCGCGAGTGCTAGAGTCAATATGCTGATAGAATTTAGGTAGCCTTGTTCTCAAATTTGCTTTGTTAAAATCGCCAGCTACAATAAATGCAGCCTCAGGATATATGGTTTCCAGTTTGCATAAAGTCCAGTAAAGTTCCTTGAAGGCCGTCGTGGTATTGGCTTGAGGGGGGATATACACGGATGTAACAATAACCGAGGAGAATTCCCTTGGGAGATAATACGGTCGGCATTTGATTGTGAGGAATTCAAGGTCAGGTGAACAAAAGGACTTGAGTTCCTGTATGTTGTTACAATTACACCATGAGACGTTAATCATGAAACATACACCCCCATTCTTCTTCTTCCCGGAGAGATGATTATTCCTCTCGGCGCAGCACACAAAGAATCCAGGTGGCTGTACCGACTCAGACAGCATATCCCGAGAGAGCCATGTTTCCGTGAAACAGAGTATGTTACAATCCTTGATGTCTCTCTGGAAAGCAATCCTTGCCCTAATTTCATCTACCTTGTTATCTAGAGAAAGGACATTAGCGAGTAATATACTCGGAAGCGGTGGGTGATGCGCGCGCCTCCAAAATCTGACCAGAAATCGCTCCAGACTCATTGCGGAGAAGAAACTAAAGCGTGTGGCGTAGCACTTGGCCATAGCAAGGACTTTGGGAAGCCAGGCAACCTCAGCTCAGCAACTAAAACAATAACAACGGTGGGGCGGCCAGTTTTCCCTGCAAAGATATTATAGACAGGAAAAAATGTGTTGCACGCATACTGTAGTGTAGAAGCATGTGTAAAAGACGTCACGGTGCTTGCTTTGAAAGAACCCCTTCCTACCGATTCGACCCATACCTGGCGCAAACTCTGGGCCTCTGCCTTGCTAGCACACATGACTGCCCTCCTGAAGTGTCTTACCAGTCACACCATGCGAAAAGCTAGCTATTCGCTGGCACAAGTGGGGACACTTCAGGCTGAGGAGTAAGTTTCACACATCCACACACACACATACACACACACACACACACACACACACACACACTGCAGCTAACTACACACTAAAGTCGTGTCACAGGGAAATCGTCTTACCAGGGAAATCGTATTACCAGGTGAACAGTGAAATATAATCTCCATAGACTACACTCGCTATATTTTACAGCGTCTGAGACGATTATCCCTACTTTAGCTTCACACTGCTACGGAAGGCTTTGTAGCATTTAAAACTACTGTCACAAGTCGAAACAAACTACTTCTGCACACATTCTGCAGAAACCTGGCTGAGCCAAAGCTGCAGCATCATCCCTCTTTGAAACATCTGTTCTTCTTTCAAATTAAGAAATGTTTATGATGCAGAACAGAAAAGCTCAGAACAGCACAGTCGTCCCCCTTTCCCTGACCTGAAATGGCCTTACAGGGACACCATCCAATGCATCATCATCCTATCTAGTAAATTATTCATAGAGAAGAATATCAGGGCTCTGTGCCTGAGTTTATGTTTCAATCAATTTCTGGGGGTGAAAACAACAGTCGTACGGTGGATAATGGTCAGGACTGGAGAAGTGAGAGAGACATACCCTTGTGTGACTGATCTCCTGTTCATTCCAATCAAGACATTTTCTTGCTATGCTGTTCTAGAGTAAACTGAGGATAAATCAGTCCACTGACAAAGTCATGCCAATCACAAGTCCACAGGCTTTCTCTTTTTCTTTACTGCTTAGGATCTGAGAAACAAGCCACCTGTGTTTGCCTCGTTGCCTCGTTTTCCAGAAAGCACGATGATTTTCCTTTTTATAGCCACAAGTGTGTTTTAGAAACATGCAATATACTGGTTATTAATATAGTACATTAAAGATGTCTATCTCCCTGAGCCATCGGGAGCCACAGGGTCATATTGATCTGCTACATACTTGGCCCCTGTCTGCTCCTCTTTCCAGAGAGCAGCGAGGAGTGGAGAGAATGTGGCCGAAGACAAATGCCAAGGTTCTGTCATCCGTTGCTGCGGCTCCCAGAATTTTGGGAAACATCGCTGCAGTGCGATTGACAGGCTGAGTTCAGCACCAGAGTACCAGAGCACCAGGCAAGGCAACAGAAGAAGCTTCCAGTTGCAGACGCAGCACTAAAACAGCCAGATGTGCAGATGTGTATTAGGCCCGTCCGGCCCGGTCCAGGCCCTGACACTTTTAACTTCGATTGTGTAAAATAAAAAAAAGCTTCCCAAACCGAATGTCAGGAGGAGCAAATTGAATGTTATCTTTCATAAGCAGGAGAACAGTGAGAGACAACTAATTAACAAATAGAAATGAAGGCGACAGATTGATTTCCCAAGTGTTGTCAGATAGAAAAACTTTCCCTTAATACTGTCAATTAGAACATTTTTGATTTATAGCTGTTGATGTAAATTAAGGCGGGGTATTACCCCTGAATATTGCTAATTATTTAAAGAGTATATATATATATATATATACGGAAGTGTGTATATATATATATATATATATATATATATATATATATATATATATATATATATATATATATATATACACGCTTCCGTTCAAAAGTTTGGGGTCACATAGAAATGCCCTTGTTTTTTAAAGAAAAGCAAATTTTTTAATCCATTAAAATAACATCAAATTGATCAGAAATACAGTGTAGACATTGTTAATGTTGTAAATAGGGTTGCACATTTTGGGGAATATTCAGAGGTGGAAACTTTCCGTGGGAATTAACGGGAATATATGGGAATTAACAGAAATATATGCACATTAATATTAATACCATTTAAATATATAGATGTTTTTTCCATTGGATATATTTACCATATCATATGGAGACAGAAACATAAACCTTTTACCTTATCTTAAGTAGACATAATTGCAAATTATTAAATCCTTCCAATAGAAATACAAATTTAAAAAAATTGTTACGAATTGAACTTTAACTAAATTAGTTGACTCTTCACATGGGATGATTTCACTGAACAACAAAAGAAAGGGAATATTGAATGATCCCCAATGATCCATCGCATCTCCCAAAAATGTTTTCAACATACATCTGTAAAATGATAGTCTATAAAATAAAGCTTTGGCTGTCTTCCTCTCAGGCTTCCATGTCTTCTCCCTGGACCTCCTCAATGTCCACCTCTTGAACATCAGACTCTGAGGCCTCAACTTCACTGTCACTTTCCAAGCTTGTTGAGGATGACTAGTTGTCAGGCTCAAAAAGCCTAAAATTTACCCGGATGGCCACCAATTTTTCAACCCTTGTATTGGTCAGCCTGTTGCGTGCTTTGGTATGTCTGTTCCCAAACAAGGACCAGTTGTGCTCTGAGGCATCTGATGTTGGTGGGATTTGAAGGATGATGGAGGCAACAGGGGAAAGAGCTTCAGATCCACAAAGTTCCTTCCACCAGGTGGCTGAAGAGATATGTTGGCACGACTGCCATATTGCATCACCATCCCAAAACCCATGCTTGGAAGTATACTTTGCCAGACTGCCAAGAACCTTGCCCTCATCCAGGCCAAGGTGGCGAGACACGGTAGTGATGACACCATAGGCCTTGTTGATCTCTGCACCAGACAGGATGCTCTTGCCAGCATACTTGGGGTCCAACATGTACGCTGAGGCATGAATGGGCTTCAGGCAGATGTCTTCACACTTTTTAATGTATTTCAAAACTGCAGTTTCCTCTGCTTAGAGCAACAGTGAAGTGGGCAGGGCAGTACGGATTTCTTCCGACAGGATGGCATTGTCTCCCTCCATCCGTGCAATGGCTATTGCTATAGGTTTCAGGCTGCTTACCACTCTCTCCCAAAATACATCATCCAGGAGGATCCTCTTGATGGGGCTGTCCATATCGGCCATTTCTTGGAGAGACTCCTTCCCCTCCAGGAGACTGTCAAATATGATGACAACACCACCCCAGCGGGTGTTGCTGGGCAGCTTCAATGTGGTGCTCTTATTCTTCTCACTTTGAGAAGCAGTAGATTGCTGCTGTAACTTGATGACCCTTCACATACCTAACAATTTCCTTGGCTCTCTTGTAGAGTGTGTCCATTGTTTTCAGTGCCATGATGTCCTTGAGGAGCAGATTCAATGCATGAGCAGCACAGCCAATGGGTGTGATATGAGGGTAGGCCTCCTCCACTTTAGACCAAGCAACCTTCATGTTCGCAGCATTGTCTGTCACCAGTGCAAATACCTTCTGTGGTCCAAGGTCATTGATGACTGCCTTCAGCTCAATTGCAATGTAGAGACCGGTATGTCTGTTGTCCCTTGTGTCTGTGCTCTTGTAGAATACTGGTTGAGGGCTGGAGATGTAGTTAATTATTACGTGCCCATGAACATTCAACCACCCATCAGAGATGACTGCAATACAGTCCTGCGTTCTCTATGATTTGCTTGACCTTCACTTGAACTCTGTTGAACTCTGCAACCAACAAATGAGTAGATAAAGCATGTCTGACTTGAGGGGTGTATGCTGGGTGAAGAACATTCAGAAATCTTTTCCAATACACATTGCCTGTGAGCATCAGAGGTGGACCAGTTGCATACACAGCTCGAGCAAGACATTCATCTGCAATTCTCTGACAACGTTCCTCCATTGAGTCAAAAACACTTCTGATTCCAGGAGGACCATGAGCTGTTGCTATCGATAAGGTGTCACCTCGAATAGAAGTCGACTTTTGTCAGAGGTTGCTTGTTGTGAGCGCTGAGGGAACTTTATGCACTTGGCCAGATGAGTCTGCATCTTTGTTGCATTCTTCACATATGATTTGGCACAGTATTTGCAACTGTACACAGCTTTTCCTTCTACATTAGCTGCAGTGAAATGTCTCCACACATCAGATAGTTCCCGTGGCATTTTCCTGTAAAGATTAGATTTTTTTTTTTTTTAAACAACAAATACAATTCCATGTACAGATAAATAGTTAAGCAGTTAGGTTAAACAACTCCTTTGTAAGATAAATGTTTTAAAATTAAACATGTATGGAAACAGGTGAATTAACATCCCTCAGTTAGCAGGCTCAAGCAAGCTAAAACCCACATAGTAGAAAAAATTAACTAACAGTAATTGTTAACAAGTTAGAAATTATTTAAACACACTTCGCTGTAGGCTGCTATTTACTCGTTAACAAAAAATAATGTATGTCATGTAAAATATATATTCACCCCACCCAGTACTGTAATCAAAACTTACCAGAAAGCATGTAGTCCTTGGCTCAGACAGTGTAGTAGTGTGGGCTCAATAGCGAATCAGCTGTACATGTGATGGAAGAGTGCACTGCAGATGTGATGGAAAAATGCACTGTGCATGCAGAGGGTTGCAATTCCATTGAATTGGGGATAGTTTAACCAAAATATGCCACAAGACCTAAAATTGACTTTGGTGTATCCCACAAAAAAAGGTTCACTATTATAAGATAACTTTTTTGATGAATTTAAGCAAAACTTCCCAACTTCCCGGGCTTAACTTCCCATGGAAAATTTCCAGAAAAATTCCAGAAATTTACCAGAAAGTTTCCGACCCTTTGCAACCCTAGTTGTAAATGACTATTGTAGCTGGAAATGGCAGATTTTTTTATGGAATATCTACATAGGTGTACAGAGGCCCATTATCAGCAACCATCACTCCTGTGTTCCAATGGCACGTTGTGTTAGCTAATCCAAGTTTATCATTTTAAAAGGCTAATTGATCATTAGAAAACCCTTTTGCAATTATGTTAGCACAGCTGAAAACTGTTGTCCTGATTAAAGAAGAAATAAAACTGCCTTTCTTTAGACTAGTTGAGTATCTGGAGCATCAGCATTTGTGGGTTTGATTACAGGCTCAAAATGTCCATAAACGAAGCACTTTCTTCTGAAACTTGTCAGCCTATACTTGTTCTGAGAAATGAAGGCTATTCCATGCGAGAAATTGCCAAGAAACTGAAGATCTCGTACAACGCTGTGTACTATTCCCTTCACAGAACAGTGCAAACTGGCTCTAACCACAATAGAAAGAGGAGTGGGAGGCCCCGGTGCACAACTGAGCAAGAGGACAAGTACATTAGAGTGTCTAGTTTGAGAAACAGACGCCTCACAAGGTCTCAACTGGCAGCTTCATTAAATAGTACACGCAAAACACCAGTCTCAACGTCAACAGTGAAGAGGCGACTCCGGGATGCTGGCCTTCTAAGCAGAGTTGCAAAGAAAAAGCCATATATCAGACTGGCCAATAAAAAGAAAAGATTAAGATGGGCAAAATAACAGACACTGGACAGATGGAGATTGGAAAAAAGTTTTATAGACAGACAAATCTAAGTTTGAGGTGTTCGGATCACAAAGAAGAAAATTCGTGAGAGCAAGAAAATATGAAAAGATGCTGGAGGAGTGCTTGACGCCATCTGTCAAGCATGGTGGAGGCAATGTGATGGCCTGGTGGTGCTTAGGTTGTGGTAAAGTGGGAGATTTGTACAGGGTAAAAGGGATCTTGAAAAAGGACGGCTATCACTCCATTTTGCAACGCCATGTCATACCTTGTGGACGGCGCTTAATTGGAGCCAATTTCCTACAACAGGACATTGACCCAAAGCACAACTCCAAACTATGCAAGAACTATTTAGGGAAGCAGTCAGCTGGTATTCTGTCTATAATGGAGTGGCCAGCACAGTCACCAGATCTCAACCCTATTGAGCTGTTGTAGGATCAGCTTGACCGTATGGTACATAAGAAATGTCCAACTTGTGGGAGGTGCTTCAGGAAGCATGGGGTGAAATCTCTTCAGATTACCTCAACAAATTAACAACTAGAATGCCAAAGGTCTGCAAGGCTGTAATTGCTGCAAATGGTGGATTCTTTGACGAAAGCAAAGTTTGCAAAATTATTATTAAAATTATTATTTCAATTAAAAATCATTATTTATAACCTTGTCAAAGTCTTGACTATATATCCTTTTGCAACTAATTTCAAGTATGTTTTCATGGAAAACAAGGATATTTCTAAGTGACCCCAAACTTTTGAACATATATATATATATATATACAGTGGGGGAAAAAAGTATTTGATCCCCTGCTGATTTTGTACGTTTGCCCACTTACAAAGAAATGATCAGTCTACAATTTTAATGGTAGGTTTATATGAACAGTGAGAGACAGAATAACAACAAAAAAATCCAGAAAAACGCATGTCAAAAATGTTATAAAATGACTTCCATTTTAATGAGGGAAATAAGTATTTGACCCCTCTGCAAAACATGACTTAGTACTTGGTGGCAAAACCCTTGTTGGCAATCACAGAGGTCAGACGTTTCTTGTAGTTGGCCACCAGGTTTGCACACATCTCAGGAGGGATTTTGTCCCACTCCTCTTTGCAGATCTTCTCCAAGTCATTAAGGTTTCGAGGCTGACGTTTGGCAACTCGAACCTTCAGCTCCCTCCACAGATTTTCTATGGGATTAAGGTCTGGAGACTGGCTAGGCCACTCCAGGACCTTAATGTGCTTCTTCTTGAGCCACTCCTTTGTTGCCTTGGCCGTGTGTTTTGGGTCATTGTCATGCTGGAATACCCATCCATGACCCATTTTCAATACCCTGGCTGAGGGAAGGAGCTTCTCACCCAAGATTTGACGGTACATGGCCCCGTCAAATGATGCGGTGAAGTTGTCCTGTCCCCTTAGCAGAAAAACACCCCCAAAGCATAATGTTTCCACCTCCATGTTTGACGGTGGAGATGGTGTTCTTGGGGTCATAGGCAGCATTCTTCCTCCTCCAAATACAGCGAGTTGAGTTGATGCCAAAAGAGCTCCATTTTGGTCTCATCTGACCACAACACTTTCACCAGTTGTCCTCTGAATCATTCAGATGGTCATTGGCAAACTTCAGACGGCCATGTATACATGTGTTCTTGAGCAGGGGGAACTTGCGGGCGCAGCAGGATTTCAGTCCTTCACGGCGTAGTGTGTTACCAATTGTTTTCTTGGTGACAATGGTCCCAGCTGCCTTGAGATCATTGACAAGATCCTCCCGTGTAGTTCTGGGCTGATTCCTCACCGTTCTCATGATCATTACAACCCCACGAGGTGAGATCTTGCATGGAGCCCCAGGCCGAGGGATATTGACAGTTCTTTTGTGTTTCTTCCATTTGCGAATAATCGCACCAAATGTTGTCACCTTCTCACCAAGCTGCTTGGCAATGGTCTTGTAGCCCATTCCAGTCTTGTGTAGGTCTACAATCTTGTTCCTGACATCCTTGGAGAGCTATTTGGTCTTGGCCATGGTGGAGAGTTTGGAATCTGATTGATTGATTGCTTCTGTGGACAGGTGTCTTTTATACAGGTAACAAACTGAGATTAGGAGCACTCCCTTTAAGAGTGTGCTCCTAATCTCAGCTCGTTACCTGTATAAAAGACACCTGGGAGCCAGAAATCTTTCTGATTGAGAGGGGGTCAAATACTTATTTCCCTCATTAAAATGCAAATCAATTCATAACATTTTTGAAATGCGTTTTTCTAGATATTTTTGTTGTTATTCTGTCACTCACTGTTCAAATAAACCTACCATTAAAATTATAGACTGATCCTTTCTTTATCAGTGGGCAAACATACAAAATCAGCAGGGGATCAAATACTTTTTTCCCCTCACTGTGTATATATATATATATATATAGTACCAGTCAAAAGTTTGGACACACCTACTCATTCAAGGGTTTTTCTTTATTCTTTACTAAATGACTTAAATGTAAATGTAAATGTAAAACTATGAAATAACACATATGGAATCATGTAGTAACCAACATTTTTTTAAACAAATCAAAATATATTTTAGATTTTAGATTCTTCAAAGTAGCCTTGATGATAGCTTTGCACTCTTGGCATTCTCTCAACCAGCTTCACCTGGATTGATTTTCCAACAGTCTTGAAGGAATTCCCACATATGCTGAGCACTTGTTGGCTGCTCTTCCTTCACTCTGTGGTCCAACTTATCCCGAACCATCTCAATTGGGTTGAGGTCGGGTGAATATAAAGGCCAGGTCATCTGATGCAGCACTTCTTGGTCAAATAGCCCTTACACAGCCTGGAGGTGTGCTGGGTCATTGTCCTGTTGAAAAACAAATGATAGTCCCAATAAGCGTAAACTAGATGGGATGGCGTATCGCTGCAGAATGCTGTGGTAGCCATGCTGGTTAACTGTGCCTTGAATTATAAATAAACCACAGACAGTGTCACCAGCAAAGCACCCCCACACCATCACACCTCCTCCTCCATGCTTCACGGTGGGAACCACACATGCGGAGATCAACCATTCACAAACTGCATCTCACAAAGACTCATCAGACCAAAGGACAGATTTCCACGGTCTAATGTCCATTGCTCGTGTTTCTTAGGGCCGAAGCGAGTCTCTTCTTCTTATTGCTGTCCTTTAAGAGTGGTTTCTTTGCAGCAATTCGACCATGAATGCCCGATTCACGCAGTCTCTTCTGAACAGTTGATGTTGAGATGTGTCTGTTACTTGAATTCTGTGAAGCATTTATTTGGCCTGCAATTTCTGAGGCTGGTAATTCTAATGAACTAACTCTGGGTCTTTCTTTCCTGTGGCGGTCCTCATGAGAGCCAGTTTCATCATAGCGCTTGATTGTTTTTGCGACTGCACTTGAAGAAACTTTCAAGTCTTGACATTTTCCAAATTGACTGACCTTCATGTCTTAAAGTAATGATGGACTGTCATTTCTCTTTGCTTATTTGAGCTGTTCTTGCCATAATATGGACTTGGTCTTTTACCAAATAGGGCTATCTTCTGTATACCACCCCTACCTTGTCACAACACAACTGATTGGCAGAAACACATTAACAAAAGAAATTCCACAAATTAACTTTTTTTCAAGGAGCACCTGTTAATTGAAATGCATACCAGGTGACTACCTCATGAAGCTGGTTGAGAGAATGCCAAGACTGGTACTGTATATACATTATTATTGTTATTATGTATACAAAATACATAATCTCTCTCTCAGTTGAATTGTGCAACTGACAGCTTTGGCTGTGAGAGTCAACCTGTCATGTTGGGCTCCCGATTGGCGCAGTGGTCTAAGGCACTGCATCTCAGTGCAAGAGGCATCCCTAAAGTCCCTGGTTCAAATCCAGGCTGAATCACATCCAGGTGTGATTGGGACTCCCATAGGGTGGTGCACAATTGGTCTGTGTTTGGCCAGGGTAGGCCATCATTGTCAATAAGAATTTGTTCTTAACTCACTTGCCTAGTTAAATGAAAAATTGAGGGCCTACTCTGAGTACTGACCCCAGCACTTGCGCACACCTGTGCACTTAACACAGAAAATATGTGCTGTGACTGACAAGGCTCAAATGAAGAAGTAATCAACATTTTCTGCCACGTTTACAGGAGATATTTTGAATCATTGTCTCTAAACTTAAGCCTTTTAAGATAGATGAAGGATGGTCAGGGGGTATAGTCAGAGTATGCAATATTTTTCACATGAACAGGTTTTCCCACTGACTATTTTATTTACAAATGATAGGCTTATACATTCTCCATAGAACTAATAACCATTACTTGGTAATCATTATAAATAAGAAATGCAAGTTTCACTCAATGTTTTTCATTTGTAATGCAGCACTAAAATGTAATGCATTATGCACTGAATCATATTACAATATGTTTCACCCAGCAATCACAGTACAGTAATTTAAAAAAGTCAAATGTGACTTAAATCAGAAAAATATTTTGGCAGATTTCTCATTACGATTTAAACTGTTTTCATGTCCCTGAATAGTTACATAATAAAACAATTTTATACCTACCTGTTATAACAATGTCTATAACATGCATTCTTCAAATCTTTGACTTTCTGTTGATCTGAAATGTCCACTTCTTCAATGTCCAAGGTATGCAGCCAGCACAGAAACAGAAAGCACAGTACATTTTAGCACTTTTATAGAAATATCCTTGTATCTTTGCATCTGAAAATTACAAATGATCACCATCAAAAAAGGCAAATAGTGAAAATAGGCTATTTTCTTCCACAGACACACAGGATGCATTGCTGAGATTATTATCAACATCATAGCAAAACACCAACTAATTTCAACTCCTCAAAGAAGGCAATTGTCTCCCAACTTTCAATAGATCTCTTTTTGTCCCATACTATGTGAATCATTATAAGACTCAAGGACTGAATAGCCTGCTAAATATATACAACTAAACACAAAACGTCCATATGGGCTCTTCTCGAGTCTAAAATATATTTTTTAAATAGGTTTAGGCCTATAGAGGCCAAATGTGACATTTGGGCTTCAAGCCTCTATAGGCCTAAACCTATTTAAAAATATATATTTAGACTAGAGAAGATCCCATGTGGACTTTTTGTGTTTAGTTGTATATATGTAGCAGGCTATTCAGGCTATATTCCATTTTAAAACATACTTGAGGGAAAACCACATGGAAACCGATAGGAAAACCCCACAATCAAATCATATCTCAGTCTGATAATTTACCGAGTGAACAGCTCAAATTGGCGGAATAACATGTTATTTTATTAAATGCATATTTGTTCAAATGCCACAAATGTACATTTTAAAAGGATTTGTCGTCTTCATGGTGGACTAGTGGTGCATTGTATTTCAACTCTCTGTTAAGAACAACAAAGAGAACTAAAACTGACCTCTTTCTTTCTTTAACTGCAATTGTGAATTTAAGGCTATAGCCTATCATCTCCCTTTAATCAAAATAGAAATGCATTATACATTGATCTTGGTTTGTTTTGTTTGATGTCATTGTAAGGAACAACATAACATTGTTGGGGGCTATTTAGTGTGCAGTTGAAATAATTACCCGCGAAAACGTAATTCCCTCTTGCCTACGGACGAGACGAGATTGTTGACCATCTCAGTCTCTGATTCGTGTCATCCACTGCACTGAAAATACATGCTATCCACCGGCAGACAGCACACGATTTGAAACGGCCATTCCCTACAATAAATGCGGTTTGTTTTTATGGAGCACATTAACTTACGTTTAGTTGCTTGTCTTCAAAACATCTGTATTTTCCTTATATCTCCTCGTAGTTTGTCATTGAATCACAGAAAATGTATATTTCTTATAGGAAAAAGATGAATGTCGATTTGACAAGGACGCCAATTTCAAGATGAAGTTCAAGTTCAAGTCCAAGTCTTGAGCGACCATCACCCTGTCTCTCCCTCACGTCCAATTCCACTCCCCCGTAAGTATTGTGTCCTCGCTGCACCGTGGCAACAACGATGCGAGTGTGAGAAAAGAAGACTAGGCTGTGTAGTGACACGCGCTCTGAGTAGATACATTGTAACATTGTAGCAAAGTAACCTTCTGCAAAGAAGCATCGATAGCAAAATAAGATGTGATGAGTTCGCCGACTCTTTTGAAAATATTCATTGAGAATAGGCTACCAACATTTCCTTGCTTGCCACATCGGCGGCGGGGCCGGACTATCAGTAGACCCGACAAACTCACTGTGTTCCTTCTGCCATTGCTGAAATAATTTGCGAAGTTCAGCGAAGGTGAACTGTGATTCGCAGCTGCCTGCCTGTCGCTGCGCTATCTCAGATATGAAAACGACTGGACCTAGCATAGTCCTACTACAATTACATATTTACAAAATATAAGAGGTGTCGATAGTGTGGAGCATTAGCCTACTGCAAACAAACAGCCATGCACACGCATCCGTTTTTATTGAATACATGCGTGCAAAACTATTTAATATAGCTATAAAAAAAAACTTGAGGCACCACGTTTTGGCTACTCCTGTTCATTTCTTTATTACACTCGTTTTTATTACACGTGTTACCACATTGAAGTTGTTCCATAATAAAACATGGAAAACATTGCTTTTCAATAACGGAATCGGAATTCGTTTGGTCTATTCAAGTGTTAAATGGAGTCCTTCACTTCCAATGTATACCTACTAGAATAGACCTGACACTCGTGTTCATATAGGCTAGCCTAGCCTACTGTCGGCATATTTAGTCATTTTACCGAGGCAGTTTCAAGTAAATGCAAATGAGAAGCATAGGTCTAGGTCTCAAACCAACTCAGTCTCACAATCAATTCGTGCATATATGCACATAATTCATTACAGCAAATTTCGTGCGTTTTTGTGCGTTTTGGTGTGGCTTAATTAGTGCGAAAAGACACAAATTTAACCAGTAGGCTAAAATTTAACCATTTAGCCAACACACAAGCATTTGCAAAAACAATATAGACGCGATAGTTTATATTTAAGTTTTGATCTTCTTAATGGCTAATTCAATGTTATAAAAATTCGATTTCCGCGTTTATAAACCCACACGTTCTGTCAATATAGGCCATCATATCAATTTCATAATAATTTCCAGGCATTTGGGCCTAGCCTATTTTCCAAAAATACCTTAGCCAAAAAGGCACCCAATAAACGAGTAGGCTAGGCCTATGCACAATGCACCTGTTTAATCTACCTGTGTCAACTGGAATAAAGCATGTGCTGTTGTATATGTTTTTCCCCTCCAGGCATGCAGTGTCAAGTGATTTCATGCCTGGACTTGTGATTAGGCTATATGATTTCATGTCAACAGATATGATTTAGCTATTGTATTCTGTTATATGAGGGTTCAACATGTTTATAGGAATTCTAGATGAGCGGTAGCTAATTTGTGGTATGATAAAAGTATTGTAAAGTATTATTTGTAACTGCTTTGCTTTAAATTATTGTGCAAGACAAGACACTTTTCCCCATAATTAGCCTCGGGCTAGAAGACACTTTTCCTAATAATTGGCCTATGGCTATAACACACTCTGGTGACTTTACAGGCTATAGACTACTGTGTTCCCGTTATTTAAATTGGATAACAGGGTTCCCCATAGGCCTGTAGTTCAGGAAAAAAATTCTTCAAGCTCTGTCAAATTGGTTGTTGATCATTGCTATACAACCACTTTCAGGTCTTGACATAGATTTTCAAGTAGATTTAAGTCAAAACTGTAATTCGGCTTTTCAGGAACATTCACTGCCTTCTTGGTAAGCAACTCCAGTGTAGATTTGGCCTTGTGTTTTAGGTTATTGTCCTGCTGAAAGGTGAATTCATCTCCCAGTGTCTGGTGGAAAGCAGACTGAACCAGGTTTTCCTCCAGGATTTTGCCTGTGCTTAGCTCCATTCGGTTTCTTTTTTATTCTGAAAAAAATCCCCAGTCCTTAATGATTACAAGCATATCCATAACATGATGCAGCCACCACTATGCTTGAAAATATGGAGAGTGGTACTCAGTAATGTGTTGTATTGGATTTGCCCCAAACATAACACTTTGTATTCAGGACAAACAGTTAATTGCTTTGCCACATTTTTTGCAGTTTTACTTCAGTGCCTTGTTGCAAACAGGATGCATGTTTTGGAATATTTGTATTCTGTACAGGCTTCCTTATTTTCACTCTGTCAATTAGATTAGTATTGTGGAGTAACTACAAATGTTGTTGATTGCTTCGTGCTTCTACACCTGCATTGCTTGCTGTTTGGGGTTTTAGGCTGGGTTTCTGTACTGCACTTCAAGGTATCAGCTGATGTAAGAAGGGCTATATAAATACATTTGATTTGATTTGATCCATCCTCAGTATTCTCCTGTCACACCAATTAAAATTGGCCTCATGGTGAAATCCCTGAGCGGTTTCCTTCCTCTTCAGCAACGGAGATAGGAAGGACGCCTGTATCTTTGTAGTGACTGGGTGTATTGATACACCATCCAAAGTGTAATTAATAACTTCACCATGTTTAAAGGGATATTTATGTCTGCTTTTTATATTTTTACCAATAGGTTCCCTTCTTTGCAAGGCATCTGAAAAACTTCCTGGTCTTTGTGGTTGAATCTGTGTTTGAAATTCACTGCTCGACTGAGGGACCTTGCAGATAATTGTATGTGTGGGGTGCAGAGATGAGGTAGTCATTCAAAAATCATGTTAAACACTATTTTTGCACACAGTGAGTATTATGTGACTTGTTAAGCACATTTTTACTCCTAAACTTATTTAGGCTTGCCATAACAAAGGGGTTGAATATTTATTGACTCAAGACATTTCAGCTTTTAATTTTTTATTAATTTGTAAACATTAAAAAACATAATTCCACTATGACATTATGGGGTATTGTGTGTAAGCCATTGACCAAAAAAATCTTATTTGAATTTATTTTAAATTCAGAATGTAACACAACAAAATGTGAAAAAAGTCTGGAGGCATAATAAATCCTATTAACGAGATAGTAAGTCATAATAATGAGATACTAAGTAATAATAATGAGATACTTAAGCAATAAGGCATGAGAACCCAGGGATTATTGTGTGATAACTCCTAACTAAGGGCTGTTCTTAGGTCCGAGGTGAAACCTAAATCTGATGTCAACCAGATGTCATCAAACAGGCACATCAACAAAACTCTCCAATACATTAATATAACAATATCACCACAAACTCGCTCGCTCGCACGCACGCATGCAAACACACACACACAATGTGAGATTGATTATAGGATATACATACGGTTATGCTTGAAAGTTGAGGAGGGCCTGATGCAAAGTGCACATTGAATTCATGTGATAGAGACCGCCTAAAACGCATCTCATAATAATGACTTAGGTTGTCATTATTATGAGATGCTATCTTCTAATTATGACTTAGCATCTCATAATTATGATTTAGCATCTCATAATAACATCTTAATATCACATAATTACACAACACAATGCCACAGATATCTCAAGTTTTGAGGGAGTGTGCAATTGGCATGCTGTCTTAAGGAATGTCCACCAGATCTGTTACCAGAGAATTGAATGTTAATTTCTGTACCATAAATCGCCTCCAATGTCGTTTTAAAGAATTTGGCATACGTCCAACCAGCCTCAAAACCGCAGACCACGTGTAACCACGCCAGGCCAGGACCTCCACATCCGCCTTCTTCACCTGCGGCATCGTCTGAGACCAGCTACCCGGACAGTTGATGAAACTGTGGGTTTTCTCAACCAAAGAATTTCTGCACAAACTCATAAACCGTCTCAGGGAAGCTCATCTGCATCCTCACCAAGGTCTTGACCTGACTGCAATTCGGCGTCGTAACCAACTTCAGTGGGCAAATGCTCACTTTCGATGGCTACTGGCATGCTGGAGAAATGTGCTCTTCACGGATGAATCCCGGGTTCAACTGTACCAGGGAGATGGCAGACAGCGTGTATGGGGTCATGTAGGCGAGCAATTTGCTGATGTCAATGTTGTGAACAGAGTGCATCATGGTGGCAGTGGGGTTATGGTATGGGCAGGCATAAGCTACGGACAACAAACAAAATAGCATTTTATCTATCGCAATTTGAATGCATAGAGATACCGTGACGAGATCCTGAGGCCCATTGTCATGCCATTCATCCGCCACCATCAACTCATGTTGCAGCATGATAATGCACGGCCCTATGTTGCAAGGATCTGTACACAATTCCTGGAACCTGAAAAAGTCCCAGATCTTCCATGGCCTGCATACTCACCAGACATGTCACCCATTGAGTATGTTTGGGATGCTCTGGATCGATGTGTACGACAGCGTGTTCCAGTTCCCGCCAATATCCAGCAACTTCGCATAGCCATTGAAGAGGAGAGGGACAACATTCCACAGGCCAAAATCAACAGCCTGATCAACTCTATGCGACGAAGACGTGTCACGCTGCATGAGGGAAATGGTGATCACACCAGATACTGACTGTTTTTCTGATCCACAACCCTATGAATATCTGTATTCCCAGTGATGTGAAATCCATAGATTAGGGCCTAATGAATTTATTTCAATTGACTGATTTCCTTATGTGAACTGCAACTCAGTAAGATCTTTGAAAGTGTTGCATGTTGCGTTTATATTTTCGTTCAGTGTAGTATCATTCCGTATGTCAGTAAGATTACAGTACTATCCTGGGTCTGGGTTAAGTGGACTGCACTCAGTGACCCTACAGTATAGATCCCTACCGACAAATGTAATGAGCTTAAAGATGTGTGTCAAGTGTGTGTGTGTGTGTGTGTTTTTGTAGAGCAGGTTCCGATGATGCAGGACTCTTGTTTATCCGTGCATTAAGAATAAATTAGATCACACAGTTTTTGCTAACATTGCAAAATACTGTGTCATTCACATATTCATTCCAAATAGCAATGTTTGCAAGATCACACAGTAAGCCTATGAGGCAAATGAGAATATATTATCTGCATTTAACCCATAATAAATTATTCAAAATGATGTACATGCCCACTAACTTATACTGTATAAATTAGTGGACAATAATTTAACAACAGTTTACAAGCAAAAACAAATTGCATGCTCTGATTTAGATTCACACGATATTAAAGTAAATCTTGATTTCTCAAATTTCACGGAGTTGAATAACTTCTATCAAAGACTCAAAACCTGTAGCTTTCACAAGACTATTTCTCCCACTTTCCTCCAGCACCAACTGTATCTGAGGTACAGAGGGAAGGAGTGAATGAAGGAGGAAGGGGATAAACTGGAGGGTGAGGGTAGCTCCATTTCACACTAAGGCCTGTGCTAATTTGCAATCAGACACTCTCTTTGAGTTCTCTCTCCATGCCTCCAGACAGTGTAAATGGAAGCTGAGACAAAGCAGCCATTCTCTGGGGCCTGAGCGGCTGACCAGCCAGGGCCCTAGCTAGCTCGCACTTTTATTTCAGGCCATTGCTCTCAGACGGAGACCATTCTGGGACGGGAGAGAGTTAAGGGATGGCAACGACGACCAAGGAGGCGGAACCAAAGCAGGACAAACTGCAAACTGAACTTCCCCCCTCCATTCTCTATCCCTCCTTTCCTCCTCACCAAAGACATGCTGAGGTGCCACACCCTAGGGCCTAGGCAGGCACTGCATGTTCAGGCCTCTGGGGTAGTTCTACTCTTTTAACATCTAATATCCATGGTTATGTAATCAGGTTTTATAGCTCTGCTCTGTTACAATATCTGGTATCCAGGTCGTGGATTTCTTCTGTGCCTCTTGGCTATGCAGTATTACATTATGCACTGTGTTCATGTTTAACTGACATTGTGAACCTCATTCTCCTTGTTTCAGAAATGTATGCAGAATAATTTGCTAATCACTTTAAAAACTTTAGTTATTATACAGTGTGTTCATGTTGAACTGACATTGTGAGGGAGAGGTCACTCTTGGAAATGAACCTTATGTCAGAAATGTACACAGAATAAACTGCTAATCACTCTTATTTCTTCAGAAGAACAGAGGCCTCCCAATAATCTGTGCTATTTCACATAGAATAAAATAGAATATATCTTTATTAAATGGACCTGCATCATTTTCCGTATTACCAACACAAAGTATAGAAACCATCTGAAAGTCAAATATACCTATAATAAAAAAAAAATCATTAGGACTAAATGTGACAGACTATGACAGAGTCGGCCTAAGCTTTCACTGATAAGGCAGTCAAAAGTCTGTCTGTGTGATTGTCAATAACAGGTCACCTGTGTGTGTGTGTGTTTGTGTGTGTGTGCACCTCCAGTGCTGTTATTGCCCTGCTATCTATTGGCACTGCGGGTGTCTGCTGTAGCTCTGTTACCACAGGTAACAGGTGAATGATTACCTAGGGAGCCCCGACCAAGGGAGGCTTTCCTCAGGAACAGGTCACGGCCTAGCCATCAGGCTCACCACACTGTGACAGAGACCGAGACACAAGCAGAACCATGCATAGTTGGGGTGTGGTAGCTAACCTACTGCCAGTAGATTTAGCTGTATTTAACTGTCTGATGATAACATATTTTTCATTTGTGTCTATTTGTTATTGTTAGCAAGGGCAATGCTAGCTGTATGCTAGTCTTGTACCTTTTTGGTTACATACATGTTGTGAACCATAGTGACATATTGAAGTTTTGCATTATAAAAGTTAATTGAGCGTGTCTAGCTCTAGCTGATTTAATAGAACTGGAATAACTAGGTATTCAACTCTTACACTACGAGGTCCGGAGCCTGCTGGATTTCTGTTCTATCTGACAATTAATTGCACCCACCTCGTGTCCCAGGTCTAAATCAGTCCCTGATTATTTTTAAATTAGAGGGGAACAATGAAAACAAACGTAGTGGAACTGGCTTAGAGGTCCAGAGTTGAGTTTGAGGGCCTTGTAGGATACATTATGTTAAAAGAGTCACAGTCACAACCTGACTTGTACATTATAAAAAAAAGAGTCAAAGTCATAGTTAAATTTCATGCCAGAAAAAAATAACACTCCCCGAACTGCGTCACTTTTCCCTTGGACTGAGTCCCACAGGTTGACATAGTTTCTGCCACCCTGCGCTGGCTCTGAGGCTCTCTGGGACTCTCTCACTCAACTCTACCCCACTCTACACAATACCCCTCACACCCACACTTATAAACTACAATGCCAGGAATGGATGCGTATTTGCAGAAACCTATTCAGAAATATCCCCTGGCCTTAATTAATTCCATTTCTCCTGCTGCCAAGCCAGCAAAAACTACCCTGAGTAGGACCTGAGGACTCGACTGGAGGGAAGTCAGTCTACAACTGCAAGCAAAGCTAAAAGTTTATCTTCATCTTATAATCACATAATCATTATTGCAAAGGACAAGGGAATTGATAGAGTGGACTGACTGGGAGCATTATGCCCTTGAGGTGACCCCACTAGTGCAGCAGCAATGAGCCACACACACACACACACACAGATATGGCCTGGTCTCTGAGCAGCAGTGAGTGAACAGTACAATTACTGTATAGCTTGCCTCGGATGACCACAAACACTCATTGTCACAGCATACCGCAGGGAACAATTGACTTCTTATACTGCGGATAGTCAGGGGATCGGAGGATAAATTTGAGCATTGCAACAACTGCACAAACAAGCTACAACCCTGTGTGTGTCCCCTTGTTTAGAAAGCACTGCTTTGTGTTGTGCTGCTAGATAGGGTAGCACAAGTTCAGCATATTTACACAGTAACTATCCCTTGAGCTTAAACAGTGATGATTTTGTAGATGCACATAGGATTTTGTAGATAATACAATTGTTTACAGTTATTTGCCCTCTAGGGTTGTTGCTATAAAGTTGCTGCATTATAAAGCACTATAAATGTATATATCTGCATTTTTCATCATATACAGTGTGTTCTTTATAAGAAATAACTTAATACTGGGCTGCAGGGCTGAAGAGGAGCAGTGACTGAAAAAGAGTTCCCTCTCCCCCTCCCTGCTTTCTCTGCCCGCCTCCCTTCCCTTTTCTCTCCCTCACTTGGATCAAGGCTCCGCCAGTCCGCTGTCCTCCCACGCTGGCTTCTTTTGCTCCACCCCTCCACACACCCTATCCCTTTCTGCATGACATCATCGCACATCTGTTGTCCCAACAGGGCGCTGATGACAAGGGCCACAAAATGACTAGCCTCTATCTTTCTTTCTCTTTGCCCCCTCACTCTTTTTCCCTCTCCCAGTCTTGCTCTCTTTCTCTTCCACTCATTACTATCACCCCATAGCACTCACATATATAGCCATGAAGTGCTTTGAAAGGCTGGTCATGGCTTACATCAACACACCGTCATCCCAGACACCCTGAACCAACTCCAATTACCACCCCAACTTATCCACAGATGACGCAATCTCTAATGCACTCCACACTGCCCCAAACTACCTGGACAAAAGGAATATCTATGGAAGAATGCTGTTCATTGACTCCAGCTCAGCATTCAACACCATAGTCCCTCCAAGCTCATTACCAAGCTCAGGACCCTGGGACTGAACACCTCCCTCTGCAACTTGATCCTGGACTTTCTGATGGGCCGCCCCCCAGGCGGTGAAGGTAGGCAACAACACACCTGCCACGCTGACCATCAACACGAGGCCCCTCAGGGGTGTGTGCTTAGTCCCATCCTTTACTCCCTGTTCACCCATGACTGCGGGGCCGCGCACAACTCCAACACCATCATCAAGTTTGCTGACGACATGACGGTGGTAGGACTGATCACCGACAACAACCTATAGGGAGGAGGTCATAGATCTTGCAGTGTGGTGCCAGGACAACCTCTCCCTCAAGGAGCTGATCGTGGACTTCAGGAAACGGAGGGTCAAGCACACCCCCATCCACATTGATGGGGCTGTAGTGGAGCGGGTCGAGAGCTTCAAATTCCTTTGTGTCCAAATAACTAAGGAATTAACATGGTCCACACACACAGTTGGGAAGAGGGTACGTCACACATACACACACACACTCACCACATACGCTGTTGCTACTGTTTATTATCTATCCTGTTGCCTACTCTCTTTACCACTACCTATATGTACACAGTTACCTCAATTATCTTGTTACCCTGCACAACGACTCGGTACTGGTATTCCCTGTTGTTACTTTACTCGTTATTGTTATTCGTTATTCACTGTGTATTTACTGTGCATTTATTTATTCCTTGTGTCACTATTTTTATCTTCATAGTAAACTCAGCATTGTTGGAAAAGGACCTGTAACTAAGCATTTCACTGTTAGTCTACACCTGTTGTTTACGATTTAGCCAGTCTCTCTTTCTCTGCTGAGTCGAGTACTGCAAATAATCAGGCTACATATATTAGCATGTCTGCTAGTGTTTTCTCCAGCATGTGCTTTGAGAAGCAGAAAATGGTTGTTAAAGTTAAAACAAATGACCTATTCAGCTGACCTCAGAGTTGACCCATGTGATTATAAGCAAGCTCAATCAGCAAGGTCAGCACTAATGCGACATGACTCTTAAAACTTTTGCCTTGTGGGTTGAGCCATTAGAACCTGCTAAAACCTGTTAAGCAGTGCAGTGCAGTGTCTCTCTGTGTGTGTGTGTGTGTGTGTGTGTGTGTGTGTGTGTGTGTGTGTGTGTGTGTGTGTGTGTGTGTGTGTGTGTGTGTGTGTGTGTGTGTGTGTATGAGACTGACTGACTGACTGACTGACTGACTGACTGACTTACTGACTGACTTACTGACTGACAGAGAGAGAGAGAGATTGTCTGTATGTTTCAACAAAGAAATCTAACCCTGTCGACTAATGGCACTCAGTATATTCAAGAAAGACTTACATAAATCTGATATGTGTTTGGTTCCCAAATCCCCTATTTTGGGAACAACCAGTTCATAATGGGGACCAACGATCAGTACATAACTATAACTTCACAATGTAATGCTGTGATATAAGGGCCTTTACTTTTCCTGTCCTTGCTTTTGACATTTTGCCCCAAAAAGGGACAGTGCAAATAAACGTTTGCACTTTGCAGATAGTTACATAAAAGGTGAAAAGATGTCTTTAAACATCCAATACTCTTTTCAGGAAGTAATAATACGCCCAGTGGAAAATCACTCATTCAGCTATGAACTGGTTAGTTGTGTATCAATACTACCGATGCTCACTCTCTTGCCAAGGTGGGAATCAAAATGGCGGAACCATTGCAAGGCAGAGGCTCTCTGGTTTGGAGGGTGTTGAACCGTATGATCTCCAGCACTTTTTCTGCTGCAAATATGGATGAGAAGAGACCTCATGTGGACATTTAGAGCATTGCTTTCACACAGAGACAATCCAGAACTTCATTGGCATAATTCTACTTTAATATGGAATATACTGAAATTCATTGGTACTACATTAATAAAATATGAAAGTTGAAACATAAGTGGAAACAATGACACTATGTATGGGGTAGAGGTAAGGGAGATTGAAAAGCTGGAAGTTTAGGCTATATCATCTGAGCTCAGACATTCTTAAGTGTATTGTCTCTCTCTATTGGTAAAAACCATAAGGGAGAAGAAATCAGTTTCTTAGATCAGTTTCTGGGGGCAACTTAACTTCATCCTACATCATCATGGCACCATTTTCTTGCTCTGTCTTGAACTAATAAATGTCTGGCACAATGCATGCATATCCCGCATGATGTTTTAAGATTCAAAGGATTATTTTGGAAGCTTAGACTTTCCATTCTGATTAACTGTAATAACAGTATAGTAAATAGTTGACTTACCAGTGAACTACACGTGTCTATGTTAATATAAATAATACATATTTTATGTTGACCAAAAGGGGTCTTTCCTGAACGTTAAAACCCTGTAACAATTGCTTACTTGTCTCAAAATTGTTTGTTTGAGAATGTATCTAGCTCACACAAATGCTAGCACATGCACTTTACACACATGTGCATTGTAATATTGTTGTATGGTGGTATCATACATTTTGTATTGTAGATATGTAGTGGTGTAAGAATGTTAAATGATGTACTGTTTTATTTTTGGTTTTATGTGTAATGTAAGTGCCTTAATGTGTTTGGCCCCAGGAAGAGTAGTTGCTGCCCTGGCTATATATTAAATATATTATATTAAATATATTAAACTATATATTTGCAGTACGTTTTCAAATACTAACACACTGTTTCCAAAACTGTTAAAAACACATTCCACACAGAATGATGGCAAATGTTGTGCCAGATTGAAACATATAGAAAATCTAAGCAGAATATTTAATCATTCCATACAGCTGATTGTAATTGCAGCTGAAAGTAACCCAAGTGTCCTGTTTTTAGTCTCGTTACCAAACAGACAAAAGAGGATGGCTTCGGAATTACTTAGTTTGGAAACATGGATCAAGGAAGACAGGTTGGTGGGGAAAGAAGGTGGCAGGGTTGGATTAGACATTCCAGAAGATACTTTCCAAGATGCATCGCCAGAGAAGACATAAGATGTGATGTTGATGAGAACTTGTAGCCAAATGCTGGACAGGGGGAGAACTAGAACCCTCACAGTACTGTACAGTATGAGTGATTACACTATACATGTTGTTTTTTTGTCATTATTATTGCAGACCTGGAATGTCAGGAATTTGTTTTGTTTCAACTTGTATTTTTTTTTCAAGTATATTACTATATGCAAAGATATAGAAAAAATAAAGGAGAGCCAAAAAGACAGTTAGTGTTTTTTAGGTCAGTGTGTTATGAGTGAGAATGTATGCTTTCTGAGTGAGAATTGTTGCCAGTGTTATGGTCGAACAAGCTTATTTTGAGATATGTATGAAGTGGTTTGTGTAACGTCTGCTTCCAAATCACACTCAACCACAAAGATCCCCTGAACGCAGCTCACTTTCCAGCCCACTTTCCAGCTCACACACTCAAACACATAGATCCCCTGAACACAGCTCACTCTCCAGATCCCAATCACCTGAATTCTGATCACCTGTTCACACACCTGTATGTCATTATCACACACTATTTAGTTCAGTTCTTTGCACACCATCATTGTGAGGTATTGTTTGTTTTGTGACATGCTTCTATTTGGAGTGGTGGGTTTCCTGTAATGTAATCCTCCCATGTATGATAGTTTTAGCCTGCCTCACTAATGCTGTATTTTGCCTATTCCCTGCCTGTACCTATCGGAGTTCCTGTTATCAACCTATTGCCTGATCTCCTGGATGACGTTACTAGCCTTTTTCCTGCCTGTACTGTTGCCTTTTTGGACCCCCTGTGTATGACCTTCAGCCTGCCCCTGGACCCAGCTACATGCCTCCACCTGTGGTCCTTTACAATTAAACACCTGCTGTGCCCTGTGCTTGAAACCAGCTCTGTCTCCCATTGTTCATTAGTTTGAGGTGAGATTAACTGTTTGGCTGAGATGCATGTTGGTAACGCAGACTAAAGAGTTTTGAAAAAGGGCCTTCAGTATTGACCAATGCTTGTTAGCAACTGAAAAACTGTAAACAATGTTTCCTATTCTGTTCATCTGCTTTTAAAAAGCTTCAAGATGCTGCAAGGACAATGGCCCAAAACATGGATTTGCATAGTTTTTTTTACCCCCTAAACATTGCAACAATTTTCCTCTTAGTTTAAAGATTTCTAAATAGTGTAAATTAGATTTAATTACAAAGCAGCCACTTGGGTTTGTCGTAAACACTCCCTCATACCAACGCCCCCCTGGGTTAGTTTAATTTTCATCTCCCATACTGTGTATGTGTAATTTACAATCTCATTGGAGCAGAGGGGGATACAGGTTCCTGACTGTTAGTTTGTTTTTTCCTTTTACATATAAGCAATGCCATGTGTTTGTCCATACATATTACTGATGAAAAATGCCTCTGCTGTTTTGTAAAGGATAACAGCTAAGCCAGTTCTGTAATTGTCAACATGGTGGTCTGACCTCGTATGGTCTTTTAGGCTGTATGGAGGAGTTGAGATTACTTAAATGTGCTGGTTGGTCTCATCTTTTCCTACACTGTATAGTGTTTGGGGTGAATAGGATGAAAGTCAAGTGATATTTGGTGTGGTACCAGAAAAAATCCCTTTATGGCACCAAATTTTAACCCATAAAGTCTTAGTAGATATGATAGCAATTGTTCTATCTTAACATATGATTAATAACATGACCATCTAGCTATTTGATTCTCTATCTTTAGGGCACCTGGGGGTATTGGAAACAAATGTGTAAAAGTTATTTGATGACTACTGGGGTGGATTTCCACTTGACACATGCAGAAAGTCCTAGTCCAGGGGTTACCAAACTTGTATTGAACATTAGCTTAAATTGGCACTAGAATATCCAGGGGTCCCAACTTGGAAAAATGATATCCCCTATTTTAATGCTGTTTGTTCATATTCACTCAATGTTAGGTCCTGCTGGCTGTCCAGAGACACAATGACATGAAAGTAAAGTCTTATAGTATAAGAGGTTCTTAGTTGACACTAGAAGGTTGTATTATATACCCATTTGAAGAGAAAGTGAATTTGTTTGGTAAGATTAGATTTTCTCAGGGGACCCCATTTCAATTTTGGGGGTCTCCACATGGGGTCCCGACACCAAGTTTGGGAACCACTGTCCTAGTCACAAGTGGCTACACTGTAGCGCTCAAATCTGTCAAATGCCAAAAAGATTCATATACATGGCTAACAGGGACATTGGGAGAATCTCAATTGCATACTCCTCACATTCTCTCCTCGCCTCCTTCTCAAAACCCATTGGATGAAAGAGCCAGAGGTGAGGTCCATTCTCTTCCAATGGGTTTTGAGAAGACAACGAGAGAGGCCACGAGATGAAATTGAGATTCTCCAATGGTATCCTGACTGTCACTTTCCCTGTCCTTGGGTCAAGTTCTAAGAGAGGACAGAGGCCATCTTGCACCAAACAAGTTCTCTATCCTTGTGTGAATCCATCCCCGGTGGTTGCAAACCAAAATTATTTGAATTCCTTTCCCTTCTCCCATTCCCTCCCTTACTATGTAAAAATATGATAAGAAACATACCATTGTCGAGACCAGTCGAAACAGTGAGTTTGCTGCTTAAGTGCTGTCTTGGCTTTAAACGCAGTGGTTAAATACACTAACAACGGATACGTCCTAAATGGCACCCTATTGCCTATATAGGGTGCCATTTGAGATGCACTCAGTCTGCTTGGTTTTGTGCAGGCCCTGATCAGAAAGCCAACGGTGTTATCTGTGAGATGTCCGCTGGAATCCAAAGTAGGACACGAGTTGTGTTTTTCTGACAGGCTTTGTTGGAATGAAAGACATTAAAGCCTGGATTGAGGCGTTATCAGCTATAGAATTCAATCTGAGGTTTGTTGGTGGAGGTTTTAGACTGTGTGAATCTGAGTCTTTGTGGTCACAGATCAGTAGCGTTATATCTAACAGTTGTGACCAAGAGGTTGGCAAATAAGTTCAAGTAGGAAGGGTGTAGTGCCGTGGTTCTCAACTCCGGTCCTCGAGTACCCCCAACACCACACATTTTTGTTGTAGCCACAGACAAAATCACCTGATTCAACTCATTGAGAGTTTGATAATAAGTTGAATCAGGTGTGCTGTTGGGGTACTGGAGGAGTGGGGAAACACTGGTGTAGCGGGTTGCCTTGCCTGCCTCTTAAAAAGGGTGAGTCTGTCAGTCTCAGCTTGGTGTGGCTTTTCTGGTCTGATATGAATAAAGAATGTGAGATATTATTTATTGATTAAAACAAAGCGTGCCTTTCATACTTTTATATGACTGCTCAGTACTCAGCTGGTCCGGTTTGTGCTAGCAGAGCAAGATGAAGAGCACAACAGTCAGAGAATGTCTTCAACACTTCACTAACATGACAAGACATCTCTGAAAAGGAGAGAGAAGAGACAACATGGGCTTTGCCCTCAGCCATCATCCCATGAGAGAAGTATCCTTGCAAAATGGTCCATGATTTGAAGGTTGTTTGAAACTAAACAGCACCATCCCCACCCACTGAACACTTACTCACACAAAGTTTCTAGGCAAACAAGCTGTTATTAGCATGGAACATCTTTAAAGGGGAGACTGTAAATATGTCTGTCTTTGTTTCTCATCTGATATTTTAGAGCTTTTGGTGGTTTTATTTGCATGTCTTGGAAGTTTTGAACATGTGGCAACATGGGCCTGTTTGAGAAGAATCACTCAGCTTAGATACAGTTTTGTCTTTATGAACTAGTAAATTATTCCTGACAAGATTAATACCAAGGAAAATAAATAATAGCTTCTTTCTGCAGTTTGTGTTCAAGATCACAACTATTTGACCTCCTTGAAGTTGAGTGATGGCAATGCAATCTAACTTTCAACCACATGAGGGTATCATCGAGATCTAAAGACCATTGCGAGAGCAAGATAATTCATTGTATCCTCAAAGTAGCCTACATTCTTTCTATAGTTGTTATTTTGTGTCATCCCATGTGTGTCCTACATGTTTCCACAACAACCAATGTTATGGTGTCTCTTATCGGTTGAAATTAACTGGACACCTGTCCTGCATACCTGCGCAGTCAGTTGGTGGTTTTACACGTGTTTTTACGCACGCCTTTTACTGAATGGAACGTAATTCAATGAGACCTGTTGAAGACGGAATGTCCAGAAATATTAGCCTACCTAACACCATAATAACAATATACAATCATAAAGCACATAACATTTTTAAGACAGTATTGGTCACATGGATTAATTGATTGAAAAAATATATAGTTGGGAGCTAAATAGTGGAAGTCTCGTCTCTCTACCGTTGTCCCGTTTGGTTTTAACAGGGGGGTGGGTGGTATAGCACTGTCTGTCTCCCTCTGCCAATGATAAAACAGCGGCACATACCTGCTGTCCCGGACTCTAAAATCCACCCCATCAGTCTAGGAGGACAACCACATTAACACCACTGCCGCCAAGTGATGACCCGTCCAGTCTCCTCGTCCTCAGCCAACGCTACTACCGGGGGGCTTGGAGCTGCATAGCACCAACGCTCCGCGGACTGACCCCAATAACTAGACGCGATTACCCCAAAAAAGCGAACAGAGATTTGTTTGATACGAACTCCGAGGACTACTTATCTTCTAAAGGAATTATCTAACTAATTTCATTTCCCCCTCACTCAAGCAAGCAGCGGCCGTTGTGTTCAATGACACCATGCTCATTGTCTCGTCCCGCAGTGCGCTGCTGTCCGTCTACTATCCCCAGATCTTCCTCATCCTAACCAGCGGTAGCTACCTGTAGGTTGGCACGTGATTTTTAACCTCTTCTACAGGTGCTTGTACAGCCATGTGATGGTGTGCATTTGTAAGATTTCTACATTTTTTTTCTCTTATGCACTAATTTAATTACTTTGTTGATTGGGACATTTACGCACGTGGAAATTATAGAGCATATGTGGTTTATAATACAATTTCACTATAAAATGAACAACTCAAATAAACTTTTGGAACTTAGATAATAGCCTTTTGTAAATTACTGGGATTGATATTGGCCTTTACATGAAATTGTTGGTGGCAAACAATATCTGTTTGGTTTTGTGATTGAAAATAGAATATTAATAACAAGACAACCTCTTAACAAGAATAAAATTGTTTAATGAACATTTAACATGTCTGAAGAGCTTAATTTAAACTTCGCTGACAAAATGTATTTTCCAACTAGCTTAAAAGTCTTAGTCAATGGAGAGGTTCACAATAACAACTGCTACAACTTCCCAAAATAACAAATGAAATTAAATACATTTTTTGATGGACTTATAAATGACTTATGTGGTATTCAGTGTTCAATAAGTAAATTGATGAGCTGACCTGATCAGTAGGATTTACACATTGCAACATGACCATGTTCTCTACATGCTATATTTGTAAAGCAACATATGGGAAAGAGCAACATGTCGCTGGATGACATCCTGTGTTCTGAAGACATAAAACTGTACAAGTTGTTATTTCTTATTACATTAGTGCAGATATATCCCATACTTGCACAGACAGACCTGACCAATACCTAAAACAGCCCTAGTTGAGGTTCATGGCTTTAGTTCAAATGTGGGCTTAAACAGCTATTAGCCAGAGTTGGTTTGTTGTCTTCTTCATTGGCTAACCATTGTTTGCTTTTGTGCATTTTAAAATCTGATTCAATGACTTGAAGTAAATCTTACACACAGTCGACCTTTAAAATGTATGAGGGTCAAGTTGCTTGGCTCAGATCTACAAGGTCACAATAAACAATCTCAGTGACCTGTGAGCTTGTCTCGAACCAGTCGTGTGTCTTAAATCAGCTGTGTGTATTAAGTGCTCTATCTAGATTGTTAGCAGAACCAAAACCTGGCTGATGTGAGGGAACACTGTAGCTCATGGGGGGACAGTCCGTGCCACGCTGACTCTGCCCCGCCGACTCTATGCCTTGATGTTTAGCCATCTCCCTCCCCCCCCCCCCCCCCCAATAGGGCACTGTCCTCGGTGGTAGCGTTGGGTGCTAACATCATTTGCAACAAGATCCCTGGACTGGCCCCAAGGCAGCGCACCCTCTGCCAGAGCCGCCCGGACGCCATCATCGTCATTGGCGAGGGTGCACAGCTGGGCATCAACGAATGCCAGTACCAGTTCCGCTATGGCCGCTGGAACTGCTCCGCCCTGGGCGAGAGGACCGTCTTTGGACAAGAGCTGGGAGTAGGTCAGTCTACCTGCTGCAATTCCTCTAGTCAAATGCACATCACTTGTTAGGGGATGCTGTGCCGAAGAAAACTTGTAGGGACAGTTTCCCGGATGCAGATTAACCCTAGTCCTGGACTAAACTATTTTCGATGGAGATTGCCCATTGAGCTTGCTTTTTAGTCTAGGACTAGGCTTAATCTGTGTCGGGGAAATCACCCTGGGGCTCCCGAGTGGCGCAGCGGTCTAAGGCACTGCATCTCAGTTGTATCACAACCGGCCGTGATTGGGAATCCCATAGGGCGACGCACAATTGGCCCAGCTTAATCCGGGTTAGGGTTTGGCCAGGGTAGGCCGTCCATAGTAAATAAGAATTTGTTCTTATTAACTGACTTCCCTAGTTAAATAAAGGTTAAATAAATAGATGAAGTAGGACCCGCAATGGTGTGTCCTACTTCATCTCTACATTCTCTACAGTGTGGCTGCTCCACACTGAGAAGGCTATAATGGTTTATGAGGATGATGCAGTGATTGCATCAGAATGCCCACCAGACCAAGCATTGGCTAGAAATAGTGGAGAGCTAAGCATCTGATTGTGCCTCGTGGGCAGAGTGAGAAGTCACTGGCTTTTCCTGTGCCCAATGAAAATGTATAGGTCTACTGTCAGTGACTAGTGCCTAACTCAGTCCAACCAACGCTTTCCAAGGTGCATGACACAAAGGATAACTGGATATATAACAAATATGATCAGCCACTCTTACAAGAAAATGAAAGTTCAATTAAAGTTGTTTCTGTTGAACTTCATTTTTCTTCCCAATGGCTATGTTCAGGCCAGGGCACTGGTTACAGGAGAGGTTATGGTAGTTCAGAGCCATACGATTTGGTGAAGGTGGGAGCGATAGCTATCATCATGGCCAATTTGGTTGTTGTTGTGAGTGTGGTGCTACTCCTGCAATAGAAGCAACGATGGGAGGTTCACAAACTCGTAGAGTGAGGAGTGACACTCTATGGTTAGTGAAACTACTTCAGTGAAATCTTCCAGTGAGCGTACTATTCTTTCACCATCATCCTCCTTCAATAACCACAGTGAATACTGTACTTTGACTCAATAATATTAGGAATACGGGAACAATTGAAACTTGAAGCCGTGTTGCTAGTGGAGTTTCAATCCTACAACAGTCTTTCCTACATGTGACCTCATTGTGTAGAAGTCTGTCCTGCCTCTGGGCTTGAGTTTGGTTTGTGCATTCATTCTTACAACACTGACTGTCTTAAATACAGTAGGTCTGTATTAATTGTGTGAAAATGAACCAGAAAGTCCTTAGAAGTGCAACCTTTCCTAACTATCTATACTCATAATCTGTAAACATTGCTCTGATCTGGTTTTAGTCAACATTCCCCTATTCTTTTATTTCCCACAGGACACTAGTCGTATTGGTCTTAATACGGGCTCTCTTATATGAATTGTCTATCAGTCAGAAATGTTTTATTGCAGTCTCGCTGTGGTTTGGGAACTGTGTTTAATCCAACAGCTCTGGGAACAATCACTCCTCTCACAGACAGGCGGACAGCTGGATCCATTTAGTTATTTTGTTAGAGGAAAGGAAATGTATCTATTCCTCTGTTCACCTTGGTGTGTTAGGGTTATGGTGTGTTAGGGGGTTAAATGGGACACTCAGCTTGTCCCTCTACTGGTTGTATGTGTTGGGAGAGATTGATATGACAAGAACTCTGTCGATCTACTGGAAAGTTATGGTAGGACTCATCTCTTGGGTTGTTGTTGGTAGTGATGAGATGTTGGATTGGTCATTCAAAGGGCCTGGGCAGGCTGATCCTATGGTCAGTTGATCCATTTGAGTTCATGCATTTGTAAAGGAGTCACGTTTAACCCCTGTGCGGCCTCCGTCCCGTATGCGGGATGGACATCCAGCGAAAAATCCTATCGCTATTAGCATAACAAAATTTAATATATATTTTTTTTCAAATTTTTTTTCAAATTATATCGTTTTATAGATACACCTCTCCTGAATCGAACCACGTTGTCCGATTTCAAAAAGGCTTTACAGCAAAAACAAAACATTAGATTATGTTAGAGGAGTATATCGTAAAAGTAGCCACAGCCATTTTCCGACCAACCACATGCATCACAAATAACCAAAAAACAGCTAAATGCAGCACTAACCTTTGACAATCTTCATCAGATGACACACCTAGGACATCATGCTACACAATACATGCATTCTTTTGTTCGATAAAGTTCATATTTATATATAAAAACAGCATTTTACATCGGTGCGTAACGTTGACTAACTATTTTCCCTCAAATGCATCCGATGAAACGGCGCTACAATTTACTAAATTACTATTCGAAAACATTTTTAAAATGTAATATTGTCATTCTAAGATTTATAGATGAATATCTCTTGAAAGCACCTGTAATGCCAGATTTAAAAATAACTTTACTCGGTAATCACACTTTGCGATAAATGCGATACTCAGAACAATAGGCTAGCAATAGCAATAGGCTAGCCATCTTGGAACAATCGCATATCAAATCTAGTCTTGTATACTATTGTCAATAATCCCTTACCTTTGATTATCTTCATCCTTAGGCACTTCCAGGAATCCCAGGTCCACAACAAATGTATTTTCGTTCGAAAAAGTTCATCCTTTATGTTCCATTAGCTTGTTGTTGTTAGCGCGTTCTGAAGGCTGCACCAAAAGGTCCGACGTGCGCGGGGCTACTCTTTCAACAAAATGCATTTTTTTCTTATTTAGGTTCGTTCAAACATGTCAAACGTTGTATAACATAAATCTTTAGGGCCTTTTTCAACTAGAGCTCCAATAAGATTCGAGAGGGACGATTGCATTGTGTTTCAAAACGTTTCGAAAGGGGAGGGTAGCTAGTGGCGCCGGCGTCATAATGGTGATGGCCCTCTCCGTGTGACCACGTTCCACAGCGTGTCATTCTGTCAGTTTTCACAGTAGGAGACTCAAATCACTTTGTAAAGACTGGGGACATCTAGTGGAAGCAATAGGAAGTGCTCAATGAACCATAGCTCACGGTGTGATTAATAGGCAACGTGATGAAGTTGAGTCCGCAATTCAGAATTCCACTTCCTGTTTCGATCTGTCTCGGGGTTTTGACTGCCATATGAGTTCTGTTATACTCACAGACACCATTCAAACAGTTATATGCATATTATATGCATATCCTAGCTTCCGAGTTTGAGTAGTAGGCCGTTTAAAATGGGCACTAATTTTTTCCAAAATGCGCCGTGGCGCCCCCTATCCTAGGCGACCGTCAAGAGGTTAAAATATATATATTTCACCATTATTTAACCAGGTAGGTCAGTTGAGAACAAGTTCTCATTTTACAACTGCGACCTGGCCAAGATAAAGCAAAGCAGTGTGACAAAAACAACAACACAGAGTTACACCTGGGATAAACAAACAAACGTACAGTCAATAACGCAATAGAAAAATCTGTATACAGGAAATCCAGGAGGTAAGGCAATAAATAGGCCAATATTAGCGAAGTAATTACAATTTAGCAATTTACACTGGAGTGATATGTGCAGATGAGGATGTGCAAGTAGAAATACTGGTGTGCAAAATAGCAGAAAAACAAGTATGGGGATGAGGTAGGTAATTGGTTGGATGGGCTGTGTATAGCTGCGGCAATCGGTAAGCTGCTCTAACAGCTGACGCTTAAAGTTAGTGAGGGAGATATGTCTCCAAGTGATTTTTGCAATTCGTTCCAGTCATTGGCAGCAGAGAACTGAAAGGAAAGGCAGCCAATGGAGGTGTTGGGTTTGGGGATGACCAGTGAAATATACTGGAGCGCGTGCTATGGGTGGGTGTTGCTATGGTGACCAGTGAGCTGAGATAAGGCGGAGCTATACCTAGCAAAGACTTATAGATGACCTGGAGCCAGTGGGTTTGGCGACAAATATGTAGCACAGACAAGCCAACGAGAGCATACAGGTCGCAGTGGTGGGTAGTATATGGGGCTTTGGTGACAAAACGGATGCCACTGTGATAGACTGCATCCAATTTGCTGAGTAGAGTGTTGGAGGATCATTTGTAAATGACATCGCCGAAGTTAAGGATCGGTAGGATAG
The DNA here is from genome assembly GCF_901001165.1 of Salmo trutta. Classification (NCBI taxonomy): domain Eukaryota; kingdom Metazoa; phylum Chordata; class Actinopteri; order Salmoniformes; family Salmonidae; genus Salmo; species Salmo trutta. The sequence goes on from NC_042964.1 coordinate 28,755,799, forward strand.
TCAGTTTTACGAGGGTAAGTTTGGCAGCATGAGGAGGCTTTGTTGTGAAAAACGAAGCCAATTCTAGATTTAACTTTGGATTGGAGATCCTTAATGTGAGTCTGGAAGGAGAGTTTACAGTCTAGCCAGACACCTAGGTATTTATAGTTGTCCACATATTCTAAGTCAGAACCGTCCAGAGTAGTGATGCTAGTCGGGAGGGCGGGTGCAGGCAGCGATCGGTTGAAGAGCATGCATTTCATTTTACTTGCATTTAAGATCAGTTGGAGGCCACGGAAGGAGTGTTGTATGGCATTGAAGCTCGTCTGGAGGTTTGTTAACCGTGTCCATGTCACGGTTATCGTCGGTGAAGGAGGACCAAAATGCAGCAGGACTGTGTTTGTTCATTTTGAACATTTATTAAATCAAAATGAACACAAAACAACCTCACGATCACCGAACAGTCTTCTCAGGCTCACATACACTAGACAAGAAACAATCTCCCACAAAACCTACACCAAACAATTACCCATATATAGGACTCTCAATCAGAGGCAACGAGGAAACACCTGCCTCCAATTGAGAGTCCCAAACCCAATCAACCTAACATAGAAATACATCAACCAGACTACACATAGAAATACATCAACATAGACCATAACTCAAAACCCGGAAATAATAAATCAAACGCCCTCCTAACTAACACACCACCCCGAACCACATAAAACAAATCCCCTCTGCCACGTCCTGACCAAACTAAAATTACAATTAACCCTTATACTGGCCAGGACGTGACAGTCCAAAGAAGGGCCAGATGTGTACAGAATGGTGTCATCTGTGTAGAGGTGGATCGAAGAATCACCCGCAGCAAGAGCGACATCATTGATATATATACAGAGAAAAGAGTCGGCCCGAGAATTGAACCCTATTGCAACCCCATAGAGACTGCCAGAGGTACGGACAACAGGCCCTCCAATTTGACACACTGAACTCTATCTGAGAAGTAGTTAGTGAACCAGGCGAGGCAGTCAATAGAGAAACCAAGGCTGTTGAGTCTGCCGATAAAAATACAGTGATTGACAGAGTTGAAAGCCTTGGCCAGGTCGATGAAGACGGCTGCACAGTACTGTCTTTTATCGATGGCAGTTATGATATCGTTTAGGACCTTGAGTGTGGCTGAGGTGCACCCGAGACCAGCTCGGAAACCAGATTGCATAGCGGAGAAGGTAAGGTGGGATTCGAAATGGTTGGTGATCTGTTTGTTCACTTGGCTTTCGAAGACTTTGGAAAGGCAGGGCAGGATGGATATAGGTCTGTAACAGTTTGGGTCTAGAGTGTCTCCCCCTTTTAGGAAGCGAGGGTCCAGATTGTTTAGCCCAGCTGATTTGTAGGGATCCAGATTTTGCAGCTTTCACAACATCAGCTGTCTGGATTTGGGTGAAGGGGGGGGGGGGGGGGGGGCTTGGGCCAGTTGCTGCGGGTGGTGCAGAGCTGTTGGCCGGGGTTGGGGTAGCCAAGTGGCCAGCAGGGCCAGCCGGTTGTCAAGAAGTTCCTCTTCAATCACTTAATTTGATTGACCTGCAAGGACAGAGAACATAACTATTGAATGAGACCAGGTTTCTGTCTTGACCACTAATCAATGTCAGCTACAGCAGTTAGAATACCAACAACAATGGGACCAATCATGTATTGCTCTATAATGAAAACACATTTATATGCTGGGGACGACGTTTGGCAGCTCGAGGAAAACATTCACTATTCTACATTTACCGAAAGGTCTGGTTCCCTGGTTCGGACTGATGAGAGAAGACTTCAGAGTTAGTTTAAAGTTATGGATCAGGGAGCCACAGAGCTAATGGGATCTATGACTGAGTTTGTCAGGTTGGAGAGAAGCCACCCCATTGCCTTCCACTAGTCGCCATGCATTAATACTCAGGTTGTTGAGGAGAATTGAAGCCAACATAGTATCTTGATTGAGGTGGGAAATATCCTATTACAAGGACAACACAATAGTAATGTTATATACAGCAATTCATTTTCTTTCCATGAGGTAAATGTTAATGTGTTTGTTCTGAAATGGAAAGCTTGCCATTTGAAAGGCTCTTGCGGGTTATCATCGTTGCTCTGACGGTGTAGTTGGACAGATTGATCAATGCATAGCAATGTATAGCAGATGTGAGAATGTATCGTGTGGTTGTTGGTCTACCACCAGCTACAAAAACAATGAGTAATGTTCACTTAAGATTTATCTAGCATCTTTAAGTGGATTTGTGTGTTTAACTTCTTATAAATAATTTACAAGACGTTACACTACATTGATAAACAACTTGTCTAGAGTGAAGGTAGTGAGCTCAATAACACTACATTGTGAGCTATAGAATGACATGTGTTGGCTGAAACAGAAACCAACTGGCACACATTAAGTGCACTTATAGATAGGATAATCTACGCTAAACAGAAACGTAAACATGTAAAGTGTTGGTCCCATGAGCTGAAATAAAAGATCCCAGAATTTTTCCATACGCTAAAAATATTATTTCTCTCAAATTCTGTGCACAAATTTTTTACATCCCTGCTAGTGAGCATTTCTCTTTTGCCAAGATAATCCATCCACCTGACGTGTGGTATATCAAGCTGATTAAACATGATCATTACACAGGTGCACCTTTTGCTGGGGACAATAAAAGGCCACTCTAAAATGTGCAGTTTTGTCATTCAACACAATGACACAGATGTCCCCAGTTTAGGGAGCGTGCAATTGGTATGCTGACTACAGGAATGTCCACCAGAGCTATTGCCAGAGAATCTAATGTTAATTTCTCTACCATAAGCCACCTCCAATGTAATTTTAGAGAATTTGGCAATACGTCCAACTGGCCTCACAACTGCAAACCACATGTATGGCGTCGTGTGGCCGATCGGTTTGCTGATGTGAACGGAGTGCCCCATGGTGGCTGTGGGGTTATGGTATGGGCAGGCATAAGCTACAGACAATGAACACAATTGTATTTTACTGATGGTCATTTCAATGCACAGAGATACCGTGACGAGATCCGTGCCATTCATCCACCGCCATCACCTCATGTTTCAGCATGATAATGCATGGCCCCATGTCACAAGGATCTGTACACAATTCTTGGAAGTTGAAAATGCCCCAGTTCTTCCATGACCTGCATACTAACCAGACATGTCACCCGTTGAGCATGTTTGGGATGCTCTTGCTCAATGTGTACGACAGCATGTTCCAATATCCAGCAACTTCGCACAGCCATTGAAGAGGAGTGGGACAACATTCCACAGGCCACAGTCAACAGCCTGATCAACTCTATGCGAAGGAAATATGTTGCGCTGGTGGCCCCACCAGATACTGACTGGTTTTCTGATCCACGCCCCTACCTTTTTTTAAGGTATCTGTGACCCACAGGCACATCTGTATTTCCAGTCATCTGAAATACATAGATTAGGGCCTACTGAATTTATTTCAATTGACTGATTTCATTATATGAACTGCAACTCTAATTGTTGCGTTTATATTTTTGTTCAGTGTATATATATATACTATAGTACATATACTACTATAGTACATACAGTAGTTTTTACTGTATCTGCTGGTTTTTATCAGTGGAATCTTACCCAGCCCTCCTGTTAAAAATTAGGGCTCTGACGAGAGTCCGATAGACTGAGAGTATCAAATAAGGAATGGTAGGTATTTATAAGCCTGTTACAGCTTAATTACATTACACTAGTATAAGACCGCAGTCAGGTCACCCAGTAATGTAAAGTGTGGATACACTTTGTTGTAGTGAGCCACAAGCCTTTCATTAGGCCACAACATAAAATACTGTACTGTAACAAACTCATACTATGTACTGTAATGCACTACAACTTACCTAGGACTAGTGCAAGTTAATTATTTGCCCCTCTCTCTCTCCTCCCCAGGTAGCCGAGAGGCGGCATTCACCTATGCCATCACGGCGGCTGGCGTGGCCCATTCGGTGACAGCAGCGTGTAGTCAGGGCAACCTGAGCCAGTGTGGCTGCGACTGGGAGAAGCAGGGCTACCATGACCAGGAGGTGGGCTGGAAGTGGGGAGGCTGCTCGGCCAACATCAAGTACGGTGTGGAGTTCTCCAGACACTTCGTGGATGCCCGAGAGATCAAGAAGAACGTCCGACGTCTGATGAACCTGCATAATAATGAGGCAGGACGAAAGGTAAAGTGACTGACACTGCTTGTCTTGTTGTCTGGGGTTTTAACACACCTAACAAAAATGTAGTTGTTTCTGTAAAGATCTAGAATAGAAGACAATATAATACAACTCCATCAGAAAAGTATACTGAACAAAAATATAAATGTTTCATGAGCTGAAATAAAATATCTCAGAAATGTTCAATATGCACAAAGTGTAATTCTCTCAAATTTTGTGCACAGATTTGTTCACATCCCTGTTAGTGAGCATTTCTCAGTTGCCAAGATAATCCATCCACCTGACAGGTATGGCATATTAAGAAGCTGATTAAACAGCATGATCATTACACAGGTGAACCTTGTGCTGGGGACAATAAAAGGCCACTCTAAAATTTGCAGTTTTGTCACACAACACAATGCCACAGTTTTGAAGGAGGGTGCAATTGGCATGCTGACTGCAGGAATATCCACCAGAGCTGTTGCCAGATCATTTTATTTAAATTTCTCTACCATAAGCTGCCTCCAATGTCGTTTTAGAATTTGGCAGTACGTCCAACCACGCCAGCCCAGGACCTACATAACCAGCTTCTTCACCTGCGGGATCGTCTGAGACCATCCAACTGGACAGCTGATGAAACTGTGGGTTTGCACAACCAAAGAATTTCTGCACAAACTGTCAGAAACCGTCTCGGGGAAGCTCATCTGTGTGCTTGTCATCCTCACCAGGGTCATGACCTGACTGCAGTTCAGCGTCATAACCAACTTCAGTGGGCAAATGCTCACCTTCGATGGCCACTGGCACGCTAGAGAAGAGTGCTCTTCACGGATGAATCCCGTTTGTTTTCTCTTGATTGATGTGTTTGACAGTGTGTTCCAGTTCTCAGCAATATCCAGCAACTTTGCACAGCCATTAGAGTGGGACAACAATCCACACGACACAATCAACAGCCTGATAAACTCAATGCGAAGGAGATGTCATGCCAGATACTGACTGGTTTTCTGATCCATGCCTCTACCTTTAAAAAAAAAAGGTATCTGTGACCAACAGATGCATATCTGTATTCCCAGTCATGTAAAATCTAATTTATTTCAATTGACTGATTTCCTTAAATGAACTTAACTCAGTAAAATCTTTGAAATTGTTGCTAGCTGCATTTATATATTTTTCCAGTGTAAATATAAGTTCAGCGGAGACAGCATCGCTGTGCTAAATGATGCTATACTAGTTTAAAAACAGAGGGTTTCAGAATGCATGTGTCGGTGTGTGTGTGTGTGTGAGTGGAGGGAATGCAAGGCCAGGCCAACCGGCTGCCAAATGGAGGCCTGCCATAACCCTGCAGTCCCATTTATTGAATTACAGAGCATTAAGTCAGGATACAGGATATTATTGCAGTCTCTCTCTCTTCCTCTCTCGGTGGCAGCTCCCAAAACCATGCTGCTGCACCACTACACACACTGAACTAACCTAATCAAGAGCCAATTCCCCTAACTTGATAGCAGGGCAGATCAAGAGCAACAGGCTTGATACACTGATACACTCGTACATGATAGGCAAGTAGGCTACAGTACTGGCCACCCAGTTAGACGTTTTACTATAATTCCTATAGACAATGTATCTATGCAACACTGATAGATATTGCATTGCGTTAGAAGTTGCTATAATTTTTGGGTGAACATTGGGCTACATAAACATTTCCGATTTGGTCAAAACTATATAACTCAACCCTAAACGGTAAACTGTCAAATGTGTCCACTGAATATATCTGTGAGGCATCAAAACTTAAATTGCACATGAAACCTCAGTACAACGTTATACATGTTCTGGTCGTTTATTCTGTCCATTGTGGTCTTTAGGAAGGTCAAGTTAGTAAGAGAGTAGAGGCTTGAACCTGGCATCACTGTCCAGTTGGGGGATTTGAAATATGTACTCCATATGGACTTTAGGCTATATTGCAAGGGATGCCCTTAGTTAACCTCCCTGGGCAAGGCGGGACGCTTGTGTCCCACCTAGTCAACAGCCAGTGGAATTGTGTGGCGCGAAATACAAATGCCTCATAAATGCTATAACTTCAATTTCTCAAACATATGACTATTTTACACCATTTTAAAGACAAGACTCTCGTTAATCTAACCACACTGTACGATTTCAAAAAGGCTTTACAGCGAAAGCAAAACATTAGATTATGTCAGGAGAGTACCCTGCCAAAAATAATCACACAGCCATTTTCAAAGCATGCATATATGTCACAAAAACCAAAACCACAGCTAAATGCAGCACTAACCTTTGATCTTCATCAGATGACACTCCTAGGACATTATGTTATACAATACATGCATGTTTTGTTCAATCAAGTTCATATTTATATCAAAAAACAGATTTTTACATTAGCATGTGATGTTCAGAACTAGCATACCCACCGCAAACTTCCGGTGAATTTACTAAATTACTCACGATAAACGTTTACAGAATACATAACAATTATTTTAAGAATTATAGATACAGAACTCCTTTATGCAATCGCGGTGTCAGATTTTAAAATATTTTTTTGGTGAAAGCACATTTTGCAATATTCTGAGTAGATATCACGGCTAGCTAATTTGACACCAACCAAGTTTGGCCCTCACCAAACTCAGATTTACTATAAGAAAAATTGGATTACCTTTGCTGTTCTTTGTCAGAATGCACTCCCAGGACTTCTACATCAAAACAAATGTTGTTTTGGTTCGAAATAATCCATAGTTATATTGAAATAGCTCCGTTTTGTTCATGCGTTCAGGTAACTATCCGAAGGGTGATGCGCGAGCGCATTTCGCGACAAAAAATGTCAAAATATTCCATTACTGTACTTCGAAGCATGTCAAACGCTGTTTAAAATACATTTTCATGTGATGTTTCTCGTAAAATAGCGATAATATTCCAACCGGGGGACGTTGTATTCGTTCAAAGACTGAAAGAACAAAATGGAGATTTCACATGAATGCACATCTCCAGTGCCACTGTCCCCAGGCAGGCCAGTAACAAACTCTGCTGCTGTTTTTCGCCCAGAGACTGCAGAGCTCTCATTCCACTTTCTGGCGCCTTCTGAGAGCCAATGGAAGCCTTAGAAAATGTCACGTTACAGCAGAGATAACCTAGAAGGACAACAAATTGTCAGACAGGGCACTTCCTGCATGGAATCTTCTCAGGTTTTGGCCTGCCATATGAGTTCTGTTATACTCACAGACACCATTCAAACCGTTTCAGAAACTTTAGAGTGTTTTCTATCAAAATCTACTAATTATATGCATATTCTCGTTTCTGGGCAAGAGTAGTAACCAGTTTAAATCGGGATTTTTTTTATCCAGCCGTGAAAATACTGTCCCCTAGCCCCAACAGGTTAATAGACGTAATGTATTGTAGAACTGTTGAATGAATTGGAAAATACAATTTGTGGATATGTGGGCTGGCCTAATGCAAATCTCCAGTTCACATCACTGTGAATTAAGTAGAGAAACAGAATGTAAGCTTGTGAGATCAGGATGGTCGAACTAGTTAATAACATCAATGACAACAAATTACTCTCAAAACACTTTAAGCTACCTACACACAACTATTCAACATTTGGGACATGCCAACTCTTTCTCAAAGGATGTATCTAGCCCTCAGGTCATGTCAACCTTTTCCAAACCCTGTATCCAACCCTCTTCTCTCCTCTCCCTCAGATCCTGGAGGAGCATATGAAGCTGGAGTGTAAGTGTCACGGCGTGTCGGGCTCCTGCACCACCAAGACCTGCTGGACCACCCTACCCAAGTTCCGGGAGATCGGCTACGTCCTGAAAGAGCGCTACGGTGAGGCGGTCCAAGTTGAACCGGTCCGGGCCTCGCGTCTCCGTCAACCCTCCTTCCTGCGTTTGAAGGAGTCGCGGGGGTACCAGAAACCCACGGACACAGATCTGGTCTACCTGGAGAGGTCTCCTAACTACTGTGAGGAAGACACAGCGACAGGGAGCACAGGGACGCGGGGGAGGCTGTGTAACCACACGTTACCCCATACCGACGGCTGCAATCTGATGTGTTGTGGTAGAGGCCACAACACCCACCAGTACACCCGCGTGTGGCAGTGCAACTGCAAGTTCCAGTGGTGCTGTTTTGTGAAGTGTAACACGTGCAGTGAGAAGTCTGAGGTGTTCACCTGCAAATAAAGGATGGATGGATGGAGGGGGACGGAGGGATGAAAGAGGGAGCTGGGACAAAGGACAGGGCAAGGCCATGAGAGAGGATACAAGGAAAGGAAAAAAGGATATTAGGACGTGGACTTAGTGGGGAAAGACTCTTCAGGATGTACTCTACAGTGGACTTGGAAATTGTTAGATTCTTCATGGCTTCATTTTGCACATTGGACATCCTATTTGTTTTTAAAAACAAAGACAAAAGATTAAATTAACTAAAATGACTTTGAGAGAAAGTACATTGAGAAGTAGGCAAATAATGTTTTCTTCTCATGCGCTGACTGGAAAACTGTGATGCAGATATACTATGTGTTGCAGGATATTGATGAAGTGAAAGGATTGTGGATGTTCATTTTTCTGTCTCCAACCAAGCAAATCTGTTATTGGAAACATTGTGGACCCAAACTTTATCAAGTGCAGTTTTCACCTCCTTAGTAACACTGCTCAAAAAAAGCTCAATCTCTTGACATCTGAAATGGAGGAGAAAAAAACTGACCAACTGACAAAATAACAACCTCAAACTGGAAACGGTACATCAGCAAAATGCCTTTTGACGTTGATGCAAGACGGACGGAGAGAGAGAGGAGCATGGTTTCAATAGGCTGACGTTGAAATGGTGGCGTACCTTAACTATCCAATCACACTGTAATTACAGTGCCTTCAGAAACTATTCACACCCCTTGACTTTTTCCACATTTTGTAGTGTTATAAAGTGGGATTAAAATGGATTTGTCATTTGTCAACGATATACTCAAAATACTCTGTCAGTGGAAGAAAAATTCTAACATTTGTAGAAATTCATGAAAAATAAAACACTCATACATCTTGATTAGATAAGTATTCAACCCCCTGAGTCAATAAATGTTAGAATCACCTTTTGGCAGCGATTACAGCTGTGAGTCTTTCTGGGTAAGCCTCTAAGAGCTTTCCACACTTGGATTGTGCAACATTAGCTCCATTCCATTTATTTTTATGTGGAAAAACTCCCCAGTCCTTAACAATTACAAGCATACCCATAACATCATGCAGCCACCACTATGCTTGAAAATATGGAGAGTGGTACTCGTAATGTGGTGTTTTGGATTTGCCCCAAACATAACACTTTGTATTCAGGACAAAAAGTGAATTGCTTTATGGCAAAAAATGTGGCATCACTTTAGTGCCTTGTTGCAAACAGGATGCAGGTTTTGGAATATTTGTATTCTGTACAGGCTTCCTTATTTTCACTCTGTCAATTAGGTTAGTATTGTAGTGTAACTACAAAGTTGTTGATCCATCCTCAGTGTTCTCCTATCACAGCCATTAAACTCTGTAACTGTTTTAAAGTCACCATTGGCCTCATGGTGAAATCCCAGAGCGGTTTCCTTCCTCTCCGGCAACGGAGTTAAGAACGACACCTGTATCTTTGTAGTGACTGGGTGCATTGATACACCATCCAAAATGTAATTAATAACTTCACCACGCTCAAAGTGATATTTAATGTCTGTTGTCTACATTTTTAACTATCTACCAATAGGTGCCCTTCGTTGGGAGGCATTGGAAAACCTATTTTCTTTGTGGTTGAATCTGTGTTTGAAATTCACTGCTCAACTGAGGAACCTTACAGATAATCGTATGTGTGGGGTACAGAGATGACGCAGTTAAACTTGTGACTTGTTAAGCAAACTTTTATTCCTAAACGAATTTAGGCTTGCCATAGCAAAGGGGTTGAATACCTATTGTATTATGACATTTCAGCTTTTCATTTTTATTGTTTGTAAAACATTTCCAAAAACAGAATTCCACTTTGACATTATGGGGTATTGTGTGTAAGCCAGTGACAACATCTCAATTGAATCCATTTTAAATTCAGGCTGTAACACAACAAAATGTGGAAAAAGTCAAGGGGTGTGAATACTGTCTGAAGGCACTATGTTTGAACACTGAAAATAAATGATTTATGTTACCTTCAAACTAAATGTATTTTTATAAGCTCAGCAAAAAAAGGAACGTCCCTTTTTCAGGACTCTGTCTTTCAAAGATAATTCGTAAAAATCCAAATAACTTCACAGATATTCATTGTAAAGGGTTTAAACACTGCTGAGCTTATAAAGACATTCAGTTTGAAGGTTACTTGTTCAATGAACCATAAACAATCAATGAACATGCACCTGTGGAACGGTACTTAAGACACTAACAGCTTACAGACGGTAGGCAATTAAGGTCACAGTTATGAACACTTAGGACACTAAAGAGGCCTGTCTACTGACTCTGAAAAACACCCAAAGAAAGATGCCCAAGGTCCCTGCTCATCTGCATGAACGTGCCTTAGGCATGCTGCAAGGAGGCATGAGGACTGCAGATGTGGCCAGGGCAATAAATTGCAATGTCCGTACTGTGAGACGCCTAAGACAGCGCTACAGGGAGACAGGACGGATAGCTGATCGTCCTCGCAGTGGCAAACCACGTGTAACAACACCTGCACAGGATCGGTACATCTGAACATCACACCTGCAGGACAGGTACAGGATGGCAACAACTGCCTGAGTTACACCAGGAATGCACAATCCCTCCATCAGTGCTCAGACTGTCCGCAATAGGCTGAGAGAGGCTGGACTGAGGGCTTGTAGGCCTGTTGTAAGGCAGGTCCTCACCAGACATCACTGGCAACAATGTCGCCTATGGGCACAAACCCACCGTCGCTAGACCAGACAGGACTGGCAAAAAGTGCTCTTCACTGACGAGTGACGGTTTTGTCTCACCAGGGGTGGTGGTCAGATTCGCATTTATGGAATGAGTGTTACACTGAGGCCTGTACTCTGGAGCAGGATCGATTTGGAGGTGGTCTGGGGCAGTGTGTCACAGCATCATCAGACTGAGCTTGTTGTCATTGCAGACAATCTCAACGCTCTGTGTTACAGGGAAGACATATTCTCCCTCATATGGTACACTTCCTGCAGGCTCATCCTGACATGACCCTCCAGCATGACAATGCCACCAGCCATACTGCTCGTTCTGTGCGTGATTTCCTGCAAGACAGGAATGTCAGTGTTCTGCCATGGCCAGCGAAGAGCCCGGATCTCAATCCCATTGAGCACGTCTGGTACCTGTTGGATCGGAGAGTGAGGGCTAGGGCTATTCCCCTCAGAAATGTCCGGGAACTTGCAGGTGCCTTGGTGGAAGAGTGTGGTAACATCTCACAGTAAGAACTGGCAAATCTGTTGCAGTCCATGAGGAGGAAATGCACTGCAGTACCTAATGCAGCTGGTGGCCACACCAGTTACTGACTGTTTGATTTTGCCCCCCCCCTTTTGTTCAGGGACACATTATTAAATTTTTGTTAGTCACATGTCTGTGGAACTTGTTCAGTTTATGTCTCAGTTGTTGAATCTTGCTATGTTCATACAAATATGTACAGATGTGAAGTTTGCTGAAAATAAACGCAGTTGACAGTGAGAGGACGTTTCTTTTTTTGCTGAGTTTAGTATGGATAGCAATGTTTATAATTTTTTGCAGTGGTTGAAAAAGTACTTAATTCTCATGAGTAAAAGTAAAGATACCTTAATCGAAAATGACTCAAGTGAAAGTCATCCAGTAAAATACTACTTCAGTGAAAGCCTAAAAGTATTTGGGTTTAAATACTGTATACTTAAGTATCAGAAGTAAATATAGTTACCGATAGCCAGGGTCACACTCCAACACTCAAACATAATTTAAAAACAAAGCATGTGTTTAGTGATTCCGCCAGATCAGAGGCAGTAGGGATGACCGGGGTTGTTCTCTTGATAAGTGTGCGAATTGGACCATTTTCTGTCCTGCTAAGCATTCAAAATGTATCGAGTACTTTTGGGTGTCAGGGAAAATGTTTGGAGTAAAAAGTACATAAAGAAAATGAGGAATGTAGTAAAGTAAAAGTAGTCAAAAATATAAATAGTTAAGTACAGATAGCCCCAAAAACTACTTAAGTAAAAATACTTTAAAGTACTTTAAACCACAGATTTTTTTTTTGTTTCTTTGATTTACCAGAGTTAGTGTGGCATTAAGCCACAACAGTAGAGTACACTTTTTCTGCTATTTTAATTTTCTTAAATATATGCACTTCTATTGTCAGTAGCATGTGAAAGTAGTTTTCTTATTATTTTGTGCTCCCCATCCCTCAATTCATTGGACATGATTTGACCATGTTACTAGGTGAATTGGTGAGTGCTGCACTGAATCATTTTACCAAAAGAGCCCAACAAAGCAACCCGTTCAAGCCCATACAAAGGAAAACATGTTCCTATTTCGGTTTCAATTCCAACATGGTTTAGCTGCCTGGCTATGTTCATGTCACCTATTGTTATGTTGTGTTTTTATTCACTTTTATTTAACCAGGGAAAAACACATTGAAACCTAGGTGTCATTTGGGGGGGGGTATTATATTTTCACATTCTGAGATGATGTGGTGTAAGCGTTATGGAGCTCCATGGGCAATGTATTCGCAAACGATACACTGCACATCCCCACCAATGCCAGAGATATGGAATGTCATTGTCGCTCGCCCCTTGCATTCACAACGTCTATACCAGCAGAGTTAAACTCAACTTGTCCTGAGAATAAGTATTTTGCCTAACCATATAATACAGATCTATAGAAAGAGGGCATAGGCCAGGGGTCATTGAGCTATTTTGGGCATCAACCTTCTATGTATTCAGCAATTTTGTTTTTATTTAGGCTTTATATAGCTAAAAATATATATTTTTATATGCATTACATATGGCACTTTGTTTTCATTCATTGTCAAAGATTTGAGAGCTACAAATTATTCTGAATGATTATTCAGTTTCTGATTTATTAAAGTTGCTGTAGTGTACATAGTCCATGTGTTCTGTAATTAGCCCAGATTGTTTTATTCTTGATATGAAGACCATAATTCTCTGTAGCTCCTTGTTTACTTGGTGAATTATCAAGCAATGCAGCAGCAAAATGTTAAGTATTAAGAAAATAAATGGATGTTGGAGATCGAGTGTTGGATTTGATGTCTGCTATATGTCTGATAAATGATTGCACAGCTTTTAGGCCATGCAGGCTTGAGTGCACCACTGAAAAATTGACAATTATAATTTTTCTAATAAAATCTGAGCATCTTTTAGTGATTTCTTGGGTTTCCTGTCCAGACTACTGTACCAGTGTCTTTAGACACAAAAGCATACATCAATTTACACAAGACCCATTCTCTCTGAAAAAAACTGGAACATTTGTCACACAAGTTTTATTCAGCAGTTAAAGTTACAATCATCCATTATATAGACCTTGAGTAGTACGGATATAATTCTGGAAGAATACCAGTACAGAAGGCACAGGAGGACAGAGTTATGGTTTGAGTTGTGAAACGCTGATCTAGATGATACCTTTCAGTCCTGGCTGCTGTTGGACAGCTGTTTGCTCCTGACCCTGAAGTTGTTGAATAGACGGCTGTAACGGCCACATCATTCAGCCAGCCTGACGCTCTCTCTGGGTTTTCCTGTGTTTGAAAAGCATTGCAGGCAGCCACTGGAGCAGAAGTAAAAGCCGTGTTTTGTCAGCCGTCTGAAATGCTGGGGACCGGAACCTCATAAGCTCCCCTCACTATACCCAGCAGATTGGGAAAAGTCAACCCGATTGTTTCAATACATTTTGTCATTAAAAAACAAGGGACAGAGTAAATAGGGCGGAGCAGCCAGTGGGCCGGGTGACTAAAGCAAATGTATTGGTGAGGTGTCAGGACCGGTCAGCTTATTCAGTGTGTGGGGGAGGGAGGGAGGGGGGGTCATTCTGCAAGCCAATAATTCTGGTCTGATTCACTCGCACTGCCACTCACACTATTTGGGTCTCTGTCTACAAACACATATACTACCACTTACACAAGGGCTCACTGTCTACACACTGCCAATCACACTGTCTGCCCCATCTAGCTGGCTGCCAAAGACTCACACCAGTCAAAGTACACACACACACACAGCAAACATAGCTGACACATAACATAGATTAGGTTATTGAAATGCATAAGGAAGTTGACGACTGGTGTTGTTGGTTGGAATAAGTAACTACATGTAAGTAAATCTAAGTGTTTTTTTTGTTGTAAAGAAACATGCGGTACCCTGAAGTACAGGAATGGTCATTTGTATCATTGATATTCTAACCAAAAGCCAAAACAGGGTGGTAAAAGCAGATATAGTGCAAAGCTTGTAGCAAGACAATCAAAATCCATTCCCTTTGCAACATCCTTAGAACGGAAGGGGGAACCCTGTATTGTTTGGTTAGCACTAACAAATTTGTTTGAAATCATTTCTGTGAAAACCTTCAAGGGTCTTTTGAACAGGGTTTGAGCAGCATGATCCCATCTCTCTCCTCTACTCTTAAGCCCATGGCCCTCAGGGCGGAGTCATCGGCCACCCCACAACGTTCTAGAGCTGCCACCAGCTCCTGATTCACCAGGTTGTGTTCTAGAATATTCCAGGTAGCAAAGATGGCCCACTGGCTGATGGAGAAACAACGGTTAAGGATGGCATTACACATACATTTATGGCACAAAGAGAGTGAGAGTTAAAACCTGTTGGGGCTAGGGGCAGTATTTGCACGGCCGGATAAAAAAACGTACCTGATTTAAACTGGTTACTACTCTTTCCCAGAAACGAGAATATGCATATAATTAGTAGATTTGGATAGAAAACACTCTAAAGTTTCTAAAACTGTTTGAATGTTGTCTGTGAGTATAACAGAACTCATATGGCAGGCCAAAACCTGAGAAGATTCCATACAGGAAGTGCCCTGTCTGACAATTTGTTCTCCTTCTGTGGCATCTCTATCAAAAATACAGCATCTCTGCTGTAACGTGACATTTTCTAAGGCTGCCATTGGCTCTCAGAAGGCGCCAGAAAGTGGAATGACGTCTCTCCTGTCTCTGGGCGAAAAACAGCAGGAGATTTTGTGAGTGGTCAGGCTGGGAACAGTGACACTGGAGATGCGCGTTCATGAAAATTCTCAATTTTTTTCTTTCACTCTTTGATGAATACAACGTCGCCCGGTTGGAATATTATCGCTATTTTACGAGAAAAATAGCATAAAATTTGATTTTAAACAGCGTTTGACATGCTTCGAAGTACGGTAATGGAATATTTTGACATTTTTTGTCACGAAATACGCTAGCGCGTCACCCTTCGGATACTGACCTGAACCCACGAACAAAACGGAGGTATTTGAATATAACTAAGGATTATTTGGAACCAAAACAACATTTGTTGTTGAAGTAGAAGTCCTGGGAGTGCATTCTGACGAAGAACAACAAAGGTAATCCAATTTGTCTTATAGTAAATCCAAGTTTGGTGAGGGCCAAACTTGGTGGGTGTCAAATTAGCTAGCCGTGATGGCCCGGGCTATGTACTCAGAATATTGCAAAATGTGCTTTCGCCGAAAAGTTATTTTAAAATCTGACACCGCGATTGTTTAATCTTGAGCCTCTCATCCCGTTAGCGGGATCATTTTCCAGCGAAAAACTCCTAGCGACATTAGCATAACGAAATTCAATATTTGTTTTTTTCAAATATAGGACTGTCTCATATCGTTTTATAGATACACCTCTCTTGAATCGACCCTCGTCGTCCGATTTCAAAAAGGTTTTACAGGAAAAGCACAACATTAGATTATGTTAGAGGAGTACATGGTAAAAGTAGCATCATTTGAATTTTCCGACCAACCACATGCATCACAAATAACCAAAAAACAGCTAAATGCAGCACTAACCTTTTACAAACTTCATCAGATGACACACCTAGGACATCATGTTACACACAGCATGCATTCTTTTGTTCAATAAAGGTCATATTTCTATATAAAAACAACATTTTACATCGGCGTCTGACGTTGGCTAACTATTTTCCCATAAAATGCGTCCCGGGAAACAGTGCTACAATTTCCTAAATTACTATTCGAAAACGATTTTTTTATTTTATATTGTCAATCTAAGATTTATAGATGAATATCTCTTGAAAACACCTGTCATAACAGATTTTAAATTAACTTTACAGGGTAATCACACTTTGAGATAAAAGGGGATGCGATACTCAGAAAATGAGCTAGAAAACCTAGCTCGGCGCCATCTTGGAACAATCGCAAATCACATATAATCTTGTATAATATTGTCAATAATCCCTTACCTTTAGTTGTCTTCATCAGAAAGCACTTCCAGGAATCCCAGGTCCACGACAAATGTATTTTCGGTTGAAAAAGTCCATCCTTTATGTTCCATTAGCTTGCTGTTGTTAGCGCGTCTGAAGGCTGTATCCAAATGTTGATCCGGGCGCGGGACTTCGGTTTAGAAAAATAACTATTTTCCCTCCTTTAGGTTCGTTCAAACATGTCAAACATTGTATAACATTAATCTTCAGGGCCTGTTTCAACAAGAGAGCCAATAAGATTCGAAGGGGGACGATTTCATTGTGTTTCAAAACGTTTCCAAATGTGGGGGTAGACACGGGCGCCGACGTCACAATGCTTATGGCCCTCCTACTGTGACCAATTGCCACAGCGTCTCCTTCACTGAGTTTCGACAGTAGAAGGCTCAAAACACTTTGTAAAGACTGGGGACATCTAGTGGAAGCAATAGAAAGTGCTCAATGAACGCTTTTTCACGTTGTGAATTACAGGCAAGGCTGTGAAGTCGGGTCCACAATTCAGAATCCCACTTCCTGTTTCAATCGGTCTCGGGGTTTTGACTGCCATATGAGTTCTGTTATACTCACAGACACCATTCAAACAGTTTTAGAAACTTTAGGGTGTTTTCTATCCATATAAAATAGTATATATATAAGTATATGCATGTCCTAGCTTCTGAGTTTGATTAGTAGGCCGTTGAAAATGGGAACGAATTTTTTCCAAAATGCGCTGTGGCGCCCCCTATGGTAGGATATCCTCAACAGGATAAAGGAGTTCTGTATCTATAATTCTTAAGATAATTGTTATGTATTTTGTGAACGTTAATCGTGAGTAATTTAGTAAATTCACCGGAAGTTTGCATATGCTGGTTCTGAACATCACATGCTAATGTAAAAAGCTGTTTTTTGATATAAATATGAACTTGATTGAACAAAACATGCATGTATTGTATAACATAATGTCCTAGGAGTGTCATCTGATGAAGATCATCAAAGGTTAGTGCTGCATTTAGCTGTGGTTTTGTTTTTTGTGACATATATGCTTGCTTTGAAAATGGCTGTGATTATTTTTGGCAGGGTACTCTCCTGACATAATCTAATGTTTTGCTTTCACTGTAAAGCCTTTTTGAAATCGGACAATGTGGTTAGATTAACGAGAGTCTTGTCTTTAAAATGGTGTAAAATAGTCATATGTTTGAGAAATTGAAGTTATAGCATTTTTGAGGTATTTGTATTTCGCGCCACGCGATTCCACTGGCTGTTGACTAGGTGGGACGCAAACGTTAAAGAAAAAAAAAAGGAGGTTAAAGTTTTATTTTACAATGGAAGAGGAACAAGAGGAATGTAGAAACCCGACCCTCAAAAGCTTTATTCTACATCAAAACTACCCATATTGGTTGCTGTCTCCTACACATTCACACATACCTCCCTTCAACCACAAATCAAAGTAATGTAACACTAACCCACTCTCAATTAGCTACCACCATCCCACTGTACAGGACACTATCAGTACAATGAGTGAGTACTGTGTCCATTTTGAATGACAAGGAAGCAACCCAGCCTCCCCCCCCTCTAGTTCTTTTCTTCTCCACATATGCCCAGTCAACATCTGTGACCAGGCCATGTAGCTGTGTGGCTGTGGCCCAGACCTGGGTTCAAATACTATCTGTGCTTGATTGAGCTTGCCTGGCTGAATGGACCAATAGAATCATCTCAAACCGGCAAAGACCACACATCCGGCATTCCAGGCAAGCTACCCACAGGGCACAGACATAATTTCAATGTCTAGCTTTGGTTTACGTTCGGTTCAGTTGTCAATTTAAGTGGATTTTACTTGAAATCAACAAAACATTTAATGTAATTTGATTTATGTTGACTTTTCAAATCCAAATCAGTTTTCCACATTGATTCAACGTTATCACATAACTTTTGTTGAATTGACTTGGAAACAACATTGATTCAAACAGTTTTTGCCCAGTGTGTCTGGCTGTATCCCAACTGAGAAGAGCAGAGGGAGGTCAACAGTAACCGTCGATGACAACTTCCTTCCTGAGGGGGTCAGGGGGACAGTGGGGCTCAGATTAATAGCTCACCTCCTGGTGAAAAGACAAGCTGGCACCGTGCCCTGACCGACAGATAGCCCCCGGGGGATGGACGGAGGTGGACTCAAACTAAGCTGTTGTTGTGTCAGTTCCAACATCCACCAACAGTATAAACATGATGGATACACGACACATACTGTATAATAATTCACCACAGTGACTTGTCATGCCACTAGAGGTCTCTTCACAGTCCCCAAGTCCAGAACAGACTATGGGAGGCACACAGTAATACATAGAGCCATGACTATTTTCCACATCAGGTAACTGATGAAAGCAGTATAATCAGATTTAAAAAGCAGGTAGATATACACCTTATGGAACAACATGGACTGTGAAGAGACACACACAAAGGAACACATGCATACACACACACACACATTGTGATATTGGTGTTGAACATTTTGTGTTGTAGATATGTGGTGGTGTAGGGATGTTGAATGATGTACTGTTTAATCTTTAGCTCATTCAATACAAACATAGTTCACTGTTTGATCTTTTGTTTTACACGTAAATGTGGGTGCTTTGGTGTGTTGGTGTGTTTGGACCCCAGGAAGAGTAGCTGCCGTCTTGGCAGCAGCTAATGGGGATCCCTAATAAATACAAATGTAGACACTCCCCTACATTTATTTGGACAGTTAAGCTAAAATGTTTAATTTGGCTCTATACTCCAGCATTTTGGATTTGAGAGCAAATATTTTATGGATGTGAAAGTACAGAATGTCACCTTTTATACGAGGTTATTTTCGTACATATATGTTTTACATTTTGAAGGTGACATTAAGTACTTGGACAAATTCACTTAGAGGATAAAATGTAGTATTTGGTCCTATATTCCTAGCACACAATGACTACATCAAGCTTGTGACTCTTCAAACTTGTTGGTAGCATTTGCAGTTTGATTTGGTTGTGCTTCGAAATATGTTGTGCCCCAAATAAATGGTAAATAATCTATTGTGTCATTTTGAGGCCACTTTTGTGATTAAGAATGTTTCTGAACACTTCTACATTAATGTGAATACTACCATGATTACAGATAATCATGAATTAATAGTGAATAATGATGTGTGAGAAATTTACAGATGTACAAAGATCATGCCCGAAAACATGCAAACCTCCCACATCACTAATAACAGGGGAGGGAGGTTAGTATTTTTTGTGGGGGTATGAATCTTTGCTCCTCTTTCTCACTCAACATTATTCACGATATATTCCGGGCTATCCATAATCATGGAAGCATCCACATTAATGTAGAAGGACATTCATGTGAACTGAGAAGCTCAGTTCTGGTATTTTCTTCTACTCCAAAAAAATCCATCTGAAATATAATTTCCATCTCCAGAAATGAGCCCAATAACATACTGGTAAAAAGACCTGTGGACTTTTTCCAAAAATGTTTACGTTAAAAGTGTAAAAAAGACAAACTCCTCAGCAATCTACACATAATGACAAAGCGAAAACAGGTTTTAGGAAATTTTAGCAACTTTATAAAAACAGAAATAAGATATTTACATTAAGTATTCAGACCCTTTGCTATGAGACTCGAAATTGAGCTCAGGTGCATCCTCTTTCCATTGATCATCCTTGAGATGTTTCTACAACTTGGGAGTCCACTTGTGGTAAATTCAATTGATTGGACATTATTTGGAAAGGCACACACCTGTCTATATAAAGGTCCCACATTTGACAGTGCGTCAGGGCAAAAACCAAGCCATGAGGTCGAAGGAATTGTCCATTGATCTCCAAGACAGGACTGTGTCGAGGCACAGATCTGTGAAATGGTACCAAACATTTCTGCAGCATTGAAGGTCCCCAAGAACACAGTGGCCTCCATCATTCTTAAATGGAAGAGGTTTACATAGACATACGTGAATTTGTCCAAATGCTTATGACACCTTCAAAGAGAGGGACTAGATATATAAAATGCTTTCATTTCTAAAATGGTAAAACAAATATTTATAACAATACCCTCAAATAAAAGATGACATTCTGTACTGTCGTCTCATGACATTTGTCAAATCCTAAATGTTGGAGGATAAAGACAAATGTGCACATTTTAGCATCACTGTGTATCCAAATAAATACGTAGGGAGTGTATACAGTAAAATATATCTATCATCCACCAACATTGACTTATGACTATAAACATGGTAGATAAACGTACGTATCAGCAACAACAATACTTACAGGAAGACAAAAAGGGTGATACATAAAAGTACAAAGCTCATTAGGTTAACATCCATCCACAGTGGCTTATAACATGACAGTTATGACTAGTATAATTTAAACACCACAGGGACATCAGATTCTAGACGAATCAAAAGGACACAGGGATTGTTGCTGTCAATAACGCAGTTGTCCATAATGAGAGGAAGACCATCCAGTTCCCTAACCTGGAAGAAGAATACAAAAATCTAATTAGGGATGCACGATATATCGGAATTGGCCGATTTTAGCTAAAAATGACAACATCGTTATCGGCCCGATGTCTAGTTTAACAACGATTTGCAAAATCGATGTCAAAGCTGACACGCATACCTAAAGTCAGCAAAAAAAGACACGTCCTCTCACTGTCAACTGTGTTTATTTTCAGCGAACTTAACATGTGTAAATATTTGTATGAACATAAGATTCAACAACTGAGACAAACTGAACAAGTTCCACAGACATGTGACTAACAGAAATGGAGTACTCCAGGTCAAAAGCAACAGTCAGTATCTGGTGTGGCCACCAGCTGCATTAAGTA
The DNA here is from genome assembly GCF_901001165.1 of Salmo trutta. Classification (NCBI taxonomy): domain Eukaryota; kingdom Metazoa; phylum Chordata; class Actinopteri; order Salmoniformes; family Salmonidae; genus Salmo; species Salmo trutta. The sequence goes on from NC_042964.1 coordinate 28,777,168, forward strand.
CTGCAGTGCATCTCCTCCTCATGGACTGCACCAGATTTGCCGGTTCTTGCTGTGAGATGTTACCACACTCTTCCACCAAGGCACCTGCAAGTTCCCGGATATTTCTGGGGGGAATGGCCCTAGCCCTCACCCTCTGATCCAACAGGTCCCAGACGTGCTCAATGGGATTGAGATCCGGGCTCGTCGCTGACCATGGCAGAACACTGACATTCCTGTCTTGCAGGAAATCACGCACAGAACGAGCAGTATGGCTGGTGGCATTGTCATGCTGGAGGGTCATGTCAGGATGAGCCTGCAGGAAGTGTACCAGATGAGGGAGGAGGATGTCGTCCCTGTAACTCACAGCGTTGATATTGCCTGCAATGACAACAAGCTCAGTCTGATGATGCTGTGACACACCGCCCCAGACCATGACGGACCCTCCACCTCCAAATCGATCCCGCTCCAGAGTACAGGCCTCGGTGTAACGCCCATTCCTTCGAAGATAAACGCAAATCCGACCACCACCCCTGGTGAGACAAAACAGTGACTAGTCAGTGAAGAGCACTTTTTGCCAGTCCTTTCTAATCCAGCGACGGTGGATTTGTTCCCATAGGCGACGTTGTTGCCTGTGATGTCTGGTGAGGACCTGCCTTACAACAGGCCTACAAGCCCTCAGTCCAGCCTCTCTCAGCCTATTGTGGACAGTCTGAGCACTGATGGAGGGATTGTGCGTTCCTGGTGTAACTCAGGCAGTTGTTGTTGCCATCCTGTACCTGTCCCGCAGGTGTGATGTTCGAATGTACCGATCCTGTGCAGGTGTTGTTACACGTGGTCTGCTACTGCGAGGACGATCAGCTTTCCGTCCTGTCTCGCCGGTAGCGCTGTCTTAGGCATCTCACAGTACGGACATTGCAATTTATTGCCCTGGCCACATTTGCAGTCCTCATGCCTCCTTGCAGCATGCCTAAGGCACGTTCACGCAGATGAGCAGGGATCCATGGCGTCTTTCTTTTGGTGTTTTTCCAAAGTTAGTAGAAAGGCCTCTTTACTGTCCTAAGTTTTCATAACTGTGACCTTAATTGCCTACCCTAAACTGTTAGGGTTTTAACAACCGTTCCACAGGTGCATGTTCATTAATTGTTTATGGTTCATTGAACAAGCAAACGTCAGTGTTTAAAGGCGAAATCCATTAACACCAAGATAATGGAATTCATTGCCCTTGACAAATCAACCGTTCTCTGTCGTGTGTGATGTTGGCTTTCGCCGACTGGTCGAGCACGGGTAAACTTTTTATCTATTTATTTTACTATTTTTCAGATGTTGCCCTACCGGAGTTACACCATAATAGCGTCACAGCTATTAGCTTCACGACTGACATCAGCCCCATGAGCATGCTGAGTCTGACAGCACAATGGGTCATCGAGGATTTCATACTGAAGTCGTATTGAATGCTCATGAATATGCTGGTATTCATACCGCTGCTGCCATTTCAATAGCATTTGAGAACATGTTTGAAACTTGAACACACTAGCTAGCTCTATTCGCACAACTGACTCAACTGCGCCTGCAGCAGACGTGATACCCTCTCATGGCATTGAAACGCCTGTTCAACAAAACTGGCAGGGATGTAAACAAATGTGCCAAAATTTGAGATAAGCTTTATGTGCATATGGAAAATTTCTGTGATCTTTTTTTCAGATCGTGAAACATGGGACAAACACCGTACATGTCGCGTTTATATTTTTGTTCAGTGTAGTATTTGTATTCTAATTCCAACGCCCCTGATTCTGTCACATAACAGTGGAGTGCGCATGCCCATTCTGACTTTGTCAATGCTAAGCTAACCAGTTAGCTAGCAGCTAGTGTGCGACGTTAGTGCTGACTAGTTTCTATGGAGTGAAGATGGCCCCTATTCCCGACGAGGTGGATGCTTTTACTGGCCCACATTGGCAAATGAAACTTTGCCCTGGCAACAAAACTGCCCACACAGGCTGTGAACAAGCAATTCAGTGGCATTCTCTCTTTACTGTGTCGCCACCATGCTCGATGCTATGTACAAGGACCACTACTTTGATGCAGACAAGAAACAGGGTTTACGTGAAATGTTACATACAAGATGACAAGATGGAAACGGACACCGTGACAGTGTGCACCGAGGAAGAGGCCACGGACAGACACAGCTGAAACGTCACTGCTTGACATGTATGATGCAATCATGGTTGAGAATTAAACTACTGAACATGAAACAGCACAGCAAGTAAGTGAAAGAAATTGGTTTTGATTATGTTTTACTGGTAATGGGGACATATGCAAATGCCAACAAAAAAACGTTTTGGTCATTGTGTGTGTGTGTGTGTAACCTTTATTTAACTAGGCAAGTCAGTTAAGAACAAATTCTTATTTACAATGACGGCCTACCCCGGCCAAACCTGGACGACGCTGGGCCAATTGTGCGTCGCCCTATGGGACACCTAATCACGGCCGGATGTGATACTATAGTCCCTGGTTCGAATCCAGGCTGTAACGCCTCTTGCACTGAGATGCAGTGCCTTAGATTGCTGTGTCCATGTATGTGTGTTGACTATTAAAGTTGTACAAGAACGCTCAAAAGGCAGCTAAAATGTTAAATATCGGTATCGGGACTTTTGGCAAGGAAAATATCGGATATCGGCCAAAAATGTCATATCGCTGCATTACTAAATACAATCAAAACAAACATATTTACAATGCAGAAATAGAATCTCATCATCCCAAAAAAACGACTTTCTCATCCAAAACACAGTAAAAAACACTAGTCACTAATTATTCTGTCTTGAGTCTATGGATAGGGCCAATTTTAAACAATCCTGAGATGGTGATTTTCCTTATGCAAGAAGAAGCTGTTTAACCTGTTTGGTATAGGGGGCAGTATTGAGAATTTTGGAAAAAATATGTTCCCATTTTTAACTGCCTCCTACACCAACTCAGAAGCTAGAATATGCATATTATTGTTCAGGTTTGGATAGAAAACACTCTGAATTTTCTAAAACTGTTTGAATGGTGTCTGTGAGTATAACAGAACTCCTATGGCAGGCAAAAACCTGACAAGGTTTCAAGCAGGAAGTACCCTGTCTGACAAGGAGTCGTGCGTCTTACCTCTTTTTATTGAAAAGTAAGGATCTTAGCTGTAACGTGACAATTCCCAGGGCTCCAATAGGCTCTCAGAGCCCGCGAAATAACTGAAGGTTTACGAGGGAACCTCAGGTTGAAATATATTATCGCCTTTTGTAAGTGGATGCTCGGAGGACCTTTCAATGATGCGCGTGCATGAGTCGCTTCTGAGGAGAAATTTTATTCGGCTGTTTAGGCTCAATGCATACTCCCGGTCGGAATATTATCACTTCTCTACGACATAAATGGCATAAAAATTGGTTTTAAACAGCGGTTGACATGCTTCGAAGTACGGTAATGGAATATTTAGACATTTTTGACACGCCAATGCGCCATGCGCGACACCGCGAAGAAGCATTCTAGAACTCACGAACAAAACGTCGCTGTTTGGATATAACGATGGATTATTTGGGACCAAACCAACATTTGTTATTGAAGTAGAAGTCCTGGCAGTGTATTCTGATGAAGAACAAGCAAGGTAAGAACATCTTTCTTATAGGAAATGTGATTTTGGTGGATGCTGACCTGGGTGGGTATCTAAATAGCTAGCCCTGTAATGCCGGGCTATGTACTTAGATTATTGCAAAATGTGCTTCATCCGAAAAGCTATTTTAAAATCGGACATATCGAGTGCATAGAGGGGTAATGTATCTATAATTCTTAAAATAATTGTTATGCTTTTTGTGAACGTTTATCGTGAGTAATTTAGCAAACTGTTAGTAAATTCACCGGAAGTTTGCGGTGGTTATGCTTTTTCTGAACGTCACATGCTAATGTAAAAAGCTGGTTTTTGATATAAATATGAACTTGATTGAACAGACATGCATGTATTGTATAACACAATGTCCTAGGTGTGTCATCTGATGAAGATTATAAAAGGTTAGTGCTGCATTTAGCTGTGGTTTGGGTTTATGTGACATGATATGCTAGCTTGAAAAATGGGTGTCTGATTTTTTCTGGCTGGGTACTCTGCTGACATAATCTAATGTTTTGCTTTCGTTGTAAAGCCTTTTTGAAATCGGACAGTGGGGTTAGATTAACGAGATTCTTGTCTTTAAATAGCTGTGAAATAGTCATATGTTTGAGAAATTGAAGTTATAGCATTTCTAACGATTCAAAAATCGCGCCACTGGATTTCAGTGGCTGTTACGTAGGTGGGACGAGTTCGTCCCACATGTACTAGAGAGGTTAAGTATTGTGTTTCCTTGATTTCTATAGGACAATCTCAATAACCAACCAACATCTATGTATCTATCAGCCAACATTAAGGTCCCTATCCTTAGGAAATCCCTACTACCACGGAAAATAGCCGTGTCTGGTTGCGGGTTGGTCTAAAGCTGTCACAACGTGTTGCACTGGTCTCTGTCACCTATCTAATTATATAGGTTAATTTACATGCATGCGGTTACTCTGCAAATTCATTGGTAGAGTCATGAACGGCCATAGCAAAAGAGAAAATGCTGAGTTAGTTACTGTAAAGTGTGTACTTTTTGTTCACTCAAAATCAAAAATTATGAACTTCAGCCTATATGTAAAAAATACTTAATGAAAGACTATCAAATCAAATTATTATTTACCAGCTGGGAGCCGGCGAAGGGTTAATATCATTCAAGGGCCTTGTAAAGTGGGAGCAAGGTTTTAAGCATGCCAGTTTCCGCCATCCCTATTAATGTGCTTTATATCACAAGTCAGTAATAGCTGCCGATAGCTGGAACAGATAATGAGTAAGGAAATGTTTCTCTTTCCTCCATTAACGTAATAATAAAACCACCATGAGGAAGCCAATATGGATCAGTGCCACGATGGACTCAAAAGCACTTATTGTCTCTCTGGTGTGGCCCAGGAAACACAGATACAGCATGAGGAGACTACTGTATGTGCAATTTAACTCAACAAGTGTCTCAAATGACATCCTACTCCGTTTAGTGAACTACTTTCGACCAGAGTCGATTAGAATAGGAAGTGTCATTTTACATTTTCAGTCTCCATTCCTGACCTTTTACGCATGCTTCTTGACCCTTGATCTGTCATTTCCAAGGATTAAATCCATATTTTAGACATTGAGATAAGCACTCTAAGGGCTGATTTAAGGGTTCAAAAGGAGTCTGCAAATCCTACTCTGAAAGGACACGCTCACAGACAGAACTTGTGGCGGGTGAGTAAACTTCAAAGCATTGGATGAAATGGTCTTGCATCACAAGAGTCAATTATTTCATCTTCGACCCCCACACCCATGTTTTGTCAACTATCTGCACTATTACCCAAGAAAGCAAAGGCAACTAAACTAAATGACCATCTGTCATCATGAAGTGCTATGAGAGACTAGTCAAGGATCATATCACCTCTACCTTAGCTGACACCCTAGACCCACTTCAATTTGCTTACTGCCCCAATAGACCACCCATGACTGCGTGGTCAAACACGCCTCCAACTCAATCATCAAGTTTGCAGACGACACAACAGTAGTAGGCCTGATTACCAACAATGACGAGACAGCCTAAAGGGCGGAGGTGAGTGCCCTTGGAGTGTGGTGCCAAGAAAATAACCTCTCACCCAAAGTCAACAAAACAAAGTAGTTGATCGTGAACTTCAGGAAACAGCAGAGGGAGCACCACCCTTATTGACATCGACGGGACCGCAGTGGAGAAGGTGGGAAGCTTCAAGTTCCTCGCCGTACATATCACTGACAAACTGAAATGGTCCACCCACACAGACAGTGTGGTGAAGGCGCAACAGAGCCTCTTCAACCTCAGGAGGCCCGCAACCAGAGGGCGGTGCGTTCTGACCAACGCGTCACTGGGGGCAAACTACCTGCCCTCCAGGACACCTACAGCACCTAATGTCACAGGAAGGCCAAAAAGATAATCAAGGACAACAACCACCCAAGCCACTGCCTGTTCACACCGCTATCTTCCAGAAGGTGAGGTCAGTACAAGTGGGACTGAGAGACTGAAAAACAGCTTCTAGCTCAAGGCCATCAGATTGTTAAATAGCCATCACTAGCACATTATAGGCTGCTGCCTCTAAGACTTGGAATCACTGGCCACTTTAATAATGTTTACATATTTTGCATTACCCATCTCATATGTATATACTGTATTCTAGCCTATTCTACTGTATCTAAGTCTATGCCGCTTGCCCAATGTTTATATATTCTTAATTACATTGCTTTAGATGTGTGTATTGTTGTGAAATTGTTAGATGTTACTGTTAGATATAGAAACAAGCATTTCGCTACACCCGCAATAACCTCTGCTAAACACGTGTATATGACAAATCAAATTTGATATCTGTGTCAGCTGTATGCTTGTGTGTTGTGTGTCGCTGCTGTTTGTCTGCTGCTGGTGGCAAAACATATTTCCCTCATTAGGGATCCACACAGTATTTGAATTGTTTTTATTATTATTTCATACATCCATACCTTGCTCTGGTTGGCAGTGTTTCTGTGACAGAGGTCTCCTATGAGACGGATGAGATGTGCCTTGAAGCTGACAGAGGGAGAGGAAAAGCAGTCTCCACCCTGATCCAAGGAGAAGGGCTGATCTGCAGTGAATACATTCTTACTGGTCTTCCCTAGAGCATGGACCTGCTGCAGGAGATCTGTAAGAGGAAAAAGAGGTGAATAGGAGAACACACAGTTTACACACAAAGGGATACAGTACCAGAATATTAATCACATTTACTTATAAAGCCCTTTCTACATCAGAAGTTGGACAAAAAAAGACAAAATAACAATCAGCGACCAGAAAAAGGCAACAGAACATAAAGGCAAAATTATCAATTAGACAGAGAAACCTGTTCTCCAGAAGAGGTGGTATTCCTCAGGTGTAGTATAAGAGTTCTGCTGATGATAGATGCAGTTATTAAGAAGTGACTGCTGTTTCAATGTAACTGTGTCTCTCTCAACAGAAGGGCATGAACCTGCTGGTACTTTAGAGTTTATACTTTCACTACAAATCCAGTGACATAATATAGTTCTACTGTGTTGGAACGGAACTATGACAGTTCCGTTCCAACACAGTAGAACTATATTATGTCACTGGATTTGTAGTGAAAGTATAAACTCTAAACTGTGGGCCACCTTCTTTGTCATGGACATTTGAGACAGTGTGACATGCTGGTGGGTTTTTATAAAAAAAGATAACAGCACACAGCTATTTATCAGGGCTCTAATGTCAAAAGATTAAGCATCATAGGTAAAAGGTTTTGTAAACATACAGTCCAATAGACCATGGTGTACTTATTTATTTACCAACTGTAGACTTGAGGTCAGGGTGGTTCTGCAGGAACATGAATTGTTTGTGATCAGAGGTCATCTCACAGAGAACAGCTAGCACATAATGTTCTGAGTGAGAGCGTGGTTGTCCAATAATAATAAGTATTTTATATAGCGCTTTTAATACAGAATCTCAACGCCGCTTTTAAAAAACGAACAAAAACAGATAAAAATAACCCCTTTATAATAAAACATTGCATGCATCTATAATCACATTTGCGTAACAGTGGCATACAGTAGAACAGATTGGCCTTTTATAAAAGCATTTCATGCAATTCTATTAAATGTACATGATATAAAACATGAGCAAAATATGTTTTAATACCACACAAATGACTGAAATTAGTGGCTCCTCTGACAATGCCAAACTGAGAGCAATAAACACGACCTGGTCTTGAACGCAAACAGTTCAATGAAGGGACACAGATTGTCCAAAATGTGAAAAAAAGTATACAGTCTATACTGTAGCAGGCTACCAAATAAACATTCCAGTGGCACTCCTCACCGGTGATGGCTGATGCGCATGTGTCATGCTACGTTGAAAAACAGTGTTCGCTCAGAATCACTCAAAGTTGAGAAAATATTTTTTAGCTTCTACAGACATTTGCTTTCCAAACGTTTTTCTCGCGAAAGCATTTTGAAATTTGTGAAAGGCAAATTGATAACCATATAAAATCCCCAAATTACAGTTCCCATTCAAATCAGGATTGCCAGCCATTGCTAGTGTACCCATCAATTTAACAGTCAAATTGCCAGGGTTAGTGGTTCCAATACCCTTCTATGGATTATACACTCACCAGCCAGTTTATTAGGTACACCACCCCATTCGCGAAAATATATCGCTCCTACAGACATTGAGTCATGTGGTCTTGGTTTGCTATATAAAGCAGGGACGTCGCGTGCGCCATCCGTATGGTTAGTGAGAAAGTCCATGTTGCAAATGTACCCTCCCTTACTAGACGTCCGACCACGTCCGATAAATCCGCGGACGGCGTCGGGCCGCTCGCGGGGGCCGGATCTTCCAGGAAGTCATCGAACGGAGTCTCTCGGACCTTCGGTTTCCGTTTAATTAAATTTTCAAATTTTGGTAATTTCCTTGCAGTCCCGGATTATTCCACGAGAGGGCGTATGGAATCATATTGCAAATGTAACATATATCACCAATCGCGACACGGCTTTTTCTCCTAAACGGAAGATAATTCGAAGACGAAACTCGGTCTGCGTGGGTTTGGCATAATGGGCAGTTGGCCCCGAACAGGATGGAGTCGAGGCCTCGACGCTTTTCGAGTTAAGGCTATTTTTCTGGGATTGAAAGTCAAAGAGGAAAATAGAGTGCTGATTTGACCGCTTCACATCAAACTACATGAGCCTACGGTGTCAGGAGAAAAGGAACCATGCATTTACCAATGTTCATTTCAGAGAAATTGTACAATGACACATTGGTGATATTCAACAACAAGAGGGTTTTTTTTCAAAAAAGTTACATATCCAGTTGCAGCGTGTTCAGATGAGTCCGTTAAGGCAGGTTTCGGAGCTCTGCGAGATTTCTGTGATTTTCTGTGATTTTCTGAAACAACACACACTTGTTCAACCCTCTGTAAATAAGTCAGTTCTTAAGAGAAACACTTAAAACTCAATATTCTATAAGAGCCTAACGTTCAGATTCCTGTGTCAACCAGAAATGCCTTATAATGGTGTCATAGGGGCTGTTTTGAAGGGTTAAAAAGGTCAGATCTTTCCACAACTTCATATGTGTGACTAGGCAACCCTCATGAACTGTAAATCAGTCATTTATCCCATCAGATGTCAAAGAAAACCTCTCTCAAACACACACAGAGCAAGGACGGAGTGACACAGTGCGGTGCTTAAAGACACAAAGAGCCTGCAATGGCATTACCATTATCTCTAGGCTGAGACGAGTTCAATGAGACGCCCCGCTTGACCGTAGCTTGCTCGGTATGAGCGCAGCGACCGTGAGAAAACTAGGCCCAAAATGAGGCCTGCACCAATATGTCAAGTGCTTATGGGTGACAGTGAGAGAACCATTAGGGTTAGAAGCACAATTCAACCTCAGGAGCGTTCCTGAGGTCCTCCCGATCTGTGCAAGCCTAACCTTGACCCTGTGGCATTAACCCTTCACAGTGAAAAGAAGGTGTTTAGATCAAACTGTGTGCAATGACTTCTCTCCCCATAGGAATACATTGACAATTCTCCTAAATTCAACCTGAAGTCTATGTGGGTTATGAATGCCTTATGAACCTGTCTTCTATAACAATCCATCAGGCTACTGTGAGGTCTACCTGTGTCGATTCTAAGGTTCCTGGAGCAACCGGAAAATGTTAAAATCACCCTAGAGCTATTGTCATATAAGCAACCTGCAGATAGTGAAAATCACGCAACTCAACCATCTGTCATTCAGTCAATTCTTAAGGTAGAGACTTCATATTCAGGATTCTGTTTATGTCTACCCCAAAGACAACGTGTGTGAAGCAAGAGCTTCCTGTGACAACCGGAAGTTGTTAAAAACAGCCAAGAGCTATTGTCATATGGTCAACCTGCAGATAGTGAAAATCACGCAACTCAACCATCTGTTATTCAGTCAATTCTTAAGGTAGAGACTTCATATTCAGGATTCTGTTTATGTCTAACCCAAAGACAACATGTGTTGAGTAAGAGCTTCCTGTGACAACCGGAAGTTGTTAAAAACAGCAAAGAGCTATTGTCATATGGTCAACCAGCATATAGTGAAAATCACGCAACTCAACCCTATGTCATCCAGCCAATTCTTTAGGTAGAGACTTCATATTGAGGATTCTGTATATGCCTACCCCAAAGACAACGTGTGTCTATTCTTTTTGCAAAAAAAACAAAAACACACACACACAATTTGGCCATAGGGACATAGTGTGGGGCTTAGAGTCTTATACCGCCTTCAATAGTTACTTTCGTTCAAACGATTCAAGAACCGTCAGACCTAGAGCTCCGAAATTTTAGAAACCTGTTCTAGAGCTCAAGTCGATAGTGCACGGTGATTTATGGGGCTCTAGAAGGTTCTCTGACCGAGAAACTGCCTCGTACATTTGCAATATTTTCAATTCATTTTGAATATCACGGACATGGCGACATATAGAAATGTCCCAGAGTCGCAAGACTAGGTGCATTGAAACCGCCTCGGCCCATAGAGACGGACCCCAATGTCTCTGTCCGATAGCTCATTCAGGGTCCCCGTAGTAACGCCCTGAAAAAGTGGATTTTCAGCACCAATTAAGGCCATTGCTCGGGCACCGAATGACCTATCGAGCCGAAACTTGGGATTCGGGGTCGCCTCACATAGGCCTACACATAATGTCAGAGCTGGAACCGCAGCTATAACGTAACTATGTGTTTTAGGTTTTTTTATGGTTAAAATTGAAAGCACTGTGAATTATGGGCCTTCTCTGACATATGTGATAGTTGGCTTCTATACGAGTTGGAAAAAGTGGATTTGGTGTCAGATGCTATCAGTTTGGTGTCTGATTGACATCTAATTGACTGATGGACGCTGACTGCTGGGTGACGAGCAATGGAGAGGAACCACAGTCACTGCCCGGCCATCCCGAGTTCATCGGGCCAGTCAATTATGCATTTCTGCAGTATTTTTGAGCATGCCTAAATTTGTGATGCTAAATGCCCATTGAATCATATTGCAAACGTAACGCGCTATATTGCAAACGTAACGTGCGTTTGCAATATGATTCAACAGCAAAAAATATCACCAAAGTTGACATGATGAAATCAACACAATGAGCGACAGAGAGGAACCACAGTCACTGCCCGGCCATCCCGAGTTCATCGGGACAGTCAATTATGCATTTCTGCAGTGTTTTTGAGCATGCCTAAATTTGTGATGCTAAATGCCCATTGAATCATATTGCAAACGTAACGCGCTATATTGCAAACGTAACGTGCGTTTGCAATATGATTCAACAGCAAAAAATATCACCAAAGTTGACATGATGAAATCAACACAATGAGCGACAGAGAGGAACCACAGTCACTGCCCGGCCATCCCCAGTTCATCGGGACAGTCAATTTTGCATATCTTTAGTGTTTTTGAGCATGCCAAATTCGTGATGTTGAGGCCCATTGAATCATATTGCAAATGCGCATCCGTGGACATGGTGACCCGAAATGGGTTACCAGGAGTAATTTTTTAGAATGGTTTTAAATGCCTTTAGGGTGGTGCAAGGGGTGCACGGTTGGGTAGTGAGCACCTTCCATCAGTGCCCATCCAGTATGGGGCGCACCTAGTCATTTTGGACATTTTTCAAAAACATCGCTAAAAAACGACAATCCCACTTCTCTCATGTCACCATCAAGCCATGGAGAGGAACCACAGTCACTGCCCGGCCATCCCCAGTTCATCGGGACAGTCAATTTTGCATATCTTTAGTGTTTTTGAGCATGCCAAATTCGTGATGTTGAGGCCCATTGAATCATATTGCAAATGCGCATCCGTGGACATGGTGACCCGAAATGGGTTACCAGGAGTAATTTTTTAGAATGGTTTTAAATGCCTTTAGGGTGGTGCAAGGGGTGCACGGTTGGGTAGTGAGCACCTTCCATCAGTGCCCATCCAGTATGGGGCGCACCTAGTCATTTTGGACATTTTTCAAAAACATCGCTAAAAAACGACAATCCCACTTCTCTCATGTCACCATCAAGCCATGGAGAGGAACCACAGTCGCTGCCCGGCCATCACCAGTTCATCGGGACAGTCAATTTTGCATATCTTTAGTGTTTTTGAGCATGCCAAATTCGTGATGTTGAGGCCCATTGAATCATATTGCAAATGCGCATCCGTGGACATGGTGACCCGAAATGGGTTACCAGGAGTAATTTTTAAGAATGGTTTTAAATGCCTTTAGGGTGGTGCCAGGGGTGCACTGTTGGGTAGGGAGCACCTTCCATCAGTGCCCATCCAGTATGGGGCACCCCTAGTCATTTTGGACATTTTTCAAAAAAAATCGCTAAAAAACGACAATCCCACTTCTCTCATGTCACCATCAAGCCATGGAGAGGAACCACAGTCACTGCCCGGCCATCCCCAGTTCATCGGGACAGTCAATTTTGCATATCTTTAGTGTTTTTGAGCATGCCAAATTCGTGATGTTGAGGCCCATTGAATCATATTGCAAATGCGCATCCGTGGACATGGTGACCCGAAATGGGTTACCAGGAGTAATTTTTTTGAATGGTTTTAAATGCCTTTAGGGTGGTGCAAGGGGTGCACGGTTGGGTAGTGAGCACCTTCCATCAGTGCCCATCCAGTATGGGGCGCACCTAGTCATTTTGGACATTTTTCAAAAACATCACTAAAAAACGACAATCCCACTTCTCTCATGTCACCATCAAGCCATGGAGAGGAACCACAGTCACTGCCCGGCCATCCCCAGTTCATCGGGACAGTCAATTATGCATTTCTGCAGTATTTTTGAGCATGCAAAATTTGTGATGCTAAATGCCCATTGAATCATATTGCAAACGTAACACGCAATATTGCAAATGTAACGCGCATTTGCAACATGATTCAACAGCAAAAAATATCACCAAAGTTGACATGATGAAATCAACACAACGAGCGATGGAGAGGAACCACAGTCACTGCACGGCCATCCCCAGTTCATCGGGACAGTCAATTATGCATTTCTGCAGTGGTTTTGAGCATGCCAAAGTTGTGATGCTAAATGCCCATTGAATCATATTGCAAATACGCATCCGTGTATTTGTAATATGATTCAACAGCAAAAAATGTCACCAAAGTTGACATAATGAAATCAACACAACGAGCAATGGAGAGGAACCACAGTCACTGCACGGCCATCCCCAGTTCATCGGGACAGTCAATTATGCATTTCTGCAGTGGTTTTGAGCATGCCACATTTGTGATGCTAAATGCCCATTGAATCATATTGCAAACGTAACATGGAATATTGCAAATGTAACGCGCATTTGCAACATGATTCAACAGCAAAAAATATCACCAAAGTTGACATGATGAAATCAACACAATGAGCGATGGAGAGGAACCACAGTCACTGCACGGCCATCCCCAGTTCATCGGGACAGTCAATTATGCATTTCTGCAGTGGTTTTGAGCATGCCAAAGTTGTGATGCTAAATGCCAATTGAATCATATTGCAAATGCGCATCCGTGTATTTGCAATATGATTCAACAGCAAAAAATATCACCAAAGGTGACATGATGAAATCAACACAACGAGCGATGGAGAGGAACCAGGAGCGTTCCTGAGGTCCTCCCGATCTGTGCAAGCCAACCTTGACCCTGTGGCATTAACCCTTCACAGTGAAAAGAAGGTGTTTAGATCAAACTGTGTGCAATGACTTCTCTCCCCATAGGAACACATAGACTATTCTCCAAAATTCAACCTGAAGCCTATGTGGGTTATGAATGCCTTATGAACCTGTCTTCTACAACAATCCATCAGGCTACTGTGAGGTCTACCTGTGTCGATTCTAAGGTTCCTGTGACAACTGGAAGTGGTTAAAAACACCCAAGAGCTATCGTCATATGACCTGCACATAGTGAAAATCACGCAACTCAACCATCTGTTACTCAGTCAATTCTTAAGGTAGAGACTTCTTATTCAGGATTCTGTTTATGTCTACCCCAAAGACAACGTGTGTGAAGCAAGAGCTTCCTGTGACAACCGGAAGTGGTTTAAAATAGCCTAGAGCTATTGTCATATTGCCACCTGCAGATAGTGAAAATCACGCAACTCAACCATCTGTTATTCAGTCAATTCTTAAGGTAGAGACTTCTTATTCAGGATTCTGTTTATGTCTACCCCAAAGACAACGTGTGTGAAGCAAGAGCTTCCTGTGACAACCGGAAGTGGTTAAAATCACCCAAGAGCTATTGTCATATTACGTGCGCATAGTGAAAATCACGCAACTCAACCATCTGTTTCTCAGTCAATTCTTAAGGTAGAGACTTCTTATTCAGGATTCTGTTTATGTCTACCCCAAAGACAACGTGTGTTGAGTAAGAACTTCCTGTGACAACGGGAAGTGGTTAAAACAGCCTAGAGCTATTGTCATATGGACAACCTGCATATAGTGAAAATCACGCAACTCAACCATCTGTCATTCAGTCAATTCTTAAGGTAGAGACTTCTTATTCAGGATTCTGTTTATGTCTACCCCAAAGACAACGAGTGTGAAGCAAGAGCTTCCTGTGACAACCGGAAGTGGTTAAAAACACCCAAGAGCTATTGTCATATTACGTGCACATAGTGAAAATCACGCAACTCAACCATCTGTTACTCAGTCAATTCTTAAGGTAGAGACTTCTTATTCAGGATTCTGTTTATGTCTACCCCAAAGACAACGTGTGTTGAGTAAGAACTTCCTGTGACAACGGGAAGTGGTTAAAACAGCCTAGAGCTATTGTCATATGGACAACCTGCATATAGTGAAAATCACGCAACTCAACCATCTGTTACTCAGTCAATTCTTAAGGTAGAGACTTCTTATTCAGGATTATGTTTATGTCTACCCCAAAGACAACGTGTGTGAAGCAAGAGCTTCCTGTGACAACCGGAAGTGGTTAAAAACAACCAAGAGCTATTGTCATATTACGTGCGCATAGTGAAAATCACGCAACTCAACCATCTGTTACTCAGTCAATTCTTAAGGTAGAGACTTCTTATTCAGGATTCTGTTTATGTCTACCCCAAAGACAACGTGTGTTGAGTAAGAACTTCCTGTGACAACAGGAAGTGGTTAAAACAGCCTAGAGCTATTGTCATATTACGTGCGCATAGTGAAAATCACGCAACTCAACCATCTGTTACTCAGTCAATTCTTAAGGTAGAGACTTCTTATTCAGGATTCTGTTTATGTCTACCCCAAAGACAACGTGTGTTGAGTAAGAACTTCCTGTGACAACGGGAAGTGGTTAAAACACCCAAGAGCTATTGTCATATGGTCAACCTGCATATAGTGAAAATCACGCAACTCAACCATCTGTTACTCAGTCAATTCTTAAGGTAGACTTCTTATTCAGGATTCTGTTTATGTCTACCCCAAAGACAACGTGTGTGAAGCAAGAGCTTCCTGTGACAACCGGAAGTGGTTAAAAACACCCAAGAGCTATTGTCATATTACGTGCGCATAGTGAAAATCACGCAACTCAACCATCTGTTACTCAGTCAATTCTTAAGGTAGAGACTTCTTATTCAGGATTCTGTTTATGTCTACCCCAAAGACAACGTGTGTGAAGCAACAGCTTCCTGTGACAACCGGAAGTGGTTAAAAACACCCAAGAGCTATTGTCATATTGCCACCTGCAGATAGTGAAAATCACGCAACTCAACCATCTGTTACTCAGTCAATTCTTAAGGTAGAGACTTCTTATTCAGGATTCTGTTTATGTCTACCCCAAAGACAACGTGTGTGAAGCAAGAGCTTCCTGTGACAACCGGAAGTGGTTAAAAACACCCAAGAGCTATTGTCATATTACGTGCGCATAGTGAAAATCACGCAACTCAACCATCTGTTACTCAGTCAATTCTTAAGGTAGAGACTTCTTATTCAGGATTCTGTTTATGTCTACCCCAAAGACAACGTGTGTGAAGCAACAGCTTCCTGTGACAACCGGAAGTGGTTAAAAACACCCAAGAGCTATTGTCATATTGCCACCTGCAGATAGTGAAAATCACGCAACTCAACCATCTGTTACTCAGTCAATTCTTAAGGTAGAGACTTCTTATTCAGGATTCTGTTTATGTCTACCCCAAAGACAACGTGTGTGAAGCAAGAGCTTCCTGTGACAACCGGAAGTGGTTAAAAACACCCAAGAGCTATTGTCATATTACGTGCGCATAGTGAAAATCACGCAACTCAACCATCTGTTTCTCAGTCAATTCTTAAGGTAGAGACTTCTTATTCAGGATTCTGTTTATGTCTACCCCAAAGACAACGTGTGTAAAGCAAGAGCTTCCTGTGACAACCGGAAGTGGTTAAAATCACCCAAGAGCTATTGTCATATTACGTGCGCATAGTGAAAATCACGCAACTCAACCATCTGTTTCTCTGTCAATTCTTAAGGTAGAGACTTCTTATTCAGGATTCTGTTTATGTCTACCCCAAAGACAACGTGTGTGAAGCAAGAGCTTCCTGTGACAACCAGAAGTGGTTAAAAACACCCAAGAGCTATTGTCATATTACGTGCAAATAGTGAAAATCACGCAACTCAACCATCTGTTACTCAGTCAATTCTTAAGGTAGAGACTTCTTATTCAGGATTCTGTTTATGTCTACCCCAAAGACAACGTGTGTTGAGTAAGAACTTCCTGTGACAACGGGAAGTGGTTAAAACAGCCTAGAGCTATTGTCATATGGTCAACCTGCACATAGTGAAAATCACGCAACTCAACCATCTGTTACTCAGTCAATTCTTAAGGTAGAGACTTCTTATTCAGGATTCTGTTTATGTCTACCCCAAAGACAACGTGTGTGAAGCAACAGCTTCCTGTGACAACCGGAAGTGGTTAAAAACACCCAAGAGCTATTGTCATATTGCCACCTGCAGATAGTGAAAATCACGCAACTCAACCATCTGTTACTCAGTCAATTTTTAAGGTAGAGACTTCTTATTCAGGATTCTGTTTATGTCTACCCCAAAGACAACGTGTGTGAAGCAAGAGCTTCCTGTGACAACCGGAAGTGGTTAAAATCACCCAAGAGCTATTGTCATATTACGTGCGCATAGTGAAAATCACGCAACTCAACCATCTGTTACTCAGTCAATTCTTAAGGTAGAGACTTCTTATTCAGGATTCCGTTTATGTCTACCCCAAAGACAACGTGTGTGAAGCAAGAGCTTCCTGTGACAACCGGAAGTGGTTAAAAACACCCAAGAGCTATTGTCATATTACGTGAGCATAGTGAAAATCACGCAACTCAACCATCTGTTTCTCAGTCAATTCTTAAGGTAGAGACTTCTTATTCAGGATTCTGTTTATGTCTACCCCAAAGACAATGTGTGTGAAGCAAGAGCTTCCTGTGACAACCGGAAGTGGTTAAAATCACCCAAGAGCTATTGTCATATTACGTGCGCATAGTGAAAATCACGCAACTCAACCATCTGTTTCTCAGTCAATTCTTAAGGTAGAGACTTCTTATTCAGGATTCTGTTTATGTCTACCCCAAAGACAACGTGTGTTGAGTAAGAACTTCCTGTGACAACGGGAAGTGGTTAAAACAGCCTAGAGCTATTGTCATATGGACAACCTGCATATAGTGAAAATCACGCAACTCAACCATCTGTCATTCAGTCAATTCTTAAGGTAGAGACTTCTTATTCAGGATTCCGTTTATGTCTACCCCAAAGACAACGTGTGTGAAGCAAGAGCTTCCTGTGACAACCGGAAGTGGTTAAAAACACCCAAGAGCTATTGTCATTTGGCCACCTGCAGATAGTGAAAATCACGCAACTCAACCATCTGTTATTCAGTCAATTCTTAAGGTAGAGACTTCTTATTCAGGATTCCGTTTATGTCTACCCCAAAGACAACGTGTGTGAAGCAAGAGCTTCCTGTGACAACCGGAAGTGGTTAAAATCACCCAAGAGCTATTGTCATATTACGTGCGCATAGTGAAAATCACGCAACTCAACCATCTGTTTCTCAGTCAATTCTTAAGGTAGAGACTTCTTATTCAGGATTCCGTTTATGTCTACCCCAAAGACAACGTGTGTGAAGCAAGAGCTTCCTGTGACAACCGGAAGTGGTTCAAATCACCCAAGAGCTATTGTCATATTACGTGCGCATAGTGAAAATCACGCAACTCAACCATCTGTTTCTCAGTCAATTCTTAAGGTAGAGACTTCTTATTCAGGATTCTGTTTATGTCTACCCCAAAGACAACGTGTGTGAAGCAAGAGCTTCCTGTGACAACCGGAAGTGGTTAAAATCACCCAAGAGCTATTGTCATATTACTTGCGCATAGTGAAATTCACGCAACTCAACCATCTGTTTCTCAGTCAATTCTTAAGGTAGAGACTTCTTATTCAGGATTCTGTTTATGTCTACCCCAAAGACAACGTGTGTGAAGCAAGAGCTTCCTGTGACAACCGGAAGTGGTTAAAAACACCCAAGAGCTATTGTCATTTGGCCACCTGCAGATAGTGAAAATCACGCAACTCAACCATCTGTTATTCAGTCAATTCTTAAGGTAGAGACTTCTTATTCAGGATTCCGTTTATGTCTACCCCAAAGACAACGTGTGTGAAGCAAGAGCTTCCTGTGACAACCGGAAGTGGTTAAAATCACCCAAGAGCTATTGTCATATTACTTGCGCATAGTGAAATTCACGCAACTCAACCATCTGTTTCTCAGTCAATTCTTAAGGTAGAGACTTCTTATTCAGGATTCTGTTTATGTCTACCCCAAAGACAACGTGTGTGAAGCAAGAGCTTCCTGTGACAACCGGAAGTGGTTAAAAACACCCAAGAGCTATTGTCATTTGGCCACCTGCAGATAGTGAAAATCACGCAACTCAACCATCTGTTATTCAGTCAATTCTTAAGGTAGAGACTTCTTATTCAGGATTCCGTTTATGTCTACCCCAAAGACAACGTGTGTGAAGCAAGAGCTTCCTGTGACAACCGGAAGTGGTTAAAAACACCCAAGAGCTATTGTCATATTACGTGCGCATAGTGAAATTCACGCAACTCAACCATCTGTTTCTCAGTCAATTCTTAAGGTAGAGACTTCTTATTCAGGATTCTGTTTATGTCTACCCCAAAGACAACGTGTGTGAAGCAAGAGCTTCCTGTGACAACCGGAAGTGGTTAAAAACACCCAAGAGCTATTGTCATATTACGTGCGCATAGTGAAAATCACGCAACTCAACCATCTGTTTCTCAGTCAATTCTTAAGGTAGAGACTTCTTATTCAGGATTCTGTTTATGTCTACCCCAAAGACAACGTGTGTGAAGCAAGAGCTTCCTGTGACAACCGGAAGTGGTTAAAAACAGCAAAGAGCTATTGTCATATTGCCACCTGCAGATAGTGAAAATCACGCAACTCAACCATCTGTTACTCAGTCAATTCTTAAGGTAGAGACTTCATATTCAGGATTCTGTATATGCCTACCCCAAAGACAACGTGTGTCTATTCTTTTTGCAAAAAAAAACAAAAACACACACACACAATTTGGCCATAGGTACATAGTGTGGGGCTTAGAGGCTTATACCGCCTTCAATAGTTACTTTCGTTCAAACGATTCAAGAACCGTCAGACCTAGAGCTCCGAAATTTTAGAAACCTGTTCTAGAGCTCAAGTTGATAGTGCACTGTGATTTATGGGGCTCTAGAAGGTTCTCTGACCGAGAAACCGCCTCGTACATTTGCAATATTTTCAATTCATTTTGAATATCACGGACCTGGCGACATGTAGAAATGTCCCAGAGTCGCAAGACTAGGTGCATTGAAACCGCCTCGGCCCATAGAGACGGACCCCAATGTCTCTGTCCGATAGCTCATTCAGGGTCCCCGTAGTAACGCCCTGAAAAAGTGGATTTTCAGCACCAATTAGGCCATTGCTCGGGCACCGAATGACCTATCGAGCCGAAACTTTGGATTCGGGGTCGCCTCACATAGGCCTACACATAATGTCAGAGCTGGACCCGCAGCTATAACGTAACTATGTGTTTTAGGTTTTTTTATGGTTAAAATTGAAAGCACTGTGAATTATGGGCCTTCTCTGACATATGTGATAGTTGGCTTCTATACGAGTTGGAAAAAGTGGATTTGGTGTCAGATGCTATCAGTTTGGTGTCAAAATGACATCTAATTGACTGATGGACGCTGACTGCTGGGTGACGAGCAATGGAGAGGAACCACAGTCACTGCCCGGCCATCCCGAGTTCATCGAGCCAGTCAATAATGCATTTCTGCAGTATTTTTGAGCATGCCTAAATTTGTGATGCTAAATGCCCATTGAATCATATTGCAAACGTAACGCGCAATATTGCAAATGTAACGCGCATTTGCAAGATGATTCAACAGCAAAAAATATCACCAAAGTTGACATGATGAAATCAACACAACGAGCGATGGAGAGAAACCACAGTCACTGCACGGCCATCCCGAGATCATCGGGCCAGTCAATTATGCATTCTGAGCATGTCAAATTCGTTAAAAATGTTAAAAGCAACAGAGTCCCACTTCTCCCTCATCATACATGACAAGTAGACCATCTGCGTTGATTGATGGCTCAACATAGGGATATATATCATTTGGGCAGTATAAATGCCATTTGGACCATGGTTCACTGACTTTTGGGTTTGGAAACCGACTTCCTATGATCGTACATGGCAAACGGACAAACATACTGATTTGGCACATTCAATACTTTCATACATGTATAATTGACAAAAAAGAATTGGACATTTCATTTGCACATTTCTAATGGCATTTGGCAAAAAATATAAATATATCACTTTTGACTTCCTATGAAATCATATTCCAAATGCACAAATCATATGCCTTATGCACAAGCAAATATGTCACTTTTGACTTCCTATGAAATCATATTCCAAATGCACAAAACATATGCCTTATGCACAAGCAAAAACAACCCAAAAAATTATGTCAATAAAATATGTCAAAAGTATGTCCATACAGCTCTTATACATGTGTAATTGACATAAAAATCAAAATTTTTTCGAAAAACGGTCCAGAAACCACTTTTTAAGGGTTGAAAAGTTTTCAAAAAATATGTCATTTTTTCCAAATTTGACTCTTGGGACTTGAATTGTGTTACATTTGCAATATGAAAATTCACTGCGGAGAGCTCTAGCTATCTTTTGGAAATTTGCTGTAATTTGGCACATGCAATACTTCCACAAGTGACAAAAAAAAGCATTGGATATGTCATTTTGCAAAAAAAAATGAAAAAAAAAAGTCACTTTTTTCCTATGAAATCATATTCAAAATGCACAAAACATATGCCTTGCGCACAAGCAAAAGCAACCCAAAAAACGACATCAATAAAAAACGTCAGAAGCATGTTCATACAGCTCTTATACATGTGTAATTGACATAACAATCGAAAAAAATTCGAAAAACGGTCCAGAAACCACTTTTTTACAAGGTGCTAAGTTTTCAAAAAAAAAATCATTTTATCAAAATCTGAGACTTGGGTAAGAATTGGGTATCATTTGCTGTATGAAAATCCAAGGTGGAGCGCGCTCGCCATCTAAAGGAAATTTGGGGTGTTACAATTGGCAATTGCCATCGGAAAATTGCCATATGATTGGCCCGGAGATGGGCCGCTTTGGGTGGTTTTTGCAATCGTGTGTATGATTCGTGCTATGCCAATATGTTGCCATGTTATTTTGTCCAAATCAGGGGGGTATTCCCTTACATGCAAAACAGTATCTAGGTTTTACTGAAAATTGTGGAACAAAAACAAAAAACATCAAGTCAGTGGCAGTCCTTTGGGTGAAAACAGCTCGTTGATAAGAGAGGTTGAAGGAGAATGACAAAAATCATGCACGCTAACGAAGGGCCACAAACAGACAAATAAAGGCGAGGTACAACAGTGGTGTGAAGAATGGCATCTCGGAACGCACAAAACGTTGATCCTTGTCACGGATGGGCTATTGCAGCAGACGACCACACCGGGTTCCACTCCTGTCAGCTAAAAACAAGAAGAAGCAGCTCCAGTGGGCACGCGATCACCAACACTGGACAATTGAGGAGTGGAAAAACATCAACTGGTCCGACGAATCCCAGTTCCTGTTGCGTCAAGCTGATGCCATAGTCAGGATTTGGCGTAAGCAGCATGATTCCATGCACCCATCCTGCCTGGTGTCAACAGGACAGGCTGGTGGTGTTCTGGCGTGGGGAACGTTTTCCTGGCACACGTTACGTCCCTTGATAGCAACTCAGAAATGATTGAACGCCACAGCGTATTGTAGCATTGTTGCTGACCAAACACAATACAGCATCTTTGAGATGAGATGGAATGGGCTGTTCATAGCATGGATGTACCGTTGTCCAACCTGCAGCAACTGCACAATGCCATCGTGTCAGCATGGACCAACATCCCTGTGGAAAGTTTCTGACACCTTGTAGAATCCATGACCCAAAATATTTAGGCTGTTCTGGAGGAAATGGGGGGTCTGACCCAGTCCTAGATGGGTGTACCTAAAAAAACTGGCCATTGTATGTCTAAGGCCAAGCCGTTCTATATTTGGCACGCACGCTGCCCAAATTGCATCCATCCCGTCTGTAAGAGTCGATTTATGCAAAACGGAGGATGTACATTGTACAGAGGGTGTGACGCAATTGCTGAGCCGTGCACCTTCCAAATTTTGTAATAATGCGGAGGGCTCCATATAGCTACGCAGTGACATGATTGGTTGACGTTAGGTGGGTGCGGTACGTTTTGTATACTGCTCAAAAAAATAAAGGGAACACTTAAACAACACATCCTAGATCTGAATGAAAGAAATAATCTTATTAAATACTTTTTTCTTTACATAGTTGAATGTGCTGACAACAAAATCAAACAAAAATAATCAATGGAAATCCAATTTATCAACCCCTGGAGGTCTGGATTTGGAGTCACACTCAAAATTAAAGTGGAAAACCACACTACAGGCTGATCCAACTTTGATGTAATGTCCTTAAAACAAGTCAAAATGAGGCTCAGTAGTGTGTGTGGCCTCCACGTGCCTGTATGACCTCCCTACAATGCCTGGGCATGCTCCTGATGAGGTGGCGGATGGTCTCCTGAGGGATCTCCTCCCAGACCTGGACTAAAGCATCCGCCAACTCCTGGACAGTCTGTGGTGCAACGTGGCGTTGGTGGATGGAGCGAGACATGATGTTCCAGATGTGCTCAATTGTATTCAGGTCTGGGGAATGGGCGGGCCAGCCCATAGCATCAATGCCTTCCTCTTGCAGGAACTGCTGACACTCCAGCCACATGAGGTCTAGCATTGTCTTGCATTAGGAGGAACCCAGGGCCAACCGCACCAGCATATGGTCTCACAAGGGGTCTGAGGATCTCATCTCGGTACCTAATGGCAGTCAGGCTACCTCTGGCGAGCACATGGAGGGCTGTGTGGCCCCCCAAAGAAATGCCACCCCACACCATGACTGACCCACCGCCAAACCGGTCATGCTGGAGGATGTTGCAGGCAGCAGAACGTTCTCCATGGCGTCTCCAGACTGTCACGTGCTCAGTGTGAACCTGCTTTCATCTGTGAAGAGCACAGGGCGCCAGTGGCGAATTTGCCAATCTTGGTGTTCTCTGGCAAATGCCAAACGTCCTGCACAGTGTTGGGCTGTAAGCACAACTCCCACATGTGGACGTCGGGCCCTCATACCAGCCTCATGGAGTCTGTTTCTGACCGTTTGAGCAGACACATGCACATTTGTGGCCTGCTGGAGGTCATTTTGCAGGGCTCTGGCAGTGCTTCTCCTGCTCCTCCTTGCACAAAGGCGGAGGTAGCGGTCCTGCTGCTGGGTTGTTGCCCTCCTACAGCCTCCTCCACGTCTCCTGATGTACTGGCCTGTCTCCTGGTAGCGCCTCCATGCTCTGGACACTACGCTGACAGACACAGCAAACCTTCTTGCCACAGCTCGCATTGATGTGCCATCCTGGATGAGTTGCACTACCTGAGCCACTTGTGTGGGTTGTAGACTCCGTCTCATGCTACCACTAGAGTGAAAGCACCGCCAGCATTCAAGTGACCAAAACATCAGCCAGGAAGCATAGGAACTGAGAAGTGGTCTGTGGTCCCCACCTGCAGAACCACTCCCTTATTGGGGTTGTCTTGCTAATTGCCTATAATTTCCACCTGTTGTCTATTCCATTTGCACAACAGCATGTGAAATGTATTGTCAATCAGTGTTGCTTCCTAAGTGGACAGTTTGATTTCACAGAAGTGTGATTGACTTGGAGTTACATTGTGTTGTTTAAGTGTTCCCTTTATTTTTTTGAGCAGTGTATAAACACAAACTCACTTCCTTGACAATTTCCTTCACACAGCTCTTGCCTATGCCGCTTGGTCATTGCTCATCCATATAATATATATTCTTATTCCATTCCTTTACTTAGATTTGTGTGTATTATGTAGTTGTTGTGGAATTGTTAGATTACTTGTTTGATATTGCTGCACTGTTGTAGCTAGAAGCACAAGCATTTCGCTACACTCGCAATAACATCTGCTAACCATATGTATGTGACCAGTAAAATTTGATTTGACCAATAAAGATGCCAGATTGACTGTAAATCATGTTTTAGTGCTTGTGATAAAACCACAGCAATTTTTTGGAAGCTATTGTTCCTCTGTGGCTAAATTAGGCTCTTTGGTGTAGTATTTAATGATTTTATTTTTGTTGGTTCAGACAGGAGTAATATCCTGTAATTTTTGGCATAATTATTTCTATTTGATTTCAGCCAAATTACTTACATTTATCACCCCTACTTATATGGATCATATCATAAGTAAATAGTTGCTGTTAACAATAGAACTCTAGTAGCTTTTTGGTATAACATACACTTGTCAGTCTCATTAAAACTGCAAAACTTGCAGTGTACAAGCTCAACTGTTAAAAGGGAGTGCAATATACCACATGAACTGGCATGACACTTTCTCCCACGGGTGTCCAACAGAGCTAACCCATGGACACGCTTCCAACAAGCCTCTAATAGGCTGCCACTACTACATTGCCACCCCCCCCCCCCTAAAGGGTCATCCCTGACAACCCCGAAATCCAACAAAGTAATGAAACTCAAGATGGGTGCTTGCGGTGACGACGCTCTGGTGGTCTTGTGGGAGTCCCATTCTCACCTTGCCACTCGTGTGAGGAAACCGCTGCGTTGTCTGATGGTCCAGGGCTGTGAAGAGGAGTAACCACGTAGGACAAGACACACATAAAAGACGAGAGACAACACTACATAAAAAGAGACCTAAGACAACATAATGTGGTGCTGTTTCGAAGATGGAGGGAACCAACATGCAACTCAGTGGTGTGGCAGCGGCTGGTGCCTCGTTTCATGCATGCCCATGCCATCAGAGCTGTCCATGGGTCGGTGGGGGCAGGCCACTTTGAGTACACAAAGACCCTCCAGTATGTGAATGCCTGCGACACCTGTACTGCCCACAAAGGACCAACCTGACGCTCTCATGCCCCGTTGCAGCAATACCAGGTGGGGGCTCCCATGGAGTGGGTTGGTGTGGACATCCTTGGTCCTTTCCCTGTGACAGAGGCGGGCAATCGATTCATACTTGTGGCCATGGACTGTATTATCAAGCGGCCAGAAGCCTACTCGGTCCTCGACCAGGGTACCACAACCACTGCCAGAAAGCTGTTGAATGGAAAGGTTGTCCCACTGGGAGTAGTATGCCTTGGCTTAGGTGCACAGGGGTGAGACTGTTCCAGGCAGGCCGCTGGCCGGTCTCCAACCAGCCCCGAACATTTGCCAACACCGGGTCACCTTCCTGCTCCCTCTTCAGGTATTGGTCATTCCAGGTCTCCAAGGTGCTGAGCTCCTGTCTGCCACTTTTGTTCCAAACGTGGGCAGTACTTGCAGTATTCTTCTTCACACAGCCGGCGAGACAACGCATCAGCGTTTGTGTGGAGATGACCAGCTCGGGGGTGCATCTGGTAGTCATACTCCTGTAACTCTTCTATCCAGCGAGCCACCTGGCCTTGTGGTTCTCAGAAGTTGAGGAGCCAGGTGAGTGAGGCATGGTCAGTAGGGAGGAGGAACTGAGTACCGTAGAGGTAGGGTCGGAAATTATGGAGTGCATTGACCAGAGACAATTATTCTCGCTGGGTGGCACAGTAGTTGCACTCTGTAGAAGGTCATCACCCGTTCCCCACCCTGCTCCTCCTGTGAAAGAACGGCCCCAAAACCCACATTGCTGTCATCTGTGTCCACAATGCCTTGTTTGTAAGGCAGTGTAGAGAGCTGGCTATTGTTGCAAGGAATTTGTTCATGTCAGCCAGTGCTGAATCGCCACCACCTTGGCTGGATCAGCTGCGACTTCGTCTCCCCCAACGACATGGCCTAGGAACTTGACCTCCCGCTGCAGTAGGTCACAATTCTTGGGGTGGAGCTTGAATCCTGCCTGCCCTATGGGAAGTAGAACCTTGAGTAGATTCGCCAGAAATCCATGGAAGTCTGCTGCATGCACAAAGATGTCGTCCAGGTAGACTACACACTTGTTGCAGGGGATTGTGGCCAGCACTTGCTCCATAAGATTTTCAAATGTTGGCGGAGCATTGCAGAGACGAAGGGCATCACTGTAAATTGCCACAGTCCTTGTCCAATCGACAAAGCGGTCTTCAGCCTGGCTTAAGGGGCAAGCTCCACTTGCCAATAACAGCTGTGGAGATCAAGGACACTGAACAACCATGACGCTGTGAGGTAGTCCAGCACCATGAGCTTGTGGTCCCGTGTGGCTCAGTTGGTAAAGCATGGCGCTATAAGGGCACAAGGCGAGACCCAGATGCAGACACGGGAGGCAGATGGTTTGAGTCTTTGATATTTATTAAGGTTATCTACAAGTCTCTACTAGGTAAAGCCCCGCCTTATCTCAGCTCACTGGTCACCATAGCAGCACCCACTTGTAGCACGCGCTCCAGCAGGTATATGTCACTGGTCACCCCCAAAGCCAATTCCTCTTTTGGTCGCCTTTCCTTCCAGTTCTCTGCTGCCAATGCTTGAATGAACTGCAAAAATCACTGAAGCTTGAGACTCATCTCTCCCTCACTAGCTTTAAGCACCAGCTGTCAGAGCAGCTCACAGATCCCTGCACCTGTACATAGCCCATCTGTAAACAGCCCATCTATCTACCTCATTCCCATACTGTATTCATTTATCTTGCTCCTTTGCACCCCAATATCTATACTTGCACATTCATCTTATGCACATAACACCATTCCAGTGTTTAATTGCTGTATTGTAATTACTTCGCCACCATGGCCTATTTATTGCCTTAACTCCCTTATCTTACCCCATTTGCACTCACTGTATATAGACTTTTTTTCTACTTTATTATTGACTGTATGTTTTTGTTTATTCCATGTGTAACTCAGTGTTGTTGTATGTGTCAAATTGCTATGCTTTATCTTGGCCAGGTCACAGTTGCAAATGAGAACATGTCCTCAACTAGCCTACCTGGTTAAATAAAGGTGAAATAAAATTAAATGTAAAAAAATTTAAAATCCAGAAGGGGTAGGCAAGAGAATGGTTGTGGACAGGAAAAAGGTCAAAACCAGTTCAGAGTCCAGGAGGTACAGTGTGGCACACTGGAGAGAGAATAAAGGAGACGGCATCGGTCAAAATCGTGATTTATGACCCTATGCGTCTGATTTATGACCCTATGTCCGGCTGGTTCGTACATGCCCAAATAAGGGCATCCGGTCTGGACATCCTGGCGGGAAGGTGTCACGTGGTTAGGGTCATATAGTTTTATCCTGTTCTGTCCCGTGTTAGAGTGTGTGTTATATCTATATTGCATCTCTTTGAAGTTGTCATGATGATTGATGTGTAGGGCCCTCATTGAACTGGGGGGGTTGTGTTTGAACATTTCAAAGAGGATGACCCCACACCCCCCTATTTTATTGCTCTTAGGGTTGTTGTCTATGAATTAGGAATGTCCGGGGGGTTATGTGTTGGAGGCAGACGTCTTATAAATACGCCCCAGACACACATGCGGCCCCAGAACACTAAACAAGATTTTTAAAATAAACATGGATTTTGGTAAAGCAGTGATGACCGTAACAACGGAAGCAGGACCTCGGTTGAAACATAGAGAAAAGACCCAGTATAAAGCAACAATATACGACGCGCCAAAAAAGCGGTTTATATGTGTGTGTAGAACCCAAATACCGCCCGCAACTGCACTGAAAGATCAAGTGATGATGTCTAATGGACAGCACTGGGGGTATCAGTTTGATTACCCGGCCCGTAGAGTGAAACTCTATACTGTAGCCGAAGGTGGAGAATATACAGACCAGACTTTAGGAGTGGACTATGGGGTTGAAGACTGGGCGGTTTTTCGCAAGGTTTTGTGTCCCGAACTGAGAGTTATCACCAAGGGGTATAGCTTGTTCACGGGCTACGAGACCCGTTGGGAAGGTACCCCAGACTCCTCAGGAAGAGTATTTCACAGGGTGAAAATACAGAGAAAGAATGGACTTCCATGTGGCTGCGTGGAGTTCTATATCAGCAACGAGGAAACCCGCAACCAAAACATTCGTGATGGTGGCCTGACTGGGGATTTCAGGTTGCGCATGCTTATTCCTTTTAAAAGTTGGGAGCTAATGGAATTGAGCATGTTAGAGTTGTTGGACGTTCTTTTTGTACAGAGCCAACAGTGGCAGAGCATTGTTCGGCTAAGGAAGTGCATAATATATACGAATCCTGAGGATTATGATTCAAAGCAATCCCAAGAAGGCTCATCCTCAGAAGGGTCAGCCCCCGAAGAAAACTAAGTACGCGGCTGCATTAACCACGCCCTGACCCCACCCAAAGGCCTGGTTCTACAATAAAAGGAGGTCCCTTAAAGCCTCCACTTCTTCATTTCAGCATATACCATGGATATTCCTACAACATACCTGGACTCTGATACGTCATGGGGGCCAGACCCTAAGGACTGTATGCCTCGCAGCCAACCATTCTACTCCCCCCAGCCAAGACCCTCGACACCCCCTACATGTCCACAGCCTGAGGATGTGTTTGATGGGGTGGTCAGTACTATTTTTGTGGACACCATCAAGGCCTCTGTGGCCACACTTTTAAACGTGGTGATTGGAGAGTATATGCGTGAAAAATGCATCGGTTGTGAGATCAATCACCCCAGCCAGCGCCGGCATCCGTGTTTATACGAGCCCCCAAAATACTACTTCTTCAACCATTTTGAGGAGCTGGTGAAAAGACTGTGGTCCTGCAGGTTTATACCTGCCCTGGTCAGAGCCCTGGAGTCTATGGGTCTTGTGCCTTCTATTCCCAGAGTTTATGGGGTAACCAAGGCTTTCCTACATGAACTGAAGGAGGCGATCTACATCCACGAGAAACTCAAAGAAATCCGACAAACCCTGGTGGACGACAACAAATACCGGGAAGCTGTGGTGGAGGACGTGATGACTTTCTGGCTCAACAAAACCCCAGAGACCGAGTGATAATACCTATTTGTTATTTAGATGTAAAGCAATGGGGAACTATATACATACGATGTTAGAGGAAATAAATACGTTTTTTCTTTTGAGAGAACTTACAAATGTGATGCATCAAATTATTGAAAATAAAGTGAACCATGTATCATTCTACACAACCCATAATACCTGGGCTAATGTAGAGCGTGTGCTAAAAATGGAGCAAATCATGAATCATGTACGACATACGGGCGAGAGTATGCAATGGACACAACTGGTCTCACGGCTTGTGGATGATTCTGAAGAACTAGAAACAAACTTGTCTAAGATTTTACTTTATTTGTTTGAAACACCGTTTAATTGTAATATGTATCACATTTGTTGTTTATATACTTATATATCTGATGTGTGTGTTTTAAAAATTCAGCGACAAAAGCCTGTAAATCTAAACCAAATATACAGGGTGTTGCATGCTGGGATCATTGAGAAAACGGGGACAAGTATCCTGCAACGAATCCTAAATTGTCTGTATATGTAATACATGATGTTTGCAAAAAAAAAAAAAAAAAAAAAAATGAAACTGAAATGTTGTCGTTATTTGAAAGTGGCTCATTAACGTTATTGTACCTCAGAGAGGCAGGAAGGATGGCGGAGCAGATGTTGAAAAAGGTGTATTACACCCCCTCTAACCCTGGGTCTTATGGGGGTAAGGAGCGTTTACAGAGAGCTTTGGCCGAGGGAACAGGTAGCCGGTTAGGCGTTGCTCAAGTGGATGATTGGTTAGCCATGCAGGATGCTTATACTCTGCATAAACCTGTACGAAAACAATTTCCAAGAAATAGAGTTTTTGCGACTCATGCCCTGTCCCAGTTTCAGGCGGATCTATGTGACATGCAGGCCCATGCAGATAAAAATGATGGAAATCGATACATGCTAACGGTTATAGATATTTTCTCTAAAATGGCCTTTGTAAGGGTCTTAAGAAATAAGAGTGGGGCAGAGGTGACCAGGGCCTTTGAATCTATCTTGAAGGAAGGAGGAGTCCCCAAGAAAGTGCAGACTGATGGCGGAAAATAATTTTTTAATAATACTTTTCAGAAACTCATGAAGAATCATAATATAGTACATTTTGCTACAGGCTCGGATTTGAAATCTTCAGTTGTCGAACGCTTTAACCGCACTCTGAAGGAGCGGATGTGGAGATATTTTACAGCTCACAACACGCATAGATATATCGATATAGTTCAAGATTTAGTAAAGAGTTACAACTACAGCTACCATAAGAGTATAAGGATGAAGCCCGCAGAGGTCTCTTCTGAAAACTCTTTTCAAGTCTTTAAAAATCTGTATGGTTTGTTCCCCCTTCGCCGTAAGAAAAAAAATTATTTTAAATTCATAGTGGGGGACATGGTACGTATATCAAAGTTGAGGGGTGTTTTCGACAAGAAATATGAGCAAGGTTATAGTGACGAAGTGTTCACCGTTACCGAATGTCTACCTCGCATACCCCCTGTCTACAAATTAAAAGATTATGACGGGGAGTTTATAGAGGGATCGTTTTACGAGAAGGAGCTACAGAAGGTACAGGTGGTTAAAGACAAAGTCTTTCACGTGGAGGAAATTCTAGATCATAAGAGAGAAAGGGGCAAAAAATGGGTCTTGGTCCGTTGGAAAAACTGGCCCCAAAAGTTTAACAGTTGGGTTTTAGAGCAAGATGTGGTGGAGGCAACGGGGGTTAACTTAAACCCTCAGGCATGATAAATACATCGTCATTCGCGTGTACACGGGAGTGCATCATGGAACACAGCGGCTTCTACCTGACCCTCCCCAGTAATGCGTCTGCACACATATATAGTAAGAACCAAAGTTCTAATTATACAACCAACTTTCCAAAGCCTATAGAGTTATCCGAGGCCTGGGAAGTAGGTCTCAGCGAGATTACATACCCCCACAGCTGGTATAATATCAAAGAGAAGGACCGGGATTTTTATTGCAAAAGGATATCGGAACCTGCGAAACTTATAAAGATTAAAAAAGGGTTCTATAGAACCGTCGACAGGATCGTCTCAGAGTTGAATGAACTCCTAACCCAGAACAATACGGAAATACTCTTGAGCTACAACCCTATTCATAAACGTGTACAAATCTCAGGGACTGCGGATAGGGGTATAAAGACCACCGGTAATTTAGCCTACATGTTGGGGCTGGTTCCCAATAAATGGACGTATGTGAAAGATAAAATAACCCCATTCCCTGCGTATATACATGCAGGGTTTTACAACATATTTGTGTATACCGACATCATATCATATCAGAGGGTAGGAGACAGTTGTGTGCCCCTCCTGAGAACAGTTCATATAGAGGGAAAGGATGGAGGGATAGTCACTGTCATCTACGACAAGCCACACTACGTACCTGTAAGCAAGAAATATATTGAGAACATCCTGGTTGAGCTTAAAACGGATCAGAACGAAAACATCGAATTTACTTATGGTAAAACGATTGTAAAACTCCACTTTAGGCCCTCCAAAGCCTCTCTACATATATAATATCTTATTAGTATTATATATTATTATTTTATATAGTTTTTTTTATAAACATAATACAAAATAAATTAAAAATGGTTCTGGAACAAAACCACCATCTCGACCCTAACCGCTACGTCTCATACTATGTTGATCAAGTGGGTAATGGGTTACCCGGCTATCATGGATCCCCGACCATGTACGGTTCGGGGATAGGCGGTATATTTCGTAACCTCTTTAGGATGGTTTTACCGTTTATGAAGAGAGGCCTCAGCATAGCCAAAACGCATTTAAAATCAGCGGCTAAAAATATAGTAAGTGAGGTTGTAGCCAATGCTATGACCCGAAGGGCGTCACCAGATGCCGAGCATCAAGAAGGCTCGGGGCTTATGATGTTGTCTCGAAGACCAAAAAAGAGACCTCCAGGTATAAGGCTCAGGTCTGCCCCTAAAAAGCAGAGGTTAGCCGTTAAAAGAAACTCAGTAAGTCAAAGACGTGGTAAAGTGAGGAGGTCTGGACCTAAAACGACAAAAAGAATACTCGGAAGTATTTTCTAAAAGAACCAAGAAACATGGCTCTTTTACACCGCATGTCCTCTGAAGCTATAAAGACAGAGCTCGATCTTTTCACGGCCCCCTTAACCCAACATTCAATAGACAGGTCCTGTTATGTGGAGATAGCGCCACTCTCGGCCATTACCAACAACGGTCCTATAGAATTTTTCATACCAGGCCACGGTGACAACTATCTGGACCTCAACAACACCTTGGTGCATTTACGTCTAAAAGTGACCAAAAGAGATGGTACTAATATTGCAAACGATGCCAAAGTGAGTCTCATTAATTACCCCTTGGCCACCATCTTCTCCCAAGTGGATGTGACTTTGGGTGAACGTCTAATCAGTCAAAGCAGTGCCACATACCCCTATAGGGCCATCATGGAGTGTTTACTCAACTACTCCGAAGACACTCTCAAGACACAATTCAGCACCGGGCTGTTTAGCAAGGATACTGCAGGAGTCTCTATGGAATCGATAGACCCTTCCACCGGTGCAAACAAAGGACTGGAGGCACGCGCTCGCTACTGTGTCGAATCTCGAGAGTTTCATCTGCTAGGGCCTATACACTCTGACATTTTCTTTCAAGAACGTTTACTCTTAAATTCGGTTGATTTAAGACTCAAATTAACCAGGGCCAAGGATGAGTTTTGTCTGATGTCTGCCCAAGACGGTGACTTTAGTTTAAAAGTGTTGGGGGCAACGCTTTTTATTAAAAAAGTGTCTGTATGTCCGGCAGTTCGTCTGGGTCACACACAGGCTTTGATGAAAGGAAATGCCCTTTACCCTCTCCAAAGAATTACCATGAAAACCTTTAGCATACCTGTGGGCAGTAGAATCTGCAGTCAGGAAAACCTTTTTCTAGGCCCTTTACCCCGCTATGTGGGGTTGGTAGAGCATGGTGTTTGCAACACCAGGGTTGTGGGTTCGATTCCCACAGGGGGCCAGCACAGAAAAAAAAAAAATGTATGAAATTGTATGAAATGTATGCATTCACTACTGTAAGTC
This sequence comes from Salmo trutta, assembly GCF_901001165.1. Classification (NCBI taxonomy): domain Eukaryota; kingdom Metazoa; phylum Chordata; class Actinopteri; order Salmoniformes; family Salmonidae; genus Salmo; species Salmo trutta. Next base: position 28,810,857 of record NC_042964.1, read on the forward strand.
GCTCTGGATAAGAGCGTCTGCTAAAATGACTAAAATGTAAAACGTAAAAATGTTATAGGTTTGGTTGATCACGCCTCTAATACGGGCAGCTTACATAAAAACCCATTTAATTTTCAACACTTCAATGCAGAGTATGTAGCTCTCTGTCAGGACGGACGTCAGGTCCCTGCTAAGGCTTTCCAACCGCAATTTAATAACAACATATCTGTGCGAGAATTTTACAATCTATTCCTGGCTACCGGGAGGCATCTAAAAGATCTCTCTTTACCTATTGACAGAAATGATTTTGCAGAGGGTTACACATTATATGCTTTAAATTTATCCCCGATGATGACACCTCAGGAAATCTGTCTGTGGTGTCCCAAGGCAACCTTAGGCTGGAAATGCGTTTCCGTACACCTTTAGCCTGTACAGTTAGCATGATTGTTTATGCGTGCTCTGATTCAATCTTGGAAGTGAATGCCCGAAGACAGGTCTTAGTGGATTATTATTAAGGACTGTTGAGCAAAGACATGAATACCCAAGAGTTGGAAGGGCTCATGACCCGCTTGATTGGAAAACAATTTTATGGAGTGTGGGCTTGTGATGAATTACCTATTGAGAAATGGCCTGAGCGGCCAGCCATGTTTATTGTCAATACCCATCCTAAACACATGCCAGGTGAACACTGGCTAGCTGTGACACTAGAAGATGAAGGAGGAAGAAAAATCTCAACTTTTTTTGATTCCTACGGCTTTCCCCCTGGTTTTTCACATTTTCCCAAATCTATTAAAGATTTTTTGACCAAAAACGGATGAAAGATCTACTACAGCATCAAACAAGTGCAAGATAACCTTTCCACTAAATGTGGTCAACACTGTGTATTCTACCTGTGCCAAAGAGCCCGTGGAGTTTCTTTTGAAGATGTTATGTCTCTTTATAATGATGATTTAAGAAGTAATGATAGCGTGGTAGATTGTTTTGTTAGAAAATATCAAAAATGTTCAAATATGTGTCCTTTAAGACCGTGTAATCAAGGCGTATGCTCACGTCAAATGTTTCAAGAATGCCACAAATGTTAAATTGCTTAATTTTTCTAATAAACTTTATTGAATTTAATCATAGTCGTTCAAAATTCATTCAAAAGTCATTCAAAATTCATTCAAAAGTCTAACCACCCCGAGAGATCGGGATTAGGAAAAGGTCCGGAGGCGTTCATGGGGCTAAATGAGTCATCATCATCCCCTTCATAGGGGGGAGGGTTTGTTGGGACATCTTTAGGGGTGCTGTAGCTCGGTGAAGGGTTTTGTTTTAAAGCTTGAATCTGTTGGCGAAGCTTATGGTTAGGTACCCCCGAGAGGGGAATGTTGAGGATTGCCAGGGCCTTAAGAAACTGAGGCCACCCTGGTGGTCTTCGGTCATCAGCAACCTTGTGGGCTGCCGTGGTACTTTTAAGCAAGTCAAACATATGTGAACCCTTGACAACAGCGCCCTGAAGGATAAACTCTCCTTTGTCATTCCAAGTAGCGGTCCCCTTTGAGTCTTTTAGCTTGTTCATAATGTATCTAGCATTTTTCCTGTTACGTGCCGGAACATGTGTCAACATGTCATGCATAACATTATCTTCAACAGGCATATGATCTTCAGCCGGTAAGATCGCAGGTACAGGCATTACCGGGGGATGGCTCTCTCTAAGCACGTCATCTTTTAAAGGTTCAGGTAGGGAAAGGGTTAAATGGTTGGTATCTCTCTCACCTTGTTTTACCAAGGTCAAATACCTTTGCAAGAGGTTTGTGTATTTTTTAACCTTATCATAGGGGTTCAATTCTTTTCGGTTCAAAACATCCTTCATGGCCATATCCAAATCATTTTCCGCTGTTTGTCTGATATTTTCAGGACCCTTCATTTGTTTTTTAAGTCTATCCAACTCTTGTTGAGGCACCAAGTACATTTTATTTGCCATCACACTCTGTGTTCAACCCCCACGCCTGGCAGCAATAAGGCTGGTGATGAAGGGTACTGCTATAGTTAGCAACGGCAGAAGAAAACCCCCAGACTGTTGTAGGCTATGTCTTTTCTTTCGAAGACTGGCTCTTTTATTGGCAAAGAGTTTAATCGCGGTTTTTTGTCTCTTTAATTTTTTTAATTGGGTCAGGGTGAGTGGAATGCGCCCTTTGAGAAGATTCAAAGCAATCTCACATAGGGATAATATGAGATCTGAAGAACAGTGATCCAAGATGGCCTTCCGTTCTTTAGCTGTAGCCCCAACTAGGCTTCTCAAGAGGGGCAGGTTTCTTTTTAAACGCAGAGACATAGCGGTTACTTTTTAGGAATGTACACCGCCGGCCACTCCCACGGGAACAGGCCTGTTCGGAGCCTCAGGTGTTCTGGAGTATTTGCTTTTAAATCCACAATTAAATAAGAAAATGGCTCTTTGGTAGCGTCCTCATAGCTATCCATAAAGTAGGATTTCCTTCCCGGGTACATCTGCTGAGCTAGAGTGTTAATTTGTAGTTTGTCTCTAGGGTTTTTGAACAAAACCATGTAATTGGCGTTCAAACTGATGGTACGGCTGTTTTTACCTTGGTGAAACACATTTTGCACCAAGTAAAGCACAGACAGGTTTCTATGATGAGTATATTGGCTAAATGCTCGTGCAATTTCAGGATGTTCGCTACCTGCAAATAGCATATCGTCCAAAACCAGCAGATTGTTTTTATGTGGAGGTAAAAGTTCATCATCAGACAGGGATTCAGGTATTCCTTCAACAAACTTGATTTTTATTTTCTTCAACAATTCATCATACATAGGTTGATAACATGAATAACACCACACAATATTGTCAGGCTTCTGAGATAACACATGTTCAGAATTCTCTAAAATACTTTTTACAAAACAAATTTTACCACTGTTGGAGGGGCCTGCGATTAAGGCCGAAAATGGTAGTTGCAACCGGGGGTCAAAACCTTCTACAGCAGCCATTGTATCTTAAGCTTTAAGACACACTGGGGCTTGTAGCATAAGTCAGTAGCCAAAGGGCAGTGTGGTCCCGTTAGGTAAAAGCATTCTCTTGTCATAGACTACCCTGAATCTTTTAGTAAGTGGGGCATTCCTGAGATGGAAGCCCTTTTTATCCCTAACAATTTTTTTGTAGGAGCTCAAAATCTCCAAGTCACTATTCCGATCGTTTATGGACCCCTCGACCAAGCGTGTGATTGATTCCAAGTTTACACGCGGGCATTTTTGTAGTTTTGAGTCACGCCTTTGGCTTTCAACACCACGTGATTGTCTTTAGTCCTAAAAGCATAGCTTTTGGGCCCACAGGAGGACCATTCTGTGATATGGTTGCCATCTTTGAGTTCACTCGTTAAACCACCCAGACAGTTGCTAAGCGGGGGGCTCCAGTCACCCTGTTTGCTTACATAGACCACAGAGTCTGTGTCGTGGTAAAGAACCCTCCTCTGAAGCTGCTCCATGAGGGCGTACAATTCAAGTCGGCCATAGGCCGTGGTAAATGCTGCAAGAAACACATTTACATTACCTGGGGGTAGAACCCACTTTGTGTTACGTCTCCATTGCACCAGGGCAATGTCTTGACTCAAGAATGAAAAGTGTGAAATTTTGTATTGGTCCGAAAAAACAAATTCCAAAAATTCTTCGGGGTCTTTAATGATCGACGTTGTTAGCATATTGCATCTCTGCGAAAGCTTCCCCCAAAGCGAGTTTAAGTACAATTTCGACACATTTCGTTTGGTCTTGTTGACCTCTATTCTGTCAGGGTCAAGAAGAATGCCTTCTCTGTCATGATAGTCTCGAATGTACTTGTCTTTGCTCTCTTGATCTGTGACCGATGAAGGATAGCCTGAAGCCATCTGCTTGCATCTCAAGAAGGTCTTGATGTACTCTTTAAAAAGAGTGTCTGATTTCCTGGAAAAGTTCCACACTTCAAAGATTTTGGCCACACGATACCCCTTCTCTAGAGCCTTTGTGAATTCAGGTGTAACCCAGACAGCTGTAAGGGCTCTTTCCTGATCTGAGTGATCACAAGGCTTTTCCTGGTTGTTGTTTTCACTGCAGGTGCGACATAGGGGAAAGAAAAGTTTTCCTTGAGGTCCCTTGTAAGGCAGCACTGGTATAAACAAACCCCTAGGTGGGTAGACCGTTGCTTTGATCAGACCAAAATAGTTTTGGGGTAAGTCAAAGTCGCGGTGAATAATTTCAGGATGCCCCATAGGATAGCATGAGGAACTCATTACATGAGGATAAAGAGATGTAAAATCTACATAACCTATTGTCTCGTCTGGTTGCGCTACATACCGCAAGGTCAAAGCATTGGTACGGCCTCCATACAGGGCCTGTCGTGGCTCCAAGGGTTCTGGTGGGTCAAAGCTGGAAAGGAAAGCTCGAACATGAGGATCAGACTTTTTGAGTGCGGTCCACTCATGCTCCCACATAACATTCACTTTCAAACCATAAGTAGCCTGTAAAGATTCACATTTGTCTTGAAACTCTAGGTACATTTCACCAAAAGTATTTTGGGTTAGGACACACAGGGCCTGTGGCTCAAAGCAAGATTTACACCCGTGGAAGAAACAACCGTTGTACTCAAACACGGCCTCAACACCGTCAATCTGTGTGTATCCATCTACATGATAAGGCCCAAACGCCTTCTCACCCCTATTCAAAGCATGTTGAATAAAAATGTCTTTATCCTGGGCCAAGTACTCCAACCACTGAATGGAGCCACTAGAGTATGACTTAAATTGGCGTCGGTAGTTGTCAGGCGAGGGGATAGCTATAGATGCTAGAGGTAGAAAGTGTGTACGATAGGTTTTCATGCATGCCGATGCAATAGTTGTACAACTCCAGGGGTCAATGCCTGCATCTTTGATGACCTCTGCTCTGAGGCACCCCTCGCGAAGGATAACCACGTCGTTGTCACAGTATGACTCCATCTCTTTGTGGAAATCAAAAGTGCTGTGACATACTGTCTCGTACCATGTCATGAATCTCTCTCGCTCTTTGGGAGACATTTGATCACAACCGTACATTTCAGGTCTCAGATAAGATCCTATATAGTGTAAATTCTCCTCAGATGTAAAAAAATGGGGAAACCAACCTTTCACAGAGTTCTCAAAACCCAAGGCCTCAGGCATTTGAGACAATCTCATGGGTAAGAAGCTTAAACTGTCAATGTATCTCTGGTTGAAAGCGGGGTCTACAAAACACAAGATTTTACTACCTTGAGCTATGACACTGGGTGCAACACCTTGCTGTATCAGAGGGTTCAAAAGAAGGTACGAATCATATGCTCTAGAATTGTGCGCTATAAACGTAAAGTTTCTGTACTGGGGTTTTCTGAAGTGTTTTAGAAAGAGGAGTGCACAATTGGGTCCCTCAGCTGACCACTTATCCCCCTTGAAAGTCATGGTAGATACAAAAATAGGCAAATGAACCCCTGATTGTTGATTAGTCTCAAAATCATAAAAAACGTATTTCTCTGAATGTTCATCTTCAGCCAAGGGCTGAATATAACACTCGTGGGGCACTTCTTGAACAACTTCAGAGTTTCTGCTTTTCAAAGGCCCTTTACAGATTGGGCAATGAATGATTCCACACACATGAGGTTTAGGGCTGTCTATTTTAAGGTTGTAATTGCATTGACATTTTGGACATTTCCTGTTAATATCACAACTGCTTACAGATTTACAGGCCTTGGGGTGCCATGTTTCAATTTTGTGTTTTTCGTAACAGTAGGCCGAACGGCATGTCCTGTGACAATCGGCACAGGGTGTCAGGTTTAAGGGCTGCATCGGACATTTTTCATCCAGACATACGGAACAGTTATAACGGCACGAGTGGCCACCCTTTCGGGTGTAGCCGGTATGACAGGCTGGACACACATATGGTGCGCCTAAAAACGCTCCGATGTTGGTAACGGCATAGTAATGGTCGTTTTGCACATAAAAGTACAGGATCTGAGGATGAGGTTGGGGGTTGTTTTGGAATTTCAAGAGAGAAGCATTAGCTCTACTGTGGTACAAAACCACAATCTTGATGTTCAGAAAGTTTTCAAATTTGACTATGTCAGAGAATGCGACAGCATCCTGTATACCCAGACCGACAGCATTTTGAAGCTCTCTAGCCTTTTGCAACGCCTCTAGATCCGTACATCCTGGGTTTAGTAAATGTGCTAGGCCTATTGCAAAGCATAGCTTATTACCATGATTGTGAACGTTTATGAGGCATGCCCTTTTATTGTTTATGATTTCTGATTGCCTTAGGCTATCTAGCTTCCTTCTCTGCCCCCCACCACCCAGGGGATGCCTTATTATTTGCACAACAAGCTCCAGCGACCTATCGGCTATGATGGATAAATTTGATTGAACAAGTCATTCCAGCAGGGCTATAAATTGTTCAAGATCTGCTTCACCATTGGGTAAAATAAGAGAGACACTGTTTTGCATGCTATCTCCACAAATTTCCAACTGTAAGACATCGCGAGGTTCGCCATAATCTCTTGCCCTCTCTAACAGTTCGTTCAGAGTATCCAAAATCATCACGTAAAAAACAGCATAATCGAGATTTTGATTCACCCATGTGAAATTGAAAAACTGTCTAATCTCTGTATTGCTGAATTTATTTCTGTACACAACCCTGACACTTCTATCAAGACCATCTCCCTCCTGATTTATTAGACAATTTTCCAATTCCTCAAAAACATCATATTCCGTTTCAGACTCTTCTGAAAGGGGCATTAATAGCAGGCTGCTTGGGGGGGTAGATGTAGAAGTTCTCAGGCTCTCGTTCATCTGGTTTATTAAAAAAACTAGGGCTGGCGGGATTTGAGATAATTGCTTTTCATATGTTGTTCCTGACTCGTTCATATGTTTAATTATTTCAATTAGGTCGGCGGGAATTTGGGAAAATAGATTTTCGTCTATCGGAATTATGTCTGATACCCCACCCTCGTTCATCCGTTCAATTAAAGCTAGTAGATCGGCGGGTATTTTCGCCAAAAGGCTTTCAACTGTCTCAATTATAGGCACGTCCATTTCGGTAACTGGTTTTAGCGCCGGTATTTGCGTTTTAACAACCGGGGCATTGTTCTATGCCAGAAGGATAGATCCTGACTGTATTGCCGCTCGAGTAAATCAACCATTCGTTGGTGTAGCAAGACATTTCTGGATTTTAGAGCCTTTGAAAAGGCCTTAATAAACTCCGCTTGGTCTATTTCAGGTTTGGGTGTTTCTACATAAGAATTGGAGGAATCAAGAAGATTGGCTGCGTTACAGAATAGCCAGTCATCTACCTGTGAAATGTCATTTAAAACGTTGAAATCATCAGTTTTCCTTGTTTTATTGTGAATGTCAGGCGCTCCGAAATCCTCCGCGGGTTCTCGGTGTGTATGGTCTTCTGTGCCGTTATACGCCGGGGAGGAGTCTGTAAAAACATTATTTGTCATTGTTTTAGCATTTTCAATCATAAAAATGTATAAATTATAATAAACTCTGTATTACTAATAACATAAGGGCTTCATACCATGTCCGTGTAGGGCCGTTTCTTGAAGAAGTAACTTTTTGGGCCTGGGAGATTCTTCGCAATGCACTTGCGCCGATGTTGTGCCCTGTTTGGGGGGGAAATATGTCGCTTGGTTCCTGGGTGGTGTTAGGGTAAACCTGTTCGAACAGAAAGGCAGAATAGCATCGATGTCCTCGTTCAGAGTACACGAAGCACCCGTGATCCTTCTTTTGGGTCTGTCCGCTGTAAACACAAAAAATAGCTTTTTAATATAGGGTTCACACTTTTTGTTTTTAATGTATACATTTTCTTAGGGATTTTTTTATTTATTTACTATTGAACTTACGTCTACAATAGTGTGACGGAGACTGGCTGCTTTCGCCGCTGCACGCAGTTTGATTCTGAGAATCCCTCTCTGACAAATTCGGTTCCAAATCATCTAGCCCACGGAGCATCTGCGTAAAGGATTGCGAGCCTACAGACGTTAGATAATATTAACATATATACGAAATATACACATTTTTTAAATATGAGAATACGGGCATTTGACATATTACCTTAAAATCATTGTCCATCAGTTTTAGAATAGTGATATCACATTTTTAATATCTATACAATTCCCTGAAAATACCTCTCCAAATCTAATATATTATTTTCACTAACTCACCTTCAGAAAGCTCCATTAGGACCGATTCCGAGATTATCTGTTGGCCTGATAACTCTTCTGTCTGCTGGCCCGGAGTCTTTTGAGGTGCGCTACGGGATGTCTTACGGTCTGGATAGTTTCACTATCCTGCCATGAGTTTACAGAGCGGGGGGTGCCGTTTTTTCGGGCGTCATCCTGTATGCAAAAAAAGGGCCATATAAAGTACTCGAATGTCTAGAGACCCAAAACCACAGGCGGGTGTCTCGACATATTCGGTCTGCCGATATTGCACTTATGCTTCATAGCACAGCGTTGGGGGTGTCCGTTGTAAATTTATATCCCGGGGTGGGGGACCGTTAGTATATGCGCTGATTAGAAAATAACATATGTTTTAAACAGTAGGAGTTCGTCTAGACCTGATGTCTTATGCCTGGGCTTTTTCACTTTTTTAGCCCCCACACGTTTGAAGGTGAGATAACTACGTATTTGAAAGGGCTTGGGGGGTAATAAAATGGAAAGTGCCTAGACCAATTGAAGAGAAGCCGGCAATCCTAAACAAACTTACACACACCTTTTCTGGTTTCAAAAGCACCCCCATGCAGAGACACACCCCACACACACACACACACACACAATTACCCACCCTCACACGCACACCCCCCCTGCGCACGCACCCGTCTTTCCGGAATTCCTTTTTTCTCAAGCGCTGCCTGGGGATGGCTCGAAAATGCATAGCCCCTAACTTTAAAGGTGAGATACAGCTTTAAAAACATTTTATTTAATTCATTATATTTAGTACAGACCTTTTTAAAAACAGCTTGTGCAATATTGTAACACGCATTAATGTTTTTTTATGTATAAACAACGTTTGAAGAAATGACAGATTCCCGTTCGTTAAGGGGTAGCTTTAAAACCATTTATTTAATTCATAATATTTAGTACAGACCTTTGCATAATTAATACAATACATTTTTACTGTTCCTTTCTTACGGATAACGGGCCCGGCTATAGGGTTGTCACTGAACCCCAACCGCCGTCTGTGTCCAACTCCCCAGTGTCAAGACTCGGTAAGTTTTCACCCCAGGGATAGATCCTACGTCTGGCCTGTAGACTATCGCCCGTGTGTCTTAAGGATAGAAGCGGCCATCGACGTAATTGTTCACGATTTTTGAAAAGATTGTCTAGCTTATTCATCAGGGTTATGAATATAGGGTAAAAAATTCACATCCTTGCAGGCTTTCGATAATACATATGAATTTACAGACTTGGTAGCATTTGTACTATCAAATTGTTCACATGCTAAAGATCCTGATGGCTTGTAAATCATAGCGACCCTCCACCCTCTCTTCCATAGCGTAACCTGGCACGGCTGTACCACTCAGGGCCTGTTCAATTTGACAGAGCGCTAGCCGTATCTTAAGCCATTCTCTCATACGCAGTGCAGGAGAAAAACTCCCGGCTTTTGCATGATAAAGGGGTCTGGGTTCGCTGTCTGTGAAAATCTTCACCGTTGAATCCTCAGGTTTGAACATATATGTCATATGGCCATCACTAGTATCCAAAAACTCTTTAAAACATTCTGGGGCCTCACCCCAAAGATCCTCGATGCTTTTATCATTGGGTTCGCGACAAGAGACGCATAGTACCCCGAGAATTGGCCTAGGAGTCATAATTTTCTGTTTAATGTTCAGGGTTTTTATTTTAAAAATCTTGTTTAGTGTTCTGGGGCCGCATGTGTGTCTGGGGCGTATTTATAAGATGTCTGCCTCCAACACATAACCCCCCGGACATTCCTAATTCATAGACAACAACCCTAAGAGCAATAAAATAGGGGGGTGTGGGGTCATCCTCTTTGAAATGTTCAAACACAACCCCCCCAGTTCAATGAGGGCCCTACACATCAATCATCATGACAACTTCAAAGAGATGCAATATAGATATAACACACACTCTAACGCGTGACAGAACAGGATAAAACTATATGACCCTAACCACGTGACACCTTCCCGCCAGGATGTCCAGACCGGATGCCCTTATTTGGGCATGTACGAACCAGCCGGACATAGGGTCATAAATCGGACGCATAGGGTCATAAATCACGATTTTGACCGATGCCGTCTCCTTTATTCTCTCTCACTGGCTTGAGGTCAGGGCAGGCATAATGGTCAGGCAGGCAGGTACAGAGTCCAGAAAACAGGCAAAGGTCAAAACCAGGAGGACTAGCAAAAGAGAATGGTAAAGGAAGGAGCACAGGAAAAACACGCTGGTTGACTTGGAACATACAAAACGAACTGGCACAGACAGAAAACACAGGTTTAAATACCCAGGGGATAAATGGGGAAGATGGGTGACACCTGGAGGGGGTGGAGACAAGCACAAGGACAGGTGAAACAGATCAGGGTGTGACAGGCGCTTGCAATGATAGGGTTTTCGGTTTGATTCCCATGGGGAACCAGTACGAAAATGTATGCACACACTACGGTAAATCACTCAGGATAAGAGGGTCTGCTAAATCATTCAAATGTTTTTTTTAAAAGAGCTGTCCATCTTCTTGACAGGGACTACGGAGGTCACCTAAGGGTTGTTGGATGGCTCGATGAACCCTTTCTCCCCATCTACCAGATCTTTTGTGCCGCTACCTCTCTCTTCACCAATTGCAAGCGATGGGGCCGCAAACGGACAGGTGCTGCGTCTCCAGTATCGATAGAGTGTTGGACCAGACTGGATCTCTGGCAGTCTGTCTCATGCTGCAAAGATATCCACAAACTGTGTAATCAGTGCTTCCTCTCACTCACCTTTTCAGTGGGCTGCTCCTTCTCATCTGGAAAAAGGATCTTTGTGAGTCTGTGTTGCCAATTCCTGCCAAGTCACCTGCGGCTGCCGTTGTCTTCTTCCACTGCTCCAAAATCCCATCAGAGTCTTTCATCTGGAGTTTCTGCCTTCCAAGATCTAGGTATGCTCACACATGACTGAGGAAATCCAACACTAGGATGCAGTTATCTTGGATGTTGGCCAACGAGGCATTGCCAACTCTCAGCGATAAGGACCTCCGCCAAACAAGGGATATTGTGGAACCGGTGTCATTCAATGGCTGGCAGGCCTCACCGCTGATGCTGCATGGAAGGTAGAGGCCCTGCATCTGGCCCAAACAACCAACTTGATGTTCCAGCTCAACGAGGGGCTCAGGGGACTCAGATGATGTTCCCCTTACTTCATCATCCCCCTAGCGTTTCTGTCGACTCAGTGGCGGGCAAGGGCTGAGGTGGGGCTTCACAGTGTTGAGCGATGTGGCATTTCTGGCCATAACGAAAACAGATTATTTTAGGCTGGTGTTGACCTCTAGAAGTGGACCATCATGGAGTCCACTGTCAGTGTTCCATGTTGGCTTGACAGACCACCTCATCTGAAATCACTCTTGGTCTCCACCTCCGTTTCTACCCACCGCATCCTTGGGCTAACCCGACTCTCTGGATTCAAGAAGCTTTCCACTCATTCCACTTCTTCCAGGGCCTTACACAGTGTGGCAGGAGCAGCCAGGCACACCTGCTGTTGGAGCCTCTCTGGTGTCAAGGTCCGGAGGAAGGATTGTAAGGCCAGTTCATTTTGAGCAGTCGTGGCAAACTGGGGGTAACTTTGTCTGGCAAAAAAACATATCTGCAGTCAAGACGCCAAGGCTCTCACATCCATTTATCTTATGACCTGCTAACTTCTCCCACATTCTCTCGCTGGAGTCCCAACTGCCAAACCTATACCTCAAAGTGGTAGTTAGGGCAGTGTAGTCCATCCGCTGATCAGAGCTGAGGTCTGTAGGGCCTGTAACGCACACCCCTCCTGGGCCAGGGCAAGCTGCACAGCCATTTTCTCTTCAACCCATATATTTTGCCACATAAATAGCTGAAATTGGGCTAGGTAGGGTTCCCAGTACTCCACTCCCCCGTAGCGGGCAACCTTCACGTTCCGGGTGGGTACTTAATTCCTTTGACCACCACCATCTGGTCCAGGTCCGTCTCCATGCCACTGTGCAGGACGACGAGGCACCGCACATTCCTCCAGGTGGCGCTGTGGACATGGTGAAAAAGGAACCTCCACTGGGTGTGGAGCGGGGTGTCCTGGTATGAGCCCTATGGTGCAGGATCCATGGCCGACTTGACTGTTCCTCCCAGGGGCCGTTCATCGTACTTCCCCCACGTTCATTTGGGGGGGAGCCACTTCCAACAGAGGCTCAGCTCTTGGAGCAGAGTGATCAGCTCCTCCTCTTCTTACCCGGTGTTACGTGAATTAAGTTATCAATGTTCTTAAACCGAACTTCAATTAAACTACTGTCTGCCCCCCCCCCCCAGAGTGTGTAAGAATCCGGTTGAATGAAGCAGACGGAGAACCAGCCTACAATAGTCAAAACTTTTATTTATGAGAACTCTAAAATACATACAATGTACAAAGCCTTTTATAACCTGTTGGTGACCCCTTCCCGTTCTCATCCCGTTAACCTGTTGGGGCTAGGGGGCAGGATTTTCATGGCCGGATAAAAAAAACTTACCCGATTTAAACTGGTTACTACTCTTGCCCAGAAATGAGAATATGCATATAATTAGTAGATTTGGATAGAAAACACTCTGTTTGAATGGTGTCTTATACTCACAGACACCAAACTGTTTGAATGGTGTCTGTGAGTATAACAGAACTCATATTGCAGGCCAAAACCTGAGAGGATTCCATACAGGAAGTGCCCTGTCTGACAATTTGTTGTCCTTCTGTTGCATCTCTATTGAAAATACAGCATCTGTGCTGTAATGTGACACTTTCTAAGGCTTCCATTGGCACTCTAAAGCCGCCAGAAAGTGGAATGGGGTGTCTGCTGTCTCTGGGCAAAGTACAGCAGCAGAGTTTGTAAGTGGTCAGCTTGGGGACAGTGAGACTGAGATGCGTGTTCAGGAGACTTCTCAATTTTTTTTCTTTCAGCCTTTGAATGAATACAATGTTGCCCGGTTGGAATATTATCGCTATTTTACGAGAAAAATAGCATAAAAATTGATTTTAAACAGCGTTTGACATGCTTCTAAGTACGGTAATGGAATATTTTGACATTTTTTGTCACGAAATGCGCTCGCTGACCTGAACGCACAAACAAAACGGAGGTATTTGGATATAACTATGGATTATTTCGAACCAAAACAACATTTGTTGTTGAAGTAGAAGTCCTGGGAGTGCATTCTGATGAAGAACAGCAAAGGTAATTCAATTTTTCTAATAGTAATTCTGAGTTTAGTGAGCCCCAAACTTGGTGGGTGTCAAATTAGCTAGCCTGTGATGGCTGAGCTATGTACTCAGAATATTGCAAAATGTGCTTTCACCGAAAAGCTATTTTAAAATCTTACATAGTGTTTGCGTAAAGGAGTTCTGTATCTATAATTCTTCAAATAATTGTTATGTATTTTGTCAACGTTTATCATGAGTAACTTAGAAAATTCACCGGAAGTTTTCGGTGGGTATGCTAGTTCTGAACATCACATGCTAATGTAAAAAGCTGTTTTTTGATATAAATATGAACTTGATTGAACAAACATGCATGTATTGTATAACATAATGTCCTAGGAGTGTCATCTGATGAAGATCATCAAAGGTTAGTGCTGCATTTAGCTGTGGTTTTGGTTTTTGTGACATATATGCTTGCTTTGAAAATGGCTGTGTGATTATTTTTGGCAGGGTACTCTCCTGACATAATCTAATGTTTTGCTTTCGCTGTAAAGCCTTTTTGAAATCGGACAATGTGGTTAGATTAACGAGAGTCTTGTCTTTAAAATGGTGTAAAATAGTCATATGTTTGAGAAATTGAAGTTATAGTATTTTTGAGGTATTTGTATTTCGCGCCATGCGATTCCACTGGCTGTTGACTAGGGTGGGACGCAAACGTCCCACCTAGCCCATAGAAGTTAAAAGTCTTAGCAAATCAGAAGTGGTGTTTAAACACACTAATGCACTAATGTAGTTTTGTAACAGCCTATGCGACGTACATCCATATCTGACTAATCAGACTCATCTTCAGAGTCACAGTTCTGGCACACATACATTTCCTGGCCTGAGGTGCAAGCATCATGGGTCCATTCATTGCATCTCACACACTTCACCCAAGTCTCCTTTGTAAGGCTGTTTGAAAATGGCTCCACACAGACGAGGCAGAAGCACTCCTCTTCATCTGATGATGACTCTTCTACGATTTTTCTTTTTTTAAGCTGCCTTCTTGTTCTTTGTAGATCCAGATTTTGACTCCTCTGCTTGCTTCCCTTTCTTCGGAAGCAGCCATTTGCTAGATTGTGTCTCGTCCTTTTCCATTTCTAGTGCCATTTCTAGTGCCTTCACTGGTGTGTCAGTTAAAATTGCTGTTTTGTGTCGTTGTCTTCCTTTGCAGGCTGGTTTTCGGGGGCCAGCTTTTGGATATGGCCGGATGTCCTCTGGAGTTGGTAGTCCGCTGTCAGCAATGGCATTGCTGGGCAAGGGTGAGCTGGTGCTAGCATAAGAACTGGGCAGGTCTGTGTCTTAGCTCGTGCTAGGCAGGGCTGGAATGGTGCTGGGGCCTGGCAGGGCTGAAATGGTGCTGGGTCCGGGCAGGTTGGTGCTGGGCCCTGGCAGGGCAGGGTTGGTGCTGGGGCCTGGTAGGGTTGGGTTCTGAATGGGCCGATCTGTAACGTAGGATGGCGCAAACACAGTTTCCAGAAATACATCCCTGTTGTAAGGTTGTACCCCAGCCACCCTAAAGCCAGCCTGAATGTTCAAGGGGGTTGCAGCCAGAGGATAGACGATTGCCACAATCCCAGGAATGTCATAAATTGACATTGTCTTCCCGGGATTGTTCCTCACCCAGGCATCACACGCGGCGTTGATGTGCCTTTTTAGCGGCCCGTAGACAGACCTGTCTAAAGGGTTTTAATTAATAAACACAACATAATACAAAACAAGAAACGTGAACAACGCACAGACATGAAACTGAAACAGAAACAATAACACCTGGGGAAGGAACCAAAGGGAGTGACATATATAGGGAAGGTAATCAAGGAAGTGATTGGAGTCCAGGTGAGTCTGATGACGCACAGGTGCACGTAACGATGGTGACAGGTGTACGCCATAAAGAGCAGCCTGGTGACCTAGAAGCCGGAGTGGGAGTACATGTGACAGTACACCCTCCCCGACACGCGGCTCCAGCCGCAGACCAAAATGACAATCCCGGGGATCAGGAGCGGAGCGGACACCTCTGCAGAGGTGCGGGAAACCTGTCAATCCGGCTGAGACGCAGGAGCATGGCAACCTAGAGCGCCAGAGAAAGAGCATACCTGACGGTACCCCCTCCCCGGCGCGTTTGGCTTCAGCCGCAGGACGCCAACCCAAGGGACAATCCCAGGGATCAGGAGCGGACCGGTCACCCCTGCTGATGCGTGGGAACCTGTCGCAGGCTGGGACACGGGAACCTGACAGACCGTCTGAGGCAGGAGAGCCTGGCGATCCAACTGAGGCATGAAAGTCTGTAGCGGCTCCCGGACCCTACACCATTCCACCTGACAAAAAAATATATATATATAAATAAAACAATAACACTCCCTGATGCTTCCCTTAGGTGAGGCTTTATTCTGTAACAATGTGCGCTGACAGTCGGGAAGCAAGTTCAGGGAGTGAGTGTTTTAATAAATAAACGCAACATAATACAAAACAAGAAACACAAACAACGCACCGACATGAAACTGAAACTAAAACAATAACGCCTGGGGAAGGAACCAAAGGGAGGGACATATATAGGGAAGGTAATCAGGGATGTGATGGAGTCCAGGTGAGTCTGATGACACGTATGTGTGCGTAACGATGGTGACAGGTGTGCCCCATAATGAGCAGCCTGGTGACCTAGAGGCCAGAGGGAGCACATGTGACAATTTACTGTGGCTGAGACGAGGGTTCCCCTGTCAGCGGAGGTCAGTGACCCTACTTGTTTGAATCCACGTCTGCCCACCACTTTGTCAGGTTTATGTACAGTGTTCACCCCAGTTTCATCGACATTCCATATGTCTCCTGGTCCAAATTGATATCTCTGTAGTACTTCTGCTACATTGTCGAAGAAAGCATTAACATTTTCTCTGTTGAAGCTACTTGCTCTGGCAAGGCTAGTTGCCTCTGGCTTTCTCAGCGATAGTGTTGGGTGCCACTTTAAGAAGCTTGTAAACCACTCCGAGCTAGTCTTTAATTTTTCTGCCCACATTGTCACAAACTTTAGCTGGTAGGCCACAGCAAACTGGTAGGCAAGTCTTCTGACCTCACTTGGCGACAGACCAAACTAAATGTCTGCTGAACAATATACTGAACAAGCTGCATCTCCAAATCAGGTGAAAAAACCTGCCGTGGCTTTGTATAGCCAACCACTGTTGTTGGCATGGCTGTCTGACTTTCAACTTTTTCTCTGGTAACCTTTTGACAATACCGAGTCAGAGTACGGGAATTTATGTAAAAATCCTTCACTGTACTCCTGATTGATTTGTTCTGCAACTCCACCTACCTCACTGCCTTTAACATTATGCCAGGTGGTGTGCTGCCATTCTGTCTTTCTTTTATAATTTCTAACCATCATTCTTTCATTCCCCTCTGTCTTTCCTTCCTTCCATTCTTCTTTCCTTCAAAAACACATTTCCTCATTGCAATTACATATTCATTACAGGCTTATTACACCCACCTCCCTGTCTACTATCCTTGTTGCCACATTGCAATTCATAACACCACACTAAATTCATGACACTGTATGAAGTAGTGTGTGTGTGTGTGTGTGTGTGTGTGTGTGTGTATATATACTGTCTCATACAGTAGGCATGTACTGTGTTAGTAGACACACACACACACACACACACACACACACACACACATGCCAGAGCCTGTCTTGTGTAGTCCAGAGATATGTATTCTGCTCTAAACTATATGTGTATATATAATAATCAATTTACAGTAACATGTAATACTATTATCAGAGCTGATTACACAATATCACAATGTTTTTTGAGCATGTGCTATGTGTCTATGTATACTGGGGCAAGTTGTCACATGTGAAGACTTGCCCCAAAGTCATTGAGACAACTTGCCCCAAACTGACATGTGTGCTAATGTTGGCTAAATTTCAAGGTTAGCTCGACATAGGAATGCAGCTAAACATTCATACCTAACAAAGTTTTATTGCATAAAATGTAAATTGCCAATTTTTTACTTTTGAAGGGGAAAAATAAGAAACTTGTGCTCACCTCAGATTAGAGTGACCTTGACTACATGTGAGCAGGAAGTTGACCATAGAACATGTAGTCACCTAAAGTAGCTATTTGATTTTTGAGATAGCGCCTCTAGTGTTGGAGTTATGAACAGTTTGACAATGTACCTCGCTCTGTCCTAATACCCACGTTCCCATTGCAATTGGAATATATTTTCTGATTAAAACGACTTGAAAATATACTGCTCAAAAAAATAAAGGGAACACTTAAACAACACAATGTAACTTCAAGTCAATCACACTTCTGTGAAATCAAACTGTCCACTTAGGAAGCAACACTGATTGACAATAAATTTCACATGCTGTTGTGCAAATGGAATAGACAACAGGTGGAAATTATAGGCAATTAGCAAGACACCCCCAATAAAGGAGTGGTTCTGCACAGACCACTTCTCAGTTCCTATGCTTCCTGGCTGATGTTTTGGTCACTTTTGAATGCTGGCGGTGCTTTCACTCTAGTGGTAGCATGAGACGGAGTCTACAACCCACACAAGTGGCTCAGGTAGTGCAGCTCATCCAGGATGGCACATCAATGCGAGCTGTGGCAAGAAGGTTTGCTGTGTCTGTCAGCGTAGTGTCCAGAGCATGGAGGCGCTACCAGGAGACAGGCCAATACATCAGGAGACGTGGAGGAGGCCGTAGGAGGGCAACAACCCAGCAGCAGGACCACTACCTCCGCCTTTGTGCAAGGAGGAGCAGGAGGAGCACTGCCAGAGCCCTGCAAAATGACCTCCAGCAGGCCACAAATGTGCATGTGTCTGCTCAAACGGTCAGAAACAGACTCCATGAGGGTGGTATGAGGGCCCGACGTCCACAGGTGGGGGTTGTGCTTACAGCCCAACACCGTGCAGGACGTTTGGCATTTGCCAGAGAACACCAAGATTGGCAAATTTGCCACTGGCGCCCTGTGCTCTTCACAGATGAAAGCAGGTTCACACTGATCACGTGACAGACGTGACAGAGTCTGGAGACGCCGTGGAGAACGTTCTGCTGCCTGCAACATCCTCCAGCATGACCGGTTTGGCGGTGGGTCAGTCATGGTGTGGGGTGGCATTTCTTTGGGGGGCCGCACAGCCCTCCATGTGCTCGCCAGATGTAGCCTGACTGCCATTAGGTACCGAGATGAGATCCTCAGACCCCCTGTGAGACCATATGCTGGTGCGGTTGGCCCTGGGTTCCTCCTAATGCAAGACAATGCTAGACCTCATGTGGCTGGAGTGTGTCAACAGTTCCTGCAAGAGGAAGGCATTGATGCTATGGACTGGCCCGCCTATTCCCCAGACCTGAATACAATTGAGCACATCTGGGACATCATGTCTCGCTCCATCCACCAACGCCACGTTGCACCACAGACTGTCCAGGAGTTGGCGGATGCTTTAGTCCAGGTCTGGGAGGAGATCCCTCAGGAGACCATCCGCCACCTCATCAGGAGCATGCCCAGGCATTGTAGGGAGGTCATACAGGCACGTGGAGGCCACACACACTACTGAGCCTCATTTTAAGGACATTACATCAAAGTTGGATCACCCTGTAGTGTGGTTTTCCACTTTAATTTTGAGTGTGACTCCAAATCCAGACCTCCATGGGTTGATAAATTGGATTTCCATTGATTATTTTTGTGTGATTTTGTTGTCAGCACATTCAACTATGTAAAGAAAAAAGTATTTAATAAGATTATTTCATTCATTCAGATCTAGGATGTGTTATTTTAGTGTTCCCTTTATTTTTTTGAGCAGTGTATATTTAAGATTGCTTGAGTCTTTGAAAACCATTCTCTATTCTGGACCGCTGAGCGCTCCCGTCATGAAGGGGACAAAAGGAGAGAGTGAGTCGGCATATAGGGAGGTCAGACAGTTTCTGAGAATCTCATGTAATGCAGCAGTGGAGCAAAACAGCGCGAATAATCTCGTTTTGGGGTATGAGGGAGTGTAGGACATCATCTATCTCACTGTTGGTTTATTAGCCGATGTGGTGTCCAAAATTAATGCATTCCACGTTATCTATGATATACAATTAGTGGCTATAGAGATATAATAGGCTTTCTTACATTGATCAACATTGCTTGCTTTTCTGTTTGTGCTAGGGGTAATCAGTACACAGATATCAACTGAAGTAATGTACTCAAGAGTTTGATTATATATTTTTTTACTACGTTTTCAGCATGTCCTGGTGCTACCCAGTGCAAATAATTTTTTCAAAGGAACTACTATGTGCATGACATGTTTTATAGGCCTAATATATTACTATACTATATATTACTATAGCAGGCTAAAGACATGTCATTTAACAGTTTTCATCTTATTGCCAAACAAATCACTTTCAAACATAGGCTACCTGAGCATGTTCATCCTCTCCAAAATAATTCCAGCATCCAAACAGTGCACTGTGCACTTGTGCCATTTGATCAATTGAAAGATACATCTTGTTACAAAACACCAAAAAGTGTAATGACATTCAATAATTGTAATTGGACTTGCACTCTTGTAGCCTGAATTCATTCATGCGTTTTGCTGACATAAGGACCTTTTTTTGTAGAAAGAAGTTGGGTCACCGGAAAAAGGGTTGTGATATGGGACTGTCCCAAGATGAAAAGTGCAGCCACATGGGGATGTTTTTTTTAAACCATGACACAGAGGTAGGGGTATTCATTTAATTTGGAATAAGCTTTTATTTGTATATATACCACTGTAGAGGTACAGATTGCATTTAAAACAAATAGGAGAATGGTTAAAATAGCATTATTTAGAGACCTCCCCCAAAGTTTGACTTTGCTACATTCAAGGGGACTCATGTCTTATAGGGGGCCTGAGACCCACCTGCCCCCTGTAATTCGTGCTCTGATGCTACCATTTCACTGATAGAGATATTGGAGTATACAAGGTTGCATGATATTCTGGTTTAAACAAGAAGTCTGGCCGCCTTACACCAGTGACTTGATAGGAACTGAATGGTCTCCTATCTCTACTTCAGAGACACTTATCAAGGAGGTTAACGAGCCTGACGACTCACATTAAATTCTTCCGTTGCTCTGTCGTTTGCTACATACTTTAGTCTGAGGCTGTCATTATAGATGTGGTAAAGAGATCAATAGAACTCAATTAAAACAATGGAAATGCCATGGAAACGCATGGGGAAAGATGCCTGCGGGAAAGCGCCCAAATCTCCTCATTGCCCACCAGCAAAATTTGTCTACATTTAGGCTATTGTTTGTATGTGTATTTCACACTATGTTGAGGTACAAATCTGAGTATAATGCTTGTACGGATGTCAACCCCAGTACATGTTCATGTCATTGTCACCAATCAACTCCATTAAAGTTAAAAATGACTTTGACTAACACCACTGATTTCTCTGCTAGCTACTGTACCACAATTAATAGCCCAGTGTTTATTTGCTTAAATCACTGAACACAACAGGCGTCTATTTGAGCCAGGCTACAATTTGAGCCAGGCATTAAATTCCTTAATGCACACAGCTTTTGCTCATTTGAATATTTGCTTAATTCCAGAATTCACTTCCATCATTTTAATACATTTCTTCATTTCCTACACTAATGTGTTATCATTTACTTTTGTCTTAGTATGCCTGTTATTTATTTATTTTTTTGTACTTTTTATTGACAGAATCATCATTCTCCTGACTGCATTTCCGGCAGTTCTTACTTTCGCCACTAGAAGGCGATCGGCCGATTTCTGGGGGTCAGTACTCCGGAAGTTGACTGTTTTTGGAAATTCCTGGTAACCTCTGTAAACAATTCATTTAGACCCTGCATTTACTTGAAAGGGGCATTTATTTGCTGAAATGTGGGGCATTACCCGGCTATTAAAACGGACAAGCGGCTATTTGAGACTTAGCATTTAAAGTTTTATTGTATGCTACCAGCTTATACTAACAGGAGTTAGCATTTAGCAGTCACTTCTAAACCTGAAAAGGGACTACTTCTAAATGTTATGCAGCAAAAAAAGCCAAATCAGACTTTAGTAACCACAGTGGGCCTGTTACAATACATCAATCACGACGGATTTGACGAATATCCACTTTGTTAGATCAGATTTGTTGAATGTGCACCAACCTGGCATCCTTCTTCTATCCCCCCAGTCTGCTTTCCAGTGACCTCTTTACAGCATCTATTGAAGTCTTGTGGTGGGGATGAGGGGCGTTGTACAAAACAAAGTCTTCATCGATTGGATCATCTCTAACCAATCAGAGTATCAAAGTCAATTACACATTTTCTAACTGGACGCTTTACCCACGTGTGTTCTGGCTCAACCCATCGGTCTCTGGACCAATCAGACGGCCCCAAATGTGTTCGCATTCGGTGAAGGGTTGGGGAGGTACATCGATCCAGATTGATAGTGGAGAAGAAATTAACGTCCGTGGGTGTGGCGCAGCGTTCGGCCAGACCAAGTCTGGGTAGCCAGGCAACAAGAAAACATGCAACAAGGAAAAGTGAGGGGAACAGTTTGGTTCTCTTTACATGCCAAAAAGCAAGCAGCACCATTCGAGAACACTGCACGTTCATTCTGAGAAAAATATTTACATTTTGCATCCCTGTAATCTAGTGAACAGTCTTAAAGGTAGACTACGCGAAATGACATTGCCACCAGCAGCACATCAGATATTGAGATGAGTAGATGCAAGGCTTCGCCCTCACACAGCATCTACTCATGTGCACAGTTGCCTTAACGGTAGTCAGGGCACCAAAACAGCAGAGAAGTTGAGCCTCACGCTCTTTGTCACTGAAATTGACCCTCTATGCAGTTAACTTTTTGCATCCGTTATATCGCTGAGTCTACCTTTCAGAATACCTCCTTTACAATGTTCTGTACATGAGTAGCCTATAATTTAACTAAATTATAACACAAACACAACTACACATAAAAATGTCTGTTAAAAATGATTGACCAGAGTTAAGACGTGATGTATGGTTTTCATGGAGTTCGGTCTTTGCAGTTATTTTTCCTTTAGAGTTGGATAAATAAACTTACATTATTATAAATATACAGTATTATATGGCATTCATCTTTACAAAAGCCAACATGGAAAATTGCAGACAACTTATCAATAATGGACATTATTTGTGTGTTATGATTGTTATTGTAGAAAGTTAATCAGTTACACCATGATTGTAACTTCTCAATCTCAGCAGACAGTCTGTGCATTATTAGTTCATACATGTAGCTACATTGCTTTGTAACAAGACAAACATTTGTGCATTCATTGTCCATCTCTGTACCCTGTTATACATCCCAGGTTTCTCTGTTTTATTTATTATTGCAAATCATATCAGAAAGTGTATGATGCAGCAAATAGGTCTCCCTGTATTTTCAGACAACAGATCCTATAGATAATTCAAAAAGCTTTATTGGCCATCCAATTTACAGTGGAAGAACAAGAATCATTCCTCTTCTGCTTTGTCTCTCACTTCAGTCGTCCCATCATTTTCTGTGGCTAAGCCTGCAGCAGGGCTGGTGCCCTGGGAGTCAGCAGGGCTGGTGCCCTGGGAGTCAGGAGGGTTGTCTGGGGTATCCGAGGGGGGTTGGGGGGCCTCCTCCTCGCAGGGAGGGTTGTCTGGAGTATCTGAGAGGGGTTGGGGAGCCTCCTTGCTGGAAAGGTTGGGCGATGATGCACCCCTTGTTGATGGATCTACTGGTTCAGTAGCATCACAAGGTGGTGAGTCTTCTTTCACTGGAGAAGTCTCTTCCTCTTCCATGCTCTCTTCTAAAGGAGGTATCCCTTCTTCCTCCAACTCTCCATCCACAGGATCCATCCCCTCTTCAGTTCCTTCTTTCTCCATAGAAGGCATCCCTTCTTCAACAGGTGTTAGGTCGTCCTCGACAGGGGGCATATCCCCTTCGTTAGGAGCCATCCCATCGTCTTCCATCCCTTCTTCCATCTCGTCCTCCACAGGGGGTATCATGCCCTCCTCTCTGCCCCCAGGGAAGCTCCTGTCTTGGTAGAGAAACTTCAGTTGCTCTTCAAAGTACTCCTCCAGGCTCAGTCCTGCACCTCCCACCTCAGTGTCAGCCTGTCAATGAAACAAAAGTATTTTATGAAGCCTTTTTGCATCAGCAGTTGTCACAAAGTGCTTTACAGTTACCCGAGCTCAAAGACCAAGCAAAGCAGAAGCGAAAGCACTGTCATAAGGAATAAAATAGGAAAACAAGCACATTAATTAGAGATATACATAGCATACAGTAAACAAAACAGAAGTGTTGTGTCTGTCTGAACTCTGTTAACACATTTAGGGCTGGTTTCCCCAGACCTAAATTAAGCCTTCTACTAGACATTGAGCATACTTTTAGTCCATTCTAAATAGGCTTAACTTGGGTCTGGGAAACCAGGGCATATTCAGTTGTGGTCCAATTTTTGTATTATTCTAGTGTGGTACGCCAGCACAATAATCCATTCTAAGTTCGTCATATTGTGTGTCGTGTAGTCTTGCCATACCTGGTAATACTTTGCACAGTTCCTGAATATGAGCCTGACATCCTTGACAAACTCCTCAGCACTGCAGTAACGTGGGCTCTCCTTAGATTCCAGCCTGCTCTTCACTATGGACAGGTCCATTGGAGTCTCAATCAGCTCCTTATACTCTGGGATTGACTGGACATATCAGATGGGGGAACCATGATTACTTAACTGTGATAAATTAACCAAAATGTGTGGTGTCTGGGGATTGGGAGTTAAGACAATTTTTCTGATTCCATAGACAAAGTCGTATCGTATTGATTTAATTAAAACTACAGAGCAAAAACATTCTATGGGGCAGTTGGTAATTGCAGTCTTACCGACGGTGAGGCAGGCTCCTGGAAATCTGTACTGAACTCATTGCAGTAGATGCAGAGCAACAGTCTCTCACATTTCCTTTTATCAACTGGAGGGAATCCCTCTGATCCTGGCTCTTCCTTCATGGCTGGCAATTCTCCCTGGCTATCTGGGTTATACACCATCTCAGGACTGGTCAGGTCACGACAGAACGAACAGAACCACTCACCACTGGAAACATAGGGGGGTTAGTGAATTCAGTCTCAATATTGCAATAACCCCAGTTCATATTACAAGGTACTGCTAACTAATCACCCTTCAGACAGCTTTATTACATTTTTAATTATATATTTATTTTTTACCCCTTTTTCTCCGCAATTTCATGGTATCCAATTGGTAGTTAGTCTGGTTCCATCGCTGCAACTCCCGTACGGACTCGGAGAGGCGAAGGTCGAGAGCCGTGCTTCCTCCGAAACACAACCCAGCGGGCATTGCGCCCGGCCCGCCACAGGAGCCACGATGGGACAAGAACATCCCTGCCGGCCAAACCCTCCCCTAAACCGGACGACGCTGGGCCAGTTGTGAGCCGCCCCATGGGTCTCCTGGTCGCGGCCGGCCGCGACCACGAGAGATCCTGGTTCGAACCAGGATCTCTCGTGGCACAGCAAGCACTGCAATGCCTTAGACCACTGCGTCACTTGGGAGGCCCAGGTGTATTAAATTTAACAGGCAGAGCAGGTAGGACAGTGCAGCTGTGAGTGGCACATAGAAATGTAAAAGTAGGTGTTAATTACCTGGGAGACTCTCTAAGTGTAGGTATATGACAGTTCAGATGGAAGACTTTGGGACATCGGTCACAGCAGAGCAGTTCTCCTCCGTTCTGACACACAGCGCACCAGTCTTCATTGGGGTCGTCTTCAGGGACACTTGGGGCCTTTTCTGGGTCTGGTTGGGGGTCTGCCTCTAGCTCTACCTGGGTCTCTGGCTGGGTCTCTGGCTGGGGCTCTGGCTGGGGCTCCGGCTGGGGCTCCGGCTGGGGCTCCGGCTGGGGCTCCGGCTGGGGCTCCGGCTGGGGCTCCGGCTGGGGCTCCACCATGGGTGCTGGGAGAGATTGCTGCTGGGGCTGGGACTGGGGCTTGGGCTGGATGCCTGTACTGCTGTCTGGCAGGCTGGCTGAGGCTCCAACACTACACTGTACCTGGAGGATGGAAGAGAGACTAGGGAGATTCTATCATCTTTCATACATGATTGTATACAATATACCTCTTTCAAAGGCACACAGAGATAGACACATACTGAGAGTGTGTAAATGCAGTCATACTTACAAAGCTGACTTCGTCATCGTCCTCTGGTTCGTCCTTGATGACGATGATTGGTCCGGGGGACGACCTTCGCCTCCGCTTAGCTGAGGAGGGTGGAGCCGCCGCATTAGGCTCTGTGCGCTTCCAGGAAGCAGACCTTCAACACCGAACCACAGATATTACAACCAGGAACACATCAATCTCATGGTACAGATATTACAGCCAGGAACACATCCACCAAAAGGTACATACTGTGACCTTGGTGTGGGGTGTAAAGAGGACAGCACCCTGTGGTGTGGGAGTGGGGTTCACCTACCCTATGTTGGCTTCAGAGGAAGAAGATTTGGACATGGGGGAATTCTGTCTTCCTTGTGCTGAGGAGAGAAAGAGAAAGTGGTTTTAATGAGAATAAATTATGTTTGGGCATGAATAGCTCATTTAATTATATTTCATGTTTGTTTTGCATGTAACAAATGAGGGAAGTATGAGGGTGAGACGCCTACCATGTCTGTCTGGGAAGGCAGTAGCTTGGCTCGGAGCATAACTAGCTCTGGGGTTGGGCATGGATAATGATGATGAAGCTCCACTGGGGTCACTCCTCCTCAGTTGTGCGGCTTCCATCATGTTACGCTGAAAACAACAACCAGATTTACTCTATTTCTCGTTTGTGTGTGTGTGGCAAATACACAACCATTGAGACATAAAATACATGTAAATATATTAAATAATGAGTTTCAGCTTCAGTTTACGAGAAACCGCATGTACCTGGTGTATAGAGGCTTGAGTGCTGATGGGTCCTGTGTTGGAAGGGGGTGCATGAGAGTAGCGGGAGGTACCCTGTAACACATCCATTGGTTTGGGAGGGAAGCTGGAGTTGTGGATGAGATCCCTCAGAGACTAGAATGGCACAAAAGTCAGAGGTAAGCATTTTTCACAAGTCTTGCAATTTGTAGGCGAATTATGACAAATGCTAAACATGGATTACTACAGGCAATAACACAACTCAGTAAACATTTTAATCATAACTGGTGTCTTTGCATCAGCTTGTCTCCATTTTATCACAACTGAACTAACATGTTCTCAGTGGCTCAGTCTTATTGTACACTGTCTGATAACAGCAAAGAGCAAATCTACAACTAAAAAAAGGGATAAGAAATATATACATATTTTTTTAAGAATAACAAATACCTGAGGAGGGAATCCTGTGTTTTGCAGCATAGAGGTGGGGCTCCTGGGGTTGGGATGGGTTTGGGGCCCGGAGGGTCCGTAACTCCGGCCCGGCTGCTGGATCTGTACCATGTTGGGGGGACCTTGTGACGGAGAACCCCCCTGGTGGGGCCTCTGTGGAAGGGGGCCCCCTGGCCCCGGGAGCTTCAGACCCTGCTGGTACCAGGACCAGTGGTTGGGAGGGGGCTGTCCAGCCCTGTTGGGGTGCTGGGCAAGTTTCTCTACCTGCAGCTGGAGCTGGGCCAGGGTGCTCCCACGCTGGTGGGCGGAGGAGCCTGGAGGGAAAGCCCCGGGAGGGCCCTCTCCTCTGGGGCCGGGGCCAGGCTGGCTGGGGTGGCCAGGAGGGAAGCCCTGCTGCATGGAACTGGGCTGACGACCAGGGATTCTCTCTACTGCCAAAGACCCTTAGGAAATACACAGAAACATAAGGAAAAAAAAGTTCAACAATGTCTGCATTTAACATCATGGGGATGATTTTGAATTACGCCTACAGTATCCGTCAGAACTGAAGTTTCAGCGTTCTTACCAAGATCGACATTTGAGGCCCAGAAACCGGAGCGACACTGGAAGCGGACTGAGCTCTGAGGAACGATGGATGCGTTACAGTTGGCCCTCATTAGGTAATGGATTTGGCAAAGAATCTGAAAGAAAAGGTTTCTGAATCACTCAAATTGTAGTAGCATAATGATTTTGAACATAACAAATTCAGTTTCCAATGTGAATTTCTACACAGAGCTGTCTGACCAATTTAGGTCAACATTGGGATTAAAAGGTAGGCCAAAATAAATCCATCTCCCTAGTGAAAGTCATGGTTCCTACCAATCTCTTGCAGTACAGGAGAGCTGTGCCACTGTGACTGGCTGTGGCCCACTTGGTGAAGTTGATGACGTGATCTAGATGTCTGGTCAGGTGGCTGACATCTTCTTGTTGTTTCTTTAGTCCGACCTCATGGTCCTTCGTCAGTGTCTGACAGAACCACCATGATTAGCACAAAGCTACTTACAAATATGCTCACATAGTGTGATTAGCGCCATGTCAGCAGAAGTGTACATTATTTTATTATGTGGTGGAATGATGTGATTGCTCATGTCCTGTTTAACAAGCATACCTCAAGTTGATTGACCAAGATTTTTCCCTTTCTGTTGATCTCCATGATCAAGTTGCAAATTGACTTCTTTATCTCATTGGTGACAGACTTGCGGTTTTCATCGACTTGCTGGAGTCTGAAAGAATAAAGATAGTAGAAAAGCAGGAAATGTTGAGTTTGCCTGTAGTCAGTCATGCTATTGAACGCGTCTATGTACATACCATGACATGTGAGTTTAGTTTGCATGTTTAGTGTATGTAATTACCCATTGTTGATGCAATTGGACACTTCTTCTATGGCTTTCCTCTTCTCCTGTAGCTGATGCGTCATGTTTTCCAGGTGTTGCCTGTGGTTTCTGTAGGCGTCTTCAAGGAACTGGTAACTGGAGAGACAAGATACGCAGAGTGTAATGGGAAATTACTTGAGTAATTATTTTCCTGTATTTGATTTACTGGTGATATTGATTGATGTGTAAAAAACATAACTGTTTGTGCTGGGAGACGCAGACAGATGCGTTCCCTTGGGGAAGGGAAACAGGAATTAACCACGTATGTTTAAGTACCATATTTAATTAAGTCATTTTGCACCTGTTAGTCTATAATTATCTGTTGTAACAAATTTACTGAGTTAAAGCTCATAAAAGGAAATCAGCCAATTAAAATAAAATTAGGCCCTAATCTATGGATTTCACATGACTGGGCAGGGGGCACAGCCAAAGGGAAATTGCTAGCTACAATCTGTACAAAGGGCTTTATTACAGGTAGAAATACTCCTCAGTTTCAGGTAAAGAAGCCGAATGTGCAGGTCCTGGGCTGGCGTGGTTACACGTGGTCTGCGGTTGTGAGGCCGGTTTGACATACTGCCAAATTCTCTAAAACAACATTGGAGGCGGCTTATGGTGGAGAAATGAACAATCAATTCTCTGGCAACAACTCTGGTAGACATTCCTTCAGTCAGCATGCCAATTGCATGCGACATCTGTGGCATTGTGTTGTGTGACAAAACTGCACATTTTAGAGTGGCCTTTTATTGTCCCTAGCACAAGATGCACCGGTGAAATGATCATGCTGTTTAATCAGCTTCTTGATATGCCACACCTGTCAGGTGGATGGATTGGCTTGATAAAGAAGAAATGTTCACTAACAGGGATGTAAACAAATGTGTGCACAAAATTTTTGAGAAATAAGCCTTTTGTGCATATGGAAAATGGGATCTTTTGTTTCAGCTCATGAAACGTGGTACCAACACTTTACATGTTACGTTATATTTTTGTTAAGTATAAGTTGATGTTCCGCCTTACACCTGTTTAACTGCTAGTATCAAATGTCTGTCCGTGTTGAATGTTATGGTTAAAGTTTGTCTGAGCCTAGGGCACACTGATAATGTAATGTATCTATCTGAGACACAGATTATGTAGCAGTTCATGTGACTTCCTACAAGCCTCTGTTTACAGAACCTTCAGTGCTGTATGATTAATATATAATTAGAGGTGTTCTCCCTGAATTCTTGTAATAAACCAGATGGATTTTTATTGATCTTATCAACGACTGCTCTCCTTTTTGTTCACCTGAAAATCCCCACAGAGGATTAATACCAACACATGAAGCACAGGTACAAAAACAATACTTCAAAATATAGAACCAGTTTGAGCATAATATTGACTATTGAAGGTTTCAACTCAGACCTCTGATAGGTAGGTCTCTTGTTACATTGAAGTCGTTTAGAAAGATGCTCTTATACAGAGCGACTTCCAGTTAATGCTAGCAGATACAGCATGCTAGCAGAAGCCCACAGACTTCCAGTCATTGTGCTTACACTAGTTAGCATTGGCTCTAGAAACTAACTAACTTCCTTCATACTGGACACAGAGACATAAGAATTGTATCCACTAGTTCATCTGACTCTGGGTAAGTAGATTAGGGTCCTCATGCTCAAAATCCCAAAGTATCCCTTTAACTTAATCGGGGTAGGGGGCAGTATTTTGACGTCCGGAAGAAAAGGTGCCCAGAGTAAACTGCCTGCTACTCAGAACTCATTTGGCAGGCAAAAACCTGAGAAAAAAATCCAACCAGGGAGTGTGGAAATCTGAGGTTTGTAGTTTTTCCAAGTGATTCCCTATCCAATATACAGTGTCTGTGGGGTCATTTTGCACTTCCTAAGGCTTCCACTAGATGTCAACAGTCTTTAGAACGTTGTTTCATGCTTCTACTGTGAATGGGGAGAGAATAAGAGCCAGTGGAATCAGATGACTGAGAAAATGACATGAGCTCAGTGGCGCGCGCTCCCGTGAGAGTTAGCTGTGTTCCTTTTCTTTTTTGAAGACAAAGGAATCGTCCGGTTGGAATATTATGGAAGATTTCAGATAAAAACATCCTAAAGATTTATTCTATACATCGTTTGACATGTTTCTACGAACTGTAATATAACTGACTATTCGCCTGAACTAACTGCTCTAGCACAGTGGATTTGGATTACTCGACTGAACGCGCGAACAAAAAGGAGGTATTTGGACATAAAGGATGGACTTTACCGAAACAAATGAACCTTTGTTGTGGAACTGGGATTCCTGGGAGTGCATTCCAATGAAGATCAAAGGTAAGTGAATATTTATAATGCTATTTCTGAGTTTTGTTGACTCCACAAAATGGCGGGTTTGGTTTTGTGACTGAGCGCTGTACTCAGATTATTTCAAAGTGTGCTTTCGCTGTAAAGCTTTTTGGAAATCTGACACAGCGGTTGCATTAAGGAGAAGTGTATCTTTGAATAACAGTTGTATATTTTATCAATGTTTATGATGAGTATTTCTGTAAATTGATGTGCTCATTCACCGGAAGTTTTGGGAGGCAAAACATTTCTGAACATTACACGCCAATGTAAAATGGGGTTTTTGGATATAAATATTTACTTTATCGAGCAAAACATACATGTATTGTGTAACATGAAGTTCTATGAGTGCCATCTGATGAAGATCATCAAAGGTTAGTGATTAATTATAGCTGTAGTTCTGGTTTTTGTGATGCCTCTCCTTGCTTGGAAAATGGCTGTGTGGTTTTTCTTGTCTCGGCGCTGTCCTAACATAATCTAATGTTATGCTTTCGCCGTAAAGCCTTTTTGAAATCGGACAATGTGGTTGGATTAATGAGAAGTGTATCTTTAAAATGGGATATAATAGTTGTATGTTAGAGAAATTTGAATTATGAGTTGTTTTGAATTTGCCGCCTGGCTATTTCACTGGCTGTTGAACGCTAGCTTCCCACATGTCCCAGAGAGGTTAAAGACACAAAGAGCCTGCAATGGTATTACCATAATCTCAAGGCCGTGCCGAGTTCAATGAGATGCCCCGCTTGACCGTAGCTCGCTCGGTCTAAGCGCAGCGACCGTGAAAAAAAGTGGGCCCAAAATGAAGCTAGCATCCCACACACCCCAGAGAGGTTAACCTGTTGAGGACAGACGTTCCGCTAGCGGAACCCCAAAAAATACCACAATTCAATTTTCTCAAACAATCAAATCAACTATTTTACACCATTTTAAAGATAAGACTCTCGTTAATCTAACCACATTGTCCGATTTCAAAAAGGCTTTACAGCGAAAGCAAAACATTAGATTATGTTAGGGGAGTACATAGACACAAATAATCACACAGCCATTTTCCAAGCAAGCATATATGTCACATAAACCCAAACCACAGCTAAATGCAGCACTAACCTTTGATCTTCATCAGATGACACTCCTAGGACATTATGTTACACAATACATGCATGTTTTGTTCAATCAAGTTCATATTTATATCAAAAAACAGCTTTTTACATTAGCATGTGATGTTCAGAACTAGCATACCCACCGAAAACTTCCGGTGAATTTACTAAATTACTCATGATAAACGTTGACAAAATACATAGCAATTATTTTAAGAATTATAGATACAGAACTCCTTTATGCAATCGTGGTGTCAGATTTTAAAATAGCTTTTCGGCGAAAGCACATTTTGCAATATTCTGAGTACATAGCTCGGCCATCACAGGCTAGCTAATTTGACACCCACCAAGTTTGGGGCTTACTAAACTCAGAATTACTATTAGAAAAATTGGATTACCTTTGCTGTTCTTCGTCAGAATGCACTCCCAGGACTTCTACTTCAACAATAAATGTTGTTTTGGTCTCAAATAATCCATTGTTATATTCAAATAGCTCCGTTTTGTTCGTGCGTTCAGGTCACTATCCGAAGGGTGATGCGCGAGCGCATTTCGTGACAAAAAATGTCAAAATATTCCATTACCGTACTTAGAAGCATGTCAAACGCTGTTTAAAATCAATTTTTATGCTATTTTTCTCGTAAAATAGCGATAATATTCCAACTGGGCAACGTTGTATTCATTCAAAGGCTGAAAGAAAAAAATGGAGTAGTCTCGTGAATGCGCCTTTCAGTCTCACTGTCCCCAGGCTGACCACTTACAAATTCTGCTGCTGTACTTTGCCCAGAGACAGCAGACACCCCATTCCACTTTCTGGCGGCTTTAGAGAGCCAATGGAAGCCTTAGAAAATGTCACGTTACAGCAGAGATGCTGTATTTTCAATAAAGATGCAACAGAAGGACAACAAATTGTCAGACAGGGCACTTCCTGCATGGAATCTTCTCAGGTTTTGGCCTGCCATATGAGTTCTGTTATACTCACAGACAACATTCAAACAGTTTTAGAAACTTTAGAGTGTTTTCTATCCAAATCTACTAATTATATGCATATTCTAGTTTCTGGGCAGGAGTAGTAACGATTAAATCGGGTACGTTTTTTATCCGGCCGTGAAAATACTGCCCCCTATCCCAAAGAAGTTGAGGTAGCTAGGCACGACAAAAGAGATTCTCTGAAACTAACCTGGAAACATAAAGGGTGAATAAATAATGTGGTCATACTTGTGGTCTTTGTGCTTGAGCAGCTGACAGTCCCTGCAGGTGAGACGGTCACAGGTCTCACAGAACAGTTTGAGAGGCTCCTGCTTGTGGATGTCACAGAACACTGGCTTCTGTGAGGACGCACCCACAGCCTCTGGAATAAGACAAGAATTTAGCATATAAGAAAATAAATCACTATGCATTTACCTTTCTACATATTTGTGATTTGGTTTCATAGATTTCGTTGTACCTTCCACCTTCCTTGGCCCTGGACATTATATTTTCTTACAGTATACTATTCAGAAAGCCACATATTTTCATAGAGTAGGCTACCTGGGGACATCTCCTCCTTCTGCCGTATGGTATGATCCCTGGTGAACTTGACCCTCTGGTGGGCCTCAATACACGTCACACACAGGAACTCCACACACTCCACACAGAACCCTGTGGCCTCGGTGTTGTCATCACAACTCATACACACCTGGAAATAGGGAAGGGAGAACATATGAGCAAGAACTGGTTTTTGCTTGAATCCATGATTTTAGTCTTATGCAAGGCAACGTTTCAGTGGTGACACATGGTATACAGTGCCTTCAGAAAGTATTCACACTCAACTTTTTCCACATTTTGTTGTGTTAGTCTGAATTTAAAATGGATTAAATAGAGATTTGTTATCACTGGCTTACACACAATACCCCATAATGTCAAAGTGGAATTATGTTAGGTTAAATGTCTTGAGTCAATAAGTATTCAATCTCTTGTTATGGCAAGCCTAAATAAGTTCAGGAATAAAAATGTACTTAACAAGTCACATATGTTGCATGGACACAGTGTTTAACAATTTTTGAATTAATTCCTCATCTCTGTACCCCACAATTATCTGTAAGGTCCCTCAGTTGAGCATTGAATTTCAAACACAGATTAAACCACAAAAGACCAGGAAGGTTTTCCAATGCCTTGCAAAGGCCACCTCTATTAGTAGATGGGTAAAAATAAAAACGCAGACATTGAATATCCCTTTGAGCATGGCGAAGTTATTATTTACACTTTTGATTGCCTGTCAATACAAAGATACAGGCGCATTTCCTAACTCAGTTGCCGGAGAGGAAGGAAACCACTCAGGGATTTCACCATGAGCCCAAAGGTCTTTAAAAAACAGTTTGAGTTTAATGGCTGTGATAGAACTCTGAGGATGGAGCAACATTGTAGTTACGCCACAATACTAACCCAATAGACAGAGTGAAAAGGAAGCCTGTAGAGAACAAAATTATTGAGAAACCTGCATTTTGTTTGCAACAAGGCACTAAAGTATTACTGCAAAAAATGTAGCAAAGTCATCAATATTTTGTCCTGAATACAAAGTGTTTTATTTGGGGCAAATCCAATACAACACATTATTAAGTACTACTCTCCATATGTTCATGCATAGTGGTGGTTTCACCATGTTATGGGTATGCTGTTATGGGTATGCTGACTGGGAAGTTTTTCAGGATAAAAAATAAACTGAGCTAAGCACAGGCAAAATCCTAGAGGGAAACCTGGTTCAGTCTGCTTTCCACCAGACACTGGGAGATGAATTCACATTTCAGCAGGTCAAAAACCGAAAACACTAGGACAAATCTACACTGGCGTTTCTTACCAATAAGACATTGGATGTTCTTGAGTGCCGAGTTCAAGTTTTTACTTAAATATGCTATAAAATCTATGGCAAGATGTGAAAATGGTTGTCTAGCAATGATCAACAACCAATTTGACAGAGCTTGAAGAATTTTGAAAAGGATAATGGCCAATGTTGTACAATCCAGGTGTGGAAAGCTATTAGAGAGTAGAGGTCGACTGATTAATCGGAATGGCTGATTAATTAGGGCCGATTTCAAGTTTTCATAACAATCTGAAATCGGTATTTTTGGACACCGATTTATATAAAAAAAAAAAATTACACCTTTATTTAACTAGGCAAGTCAGTTAAGAACACATTCTTATTTTCAATGACGGCCTAGGAACGGTGGGTTAACTGCATTGTTCAGGGGCAGAACGACAGATTTTTACCTCGTCAGCTCGAGGATTCAATCTTGCAACCTTACGGTTAACTAGTCCAACGCTCTAACCACATGCTTTACATTGCACCATGAGGAGCCTGCCTGTTACGCGAATGCAGTAAGAAGCCAAGGTAAGTTGCTAGCTAGCATTAAACTTACCTTATAAAAAACAATCAATCAATCGTAATCACTAGTTAACTACACATGGTTGATGATATTACTAGTTTATCTAGCCTGTCCTTTGCATAGCCTGTCCTTAGCCTGTCCGTTGCATATAATTGATGTGGTGTGCATTTGCGAAAAAGGACTGTCGTTGCTCCAACGTGTACCTAAGCATAAACATCAATGTCTTAAAATTAATACACAAGTATATACTTTTAAACCTGCATATTTTGTTAATATTACCTGCTAACATGAATTTCTTTTAACTAGGGAAAATGTGTCACCTCTTGCAACAGAGTCAGGGTATATGCAGCAGTTTGGGCCGCCTGGCTCGTTGCGAACTGTGGGAAGACTATTTCTTCCTAACAAAGACAGCCAACTTCGCCAAACGGGGGATGATTTAACAAAAGCGCATTTGCGAAAAAAGCACAATCGTTGCACGATTGTACCTAACCATAAACATCAATGCCTTTCTTAAAATCAATACACAGAACTATATATTTTTAAACCTGCATATTTAGCTAAAAGATATCCAGGTTAGCAGGCAATATTAACCAGGTGAAATTGTGTCACTTCTCTTGCGTTCATTGCACGCAGAGTCAGGGTATATGCAACAGTTTGGGCCGCCTGGCTCGTTGTGAACTAATTTGCCAGAATTTTACGTAATTATGACATAACATTGAAGGTTGTGCAATGTAACAGGAATATTTAGACTTAGGGATGCCACCCGTTAGATAAAATACGGAACGATTCCATATTTCACTGAAAGAATAAACGGTTTTTTTCCCGAGATGATAGTTTCCGGATTCGACCATATTAATGACCTAAGGCTCGTATTTCTGTGTGTTATTATATTATAACTAAGTCTATGATTCCATAGAGCAGTCTGACTGAGCGGTGGTAGGCAACAGCAGGCTCGTAAGCATTCATTCAAACAGCACTTTCGTGCGTTTTGTCAGCAGCTCTTTGCAATGCTTCAAGCATTGCACTGTTTATGACTTCAAGCCTATCAACTCCCGAGATTAGGCTGGTGTAACCGATGTGAAATGGCTAGCTAGTTAGCGGTGTGCGCGCTAATAGCGTTTCAAACGTCACTCGCTCTGAGACTTGGAGTAGTTGTTCCCCTTGCTCTGCATGGGTAACGCTGCTTCGAGGGTGGCTGTTGTCGATGTGTTCCTGGTTCGAGCCCAGGTAGGAGCGAGGAGAGGGACGGAAGCTATACTGTTACACTGGCAATACTAAAGTGCCTATAAGAACATCCAATAGTCAAAGGTATATGAAATAGAATATCGTAGAGAGAAATAGTCCTATAATTCCTATAATAACTACAACCTAAAACTTCTTACCTGGGAATATTGAAGACTCATGTTAAAAGGAACCATCAGCTTTTTTTATATAAAACTGGCCGATTAATCGGTATCGGCTTTTTTGGGTCCTCCAATAATCGGTACCGGCGTTGAAAAATCATAATCGGTCGACCTTTATTAAAGAGTTACCCAGAAAGACTCACAGCTGTAATCGCTGTTTCTACAAAGTATTGACTCAGGGGTTTGAATACTTATGTTGTCACCAAAGCCCCATCCTTATACTACCCACCACTGCGACCTGTATGCTCTCGTTGGTTGGCCCTCACTACATATTTGGCGCCAAACCCACTGGCTCCAGGTCATCTATAAGTCTTTGCTAGGTAAAGCCCCACCTTATCTCAGCTCACTGGTCACCATAGCAACACCCACCCGTAGCACACACTCCAGCAGGTATATTTCACTGGTCATCCCCAAAGCCAACACTTCCTTTGACTGCCTTTCCTTCCAGTTCTCTGCTGCCAATGACTAGAACGAATTGCCAAAAAAATACTAATAATAATAAAAAAAATATAAAAAAAAAAATTTAAAAAATAAAAATCGCTGAAGCTGGAGTCTTATCTCTCTCTCTAAATTTAAGCATCAGCTGTCAGAGCAGCTTACCGATCACTGTACCTGTACACAGCCAATGTGTAAATAGCACACCCAACTACCTCATCCCCATGTTGTTACTTACCATCTTGTTCTTTTGCACCCCAGTATCTCTATTCTCTACTTGCACATCATCATCTGCACATCTGCCATTCCAGTGTTAATGCTAAATTGTAATTATTTTGCCTTCATGGCCTATTTATTGCCTTACCTCCATACTTTTCTACATTTGCACACACTGTACATATATTTTTCTATTGTGTGATTGACTGTACATTTGTTTATGTGCAACTCTGTTGTTTTTGTCACACTGCTTTGCTTTATCTTGGCCAGGTCATAGTTGTAAATGAGAGCTTGTTCTCAACTGGCCTACCTGGTTAAATGAAGGTGAAATAAAAAATTTGATAGTTCTGTATTTAATTTTGAATACATTTGTAACAACTTCTAAAAACATGTTTTCACTTTGTCATTGTGTGTAGATGGGTGAGAATTTTTTTTTTTAATCCATTTTGAATTCAGGCTGTAACACGACAAAATGTGGAATAAGTAAAGGGGTATGAATACTTTCTCTAGGCACTGTTAGTGTCCTGGGTCTCAGTCAGTAAGCACTTACTACCTGACCTTAACAGACTCCACCATCAGAAAAATGTTTTCCCCATTCGAGTGTACCATTTGTCACCCTTACTGGTAAACAATATTAACGCACCTGACTGGTCTTCTCCACTGTGCTGCTGGGAACCTCCACAGAGTCCTTCACAAAGAAGTTATCCAGCACCTCCACCTCCCAGCACTCTTGTCGACAAACTGGGCAGCGGATCACATTGACTGGAACCAGGGGAATAACATACACAGGAATGAGTAAGGCATCTTCTAATATCAAGTTACAAAAGACATCTGCATTTTAATGAAAAGTTGCAATGATCATCCTGCACTTCAGTACAGTTATCAACTTCCCGATAAACAAGCTGACGGATCTCACGTGGTTTCGAGTTGTCCGCTTGAAGTTGCGGGTCGCGACGTTGTTCAGTGTTGACTAAGTTCCTTGAAGGGGGTGGAAGACACTTCTTGCAGAAAGAGTGGAGGCATGGCAGAAGTTTCGGCTCTCGGTTGTGGAAATTCAACTTACAGACAGGGCAAGTGTCCATGAGACCGATGCTACCTCCTAGCTGTTTCGCTCTCTCCTCTTCAGCTGGCAAGCTCTCTGCCTCGTTTTCCACAATAATAACAAGGTCATCGTTGTCCACAGCAGCTTCTGGGCTCTCATCCATTGTCTCGGTTGTTGCTTTGTGCCTATTCAAGATGGACTTGAGTGCTTGGAAACCAGTCACTGTTAGCTAGCGGATACTAGCTAATGTTAGCTAGTCTCTCTGCAGTCTGTTAAAGTCGAAATCAGTTGGACATATGCCTTGCACGAGCAAATTTCATGGTTCCTACATAATACTACCTCCCGAAATTACCCACAGTTATGGCAGGTTTAGCCAACATTAGTATAAAATATAAATTGAAAGTGTTTAACTCTGCGGTTGAGAAGCTAGATGGCTAACGTTAGCTAGATGACACAGTTGCTACCACGAAGGATG
Organism: Salmo trutta; assembly: GCF_901001165.1. Lineage (NCBI taxonomy): Eukaryota > Metazoa > Chordata > Actinopteri > Salmoniformes > Salmonidae > Salmo > Salmo trutta. The sequence goes on from NC_042964.1 coordinate 28,849,297, forward strand.
ACGTAATTTAGTTATTAAATAGCTGCCTAGTGTCAATGAAACTGAACCATAGTAGAGGACACCGAATAGTAATGTTGTACAATAAACGTGCAATACAAACTTCTATCAATGGAAATTGCTTGCTAGCTACCATCTGTACAAGCAACATTCTTTCCCCCAAAAAAACACACACGGAGTGCCCAGCATGCACTCCGATATTTTTATGGTACAGCGACCAGTTCAGGCCAAAATAGCTTGTTATATTCGAAAGGCGTTTTTAATTGTTCAATGCAATCAACACAAGCAAATAAATGTACCAAGTAAAAAAAAACAGTTCATTTATTAGATTTTTTTCACAGTCATATTTACTTACATGATTCCCCATTCATTATCAATTTATGAATCCCTCCCAAAGTCCCTGCCAGCAAAACCCAGTAGCCTGGGGAGGAGTTGATCTCCTCTCAAATGTCCTCTCTGGACTTCTGTACTGGACTTCCAAATGTTGTAATATAAAACAGAGAGGATATCTTCTACTGTAGAAAGGTGTATATTTTGAGAAAGTTTGAAAGGCATATACTCATGTCTGTTTTGGTCTAATGAAACCATGAAGTATTTGATCAAATGTATTTTAGTAGTGGGCAAGGTCACTGACTGTCTTCTTTTGTGATCATAGAGCCTATGTCAATAATGTATTTATTCAAATGTTATTCAAAATATGTAGCTGTGGAATACCTTCCATCCTCTGGAGCTGGTCAGACGTGCTTTAGAGAGAACACTGAAGACCTTACAGCTTGACCTTGTGGGCCTATACATTGTTGAAATGGACACTGCCTTCAACGTACAGCAATGACCCATGTCCTAACTGAATATTGAATACAATTCTATCTCTCTACATTTCTACCTAAAACGTGTAGTTTTGTGAAGCCAGGAGACACATTTTACCCCAAGGGTGGAATGGTAAGTACTTATACCATGAGACAGACCTCTGTGCCAAATGGAAGGTACGCCAACTAGACCTGCATAACAACCGCTGATTCAAATGAGTTCAAGGATGATCCGTGTCAGTTACTGATATACACTGCGCCACACTTGGTAAAAAAATCTATAAAAAAAAATGCATTCACCACTGTATTTTAAATTCACAAAATGTACAAGATATCTTCAGCTTGCGGATTACCCCTTGACTTAGAAATACAGTTTTGTAAAAGCTTTAGTGTTCACCCAAAGGTCAAGGCCAAGGCCATAAAAGGTAGTAAAATACATCCTGCTCACTTTGCAGTGAAGGGTAAAGTCTGGTTCCTGGGCCTCCTGAGTGGCGCAGTGGTCTAAGGCACTGCATTGCAGTGCTTGAGGCGTTGCTACAGACCTGGGTTCGATCCCAGGCTGTGCGCCGCCTCATGGGGACCCATGAGGCAGCGCACAATTGGCCCAGCGTCATCTGAGTTAGGGGAGGGTTTTGCTGGCCGGGAATTCCTTGTCCCAACCCACTCTAGCGACTCATTGTGGTGGGCAGGGCGCCTGCAAGCTGACTTTCCTCCACACATTGGTGTGGCTGGCTTCCGGGTTAAGTGCAGCTTGGCAGGGTCGTGGCTCTCAATCTTTGCCTCTCCCGAGTCCGTAGGGGAGTTGAAGAAATGGGACAAGACTTTAGCTACCAATTGGATATCACGAAAAAGGGGTAAAAAAGATTGTGTTCCTTTTCTTTTAGAGTGCTTAGCCAGAATGAATGAGATGTCTTTTTAATGTACGAGTTTCTTGGTTTTGTTTTATTTTCCTTCCATGAAAACAGGATTTAGGGGCTTGCCAACATGCTGGCCTAACCAAGTCTCTGGGAGTTTCCAACTTCAACAAGAGGCAGCTAGAGCTGATCCTGAAGAAACCAGGCCTCAAACACAGACTGGTCTCAAATCAGGTAGACATAGTTTGGGTCCAAAATGGCACCGTATTCCCTGTGTACTGCAGCAGTATATAGGGAATAGGGAACCATTTGGGACACAATCATGAACTCCAACTGCTAAAGAACTATGTAACAACAATGTTGTAACTGTAGTAATTACAGTGTTACTACACATGTATAAGAGCTGATTGATCTTCTTAGAGTGCTTTATTTTCTCTCAACACAGGTTGAATGTCATCCATATTTCACTCAGCCAAAGCTGCTTGAATAGTTGCAGAACGACATCGTCAAAGTGGGATACAGCTCCATAGGAACGTCAAGAGATGCATCCTGGTAAAACTAATGCACTACATTAGAAAATAATTATCAATGACATAATCAATGGTGATTACATTGGATGAGGACAACACAATTAATCCAATGGTTAATGATTATTTTTTTTTTTAATCTTTATTTTAACAGGGAAAACAGACTGAGACCTGGATCTCTTTTACGGCTGTGCCCTGTGTAAACATGTTGACATGTACAGTTTTAGGCATACAGACAAGAACATTTCAAACATACAAAACAAGACACAATTCAACAGAAACAATCACAGACAACATCATATTGATCCTCCATTACATTTTTGAAATGGGCAAGGGACACCAGAGTGTCTAACTTAAGTTGGATCTGCAGTTTGTTCCATAAATAAGGTGCAAAGGAACTAAAGGCAGTCCTACCCAACTCTGTGGAGACCGCAGGAGTCTCTAATGTAATCCACATCTCTGATCTGGTTTTAAAATTTGTATATCTAGTGGAAATTAATGATGATATATATGGAGGTAGTTTTAAAAGAAGTGCTTTATAAATAAACAAAAGAGCATGTTGCTCTCGCCTCACAGATAGAGAGGCCCAACCCACATGTTGATATAGGACACAGTGATGAGTTTTGTAACTATCACCCGTGATAAACCTGATTGCACAATGGTAAATAGCATCCAGTGGTTTTAATGTGTTTGCCGATGCATGCATATAGATAATATCACCATAATCTAAAACGGACATAAAAGTAGCCTGCACAATTTGTTTTCTATTTACGGAGGACAGACAAGCCCTGTTTCTGTAAAGGAACCCTATCTTGAATTTGAGCTTTTTTCCCAATTCAGTAACATGTTTTTTAAAAGAAAGCCTATCATCTAACCATACCCCTAAATATTTTTATGCAGAGACCTGTTTGATTTGAGTACCATCCAAGCTAGTGATTACAAAAGTGTTTCTAACTGAGAGTTTAGACCTAGAAAAAAACATGACATTTGTTTTCTTAGCGTTTAAAACAAGTTTAAGCTGTAAGAGAGACCCCAGTAGTATCCTAAAATCCGACTCCAACTGCATTAAAGCTTGGTCCGCTGTTGGAGCAATAGAGTACATCACTGTGTCATCTGCATATAAATGGAATTTACAATATCTGACATCATCACCAATGTTGTTTATATAAAGTGAGAACAATAGTGGGACAATTATTGAACCCTGAGGGACCCCTTTAAGTAACTGTAAGGGGTCAGACTTGACCCCGTCGACCATGACGGCCTGAGTTCTATCTTTAAGATAGTCATAAAACCATCGGCAGGCATCAGTGCCCACTCCTATAGATGACAGCTTACTCAAAAGGATAGCACGGTCTACAGTGTCAAAAGCAACGCAGCACAGTGCTTTCTATCATCTAAGGCATTTGCAATATCATTTACAACAAGCATAGTGGCCGATGTGGTACTGTGTTTAGATCTAAAACCAGATTGATTGGTGCTAAGAATACTGTTAGCAGAAAGAAAAGACTAACTGTTTGTTGACTATAGATTCTAGGATCTTTGCCAGACAAGGGAGCCTAGAGATGGGTCGATAGTTATCCAAATCACTACCGTCACCTCCCTTATGTAATGGCAGAACAAAAGCTGCTTTCCACACCTTAGGGATATTTCCTGTGCTTAATGTTAGATTAAAAATGTGTGTCACTGAACCAGCAATGATAGGTGCAGCACACTTAAGTAAGAACGGGTCTAAATTGTCAGCGCCTAAGGATTTCTTAGTATCAATGGCACACAGGGCAGCTAGAACCTCTGCTTCGGTTATTTTCTGGAAACTAAAAACAGGGTTACCATTTTTCAGAGTAACGGTTGAAAAGCAAGACGAAAAATCAACTAACTGGCCAGTACCACAATGGCCACTTTTCCTTTCAAATAAAAAACCAGCAGAGATGAAATGCTTATTAAAAGCATCACAAATATCATTTTTTTCACTTAGGATACAGGAATCTGAGGTAATTTGCTTAGGAAGAGAAACAGCAGAATTCCCCCGTTTCAGAGAATTAACGGTTTTCCAGAGTTTTGCAGGATCTCCTGCAGAATCTGTCATAGCATTAAGGAAGCATTAATGATTAATGGTATAGTCAATCAAATAAGTACAGCTATTAGTCCGCAAAAAGATTGAGCACAAAATGCATGTAGCTATGTACAGCTAGATATACATACCTAAAACATATTTTCTTAACCGTGTTGATTACATTTCACGTAATAGGGTGAATATGACCTGTCCGCCCTTAGTAAGAAGATGAGCTCTTGGTGTACATTGCCCACAAGTACAAGAAGACTACAGCTCAGATGTCCCTGTGGTTCAACATCCAGAGAGGGGTGGTAGTCATCCCTAAGAGCTCAAACCCACAGCGCATAAAGGATAACTTTTAGGTCTGTGTGAATCTAAGACACGTGCCATTTGAATAATGTCCGATTGTGGGACACAATATTTTGTGTATTGGGAGTGCAAAATGTATTTAGCTACAATTGTTATTGATTAAGTGAAGGAAAACTCCTGAAGCATATGATGTCCCATTCCTGTTTCCCTCATATCTCCCAATGAAGATATTTTACTTCTCCCTACCTGAGGCTGAAAAGAAGGCAATGGAGGACCTAAACAAGAACATTCGGTTTGTGGAGCTTCTCATGTAAGTATACAGAAGACTTTCTGATTGCACTGCAACACTTTGTATGTTTTCTCCATTTGCTTCCAGATATTGTTGATCTAAAAACATTACTCTGACTCAACATGTAGAGTGACCATCCAGAGTACCCCTTTCATGACAATTACTAGACCTGGATTCTACACATAGAAATGGAAAAATGCCATTCATATTTGCTCAAATTAAGTTCCTTATACTGTTATTTGTAGGCTACTTTACTTATTGTTTTCTGGCTTTGTAATGTAATATCACGTTTCAAGGTAAGACCCAGATGCAGACAACGTCAAATTAACATCAAAACTGCTGTTTAATCCAACAGGGGCAGGCAAAGACAGGTCAAGGGCAGGCGGTGGGGCAAAGGTACAGGACGGCAGGCAGGGTCAGGGTAGGCAGAGGTCAGTAAACCAGATAGGTGGGGCAAAGGTACAGGACAGCAGGCAGGCTCAGAGTCAGGGCAGGCAGAAAAGGTAAAAACCTGGAAAACTAGAAAACAGGACCAATCAAGAGACAGAAACAGAGGGAAAAATGCTGGTAGGCTTGACAAAACAAGACAAACTGGCAACAGACAAACATAGAACACAGGTAAAATACACAGGGGATAATGGGGAAAGTGTGCAACACCTGCAGGGGGTGGAGACAATCACAAAGACAGGTGAAACAGATCAGGGTGTGACATATATATATCCTGCGTGCATAATATAATGCATCAACCACAGTAGTATTATAATAAAAAATAAACGTTTTAAATCAATTTTTATTGAATATTCACAAAAAAATAAACCACTTTCTAAGTAACTTTTTGTCTGGAGAGGAACATGTCACCGTTGCAATTGAGTGCATCCAGCATGGAGGAGTAGTCACTGCAACAAATTCAATGCATCAAGGCAGACATGAAGAATCTACATTTTTCTTTGTATTCTTTTGTTTAACATTTTATTTAACTAGGCAAGTCAGTTAAGGACACATTCTTAATTACAACGCTGGCCTCTCAGAAGGCAAAAGGCCTCCTGCTGGGACAGGGGCTGGGATTCAAAATAAAAATAAATAAAATAAAAAAATAGGACAAAACACACATCACGACAAGAGAGACAACACAACACTACATAAAGAGCGTAAGACAACATCATAGCATGGCAGCAACACATGACAACACAGCATGGTAGCAACACAACATGAAAACAACATGGTAGCAACACAACATGGCAGCAGCACAGGATACAAACATTATTGGGCACAGACAACAGCACAAAGGGCAAGAAGGTAGAGACAGCAATACATCACGCAAAGCAGCCACAACTGTCAGTAAGTGTGTCCATTATTGAGTCTTTGAATGAAGAGATTGAGATAAAACTGTCCAGTTTGAGTGTTTGTTGCAGCTCGTTCCAGTCGCTAGCTGCAGCGAACTGAAAAGACGAGCGACCCAGGGATGTGTGCGCTTTGGGGACCTTTAACAGAATGTGACTGGCGGAACGGGTGTTGTATGTGGAGGATGAGGGCTGCAGTAGATATCTCAGATAGGGGGGAGTGAGGCCTAAGAGGGTTTTATAAATAAGCATCAACCAGTGGGTCTTGCAACGGGTATACAGAGATTACCAGTTTACAGAAGAGTATCGAGTGCAGTGATGTGTCCTATAAGGAGCATTGGTGGAAAATCTGATGGCCGAATGGTAAAGAACATCTAGCCGCAAATGAAGGCATTTAGGTCAAAATTACAATATCTAGCTAATATATAACAGAGTATTATTGCTGTTAGTGACTGGCTGCGAGAGCATTTGTGCTACTGTTCTTCAAGACGAGAGGAATTAGTTAGCTAAATTGTATCAAGCTACAGTTGCTATTATGTATACTAGCTAGCCAGCCAAAGTAGGAGTAGCTAAATATAGCCAAGTCTTTGGGTAAGCAACACACCATGAACTTAGTTAGTAATAATATAAAAACAAAATGAACATACTTGGAATGGAAGAAAACATATCTAAATATTATTAAGGCATGACTTCAACAAAGTATAGTACTCGATGTTGGGTCGAAGCTTTAAAGGGAAACTTCAACTCTAGACACTATTTGGGCTGGGTTTTTTTTCCAGTGTCCCAACATAATTATGAATGATGAAAGGTGTTTCAGACATTATTATGCACCATAGCAGTATTTTATAATTTTCACTCCAGGAGCATTCAACCAATGACATCATTGGTTGATTGAGCCTGCTGTCTGATAAAAAACTTTATGGTGTCATGTTTTGCAGCAATTATGTGGTCTTTGTGTTTCGCCGATTGCACGATCATGCTAGCAGCGAGTAGATACGCTTGTCCTTGTTTCATAGAGCTTTTGGACTTGTATGATATCTAGGTTGACCATTTTTTTACCTGGCTTTGTAAAGACTACAGCCTGACGGGATCCCTACTTTCTTGTCCAATTGTGTTCCCACCCTCGAAGGCAGGCTTTTCAAAATGGGGGCGTTGCTAGTTTCTACAGTTCACCTGAGCTATGTTGCTATTCCCGGGCAATCCGAGATGACTAGCTAACTACATTGAACAAAAATATAAACACAACATGTAAAGCGTTTCATGAGCTGAAATAAAAGATCCCCAAAATGTTCAATTTGTCCTACCATGGACTGATGAACATCAAGGCTTTTAGAGATACTTTTGTAACCCTTCCCAGCTTTATACAAGTCAACAATTCTTAATCTTAATCTGAACCCTGTTTGAGGCATGGTTCACATCAGGCAATGCTTCTTGTGAATAGCAAACTCAAATTTTGTGAGTGTTTTTTAATAGGGCAAAGGCCGCTCTAACCAACATCTCCAAACGCCTGACTCCTGACTCCAATTAGCTTTGGAGAAGTCATTAGCCTAGGGGTTCACATACTTTTTCCAACCTACACTGTTAATGTTTAAATGATGTATTCAATGTAGACAAGAAAAACACAATTTGTGTGTTATTAGTTTAGGCACAGTATGTTTGTCTATTGTTGTGACTTAGATGAAGATCAGATCAAATTTGATGACCAATTTATGTAGAAATCCAGGTAATTCCAAAGGGTTCACATACTTTTTATTGCCATTGTATAGTTGAATGCACTAAAGAGGAACAATGGGGGGGTACATATTGAAGATGCGCATGCTCATCCCCAAATCAAATCAAATTTTATTGGTCGCATACACATGGTTAGCAGATGTTAATGCGAGTGTAGCGAAATGCTTGTGCTTCTAGTTCCGACCATGCAGTAATATCTAACAATTTCATAACAACTACCTTATACACACACAAGTGTAAAGGAAAGATTAAGAATATGTACATATTAATATATGGATGAGTATGTACATATAAATATATGGATGAGCGATGGCCGAATGGCATAGGCAAGATGCAGTAGATGGTATAGAGTACAGTATATACATATGAGATGAGTAATGTAGGGTATGTAAACATTATATAAAGTGGCATTGTTTAAGTGACTAGTGATACCTTTATTACATCCAATTATTAATTATTAAAGTGGCTAGAGATTGAGTCTGTATGCTGGCAGAATCCACTCAATGTTAGTGATGGCTGTTTAACAGTCTGATAGCCTTGAGATAGAAGCTGTTTTTCAGTCTCTCAGTCCCAGCTTTGATGCACCTGTACTGACCTCACCTTCTGGATGATACAGGCAGTGGCTCGGGTGGTTGTTGTCCTTGATGATCTTTTTGGCCTTCCTGTGATATCGGGTGGTGTAGGTGTCCTGGGGGGCAGGTAGTTTGCCCCCGGTGATGCGTTGTGCAGACTTCACTACCCTCTGGACAGCCTTACGGTTGGGGGCGGAGCAGTTGCCGTACCAGGCGGTGATACAGCCCGACAGGATGCTCTCGATTGTGCATCTGTAAAAGTTTGTGAGTGTTTTTGGTGACAAGCCAAATTTCTTCAGCCTCCTGAGGTTGAAGAGGCTTTGTTGTGCCTTCTTCACCACGCTGTCTGTGTGGGTGGACCAATTCAGTTTGTCCGTGATGTGTACGCCGAGGAACTTAAAACTTTCCACCTTCTCCGCTACTGTCCCATCGATGTGGATAGGGGGGTACTCCCTCTGCTGTTTCCTGAAGTCCACGATCATCTCCTTTGTTTTGTTGACGTTGAGTGTGAGGTTATTTTCCTGGCACCACACTCCGAGGGCCCTCACCTCTTCCCTGTAGGCCGTCTCGTTGTTGTTGGTAATCAAGCCTACCACTGTAGTGTCATCTGCAAACTTGATGATTGAGTTGGAGGCGTGCATAGCCACGCAGTCATGGGTGAACAGGGAGTACTGGAGAGGGATGAGAACACACCCTTGTTGGGCCCCAGTGTTGAGGATCAGCGGGATGGAGATGTTGTTTCCTACCCTCACCACCTGGGTGCGGCCCATCAGAAAGTCCAGGACCCAGTTGCACAGAGCGGGGTCGAGACCGGCAGCCTTGCGAGGGTTAATATGTTTAAATGTTTTACTCACGTTGGCTGCGGTGAAGAAGAGCCCGCAGGTTTTGGTACCGGGCCATGTCAGTGGCACTGCATTGTCCTCAAAGCGAGCAAAGAAGTTGTTTAGTTTGTCTGGGAGCAAGACATCGGTGTCCGCGATGGGGCTGGTTTTCTTTTTGAAGTCTGTGATTGACTGTAGACTCTGCCACATACGTCTCGTGTCTGGGCCGTTGAATTGCGACTCTACTTTGTCTCTATACTGACGCTGTCACGAATCCCACCGAAGGTGGCTCCCCTGCTTGCTCGAGCGGTGCTCGGCGGTCGTCATCGCCGGCCTACTAGCCACCGCTGATCCCTTTTTCCTTTTCTGTTTGTTTAGTCTTGTTGGTTGCACCTGTTCCCTATTGTGTTCTTGATTTGTGTTTTATTTAAGCCTGCTTAGCCCGCCCATGTTTGTGCGGGATTACGTTTACTGTTGTGTTTATTTTTGGATGTGCTGGCTTACGTACTGTTATTCTCTCTCTGGACTGTTTTGCCCATTGTATTTGGGTTGGTGATTTGTTTTACGCGCCCGTTGGTTTTGGCGTTGACCGTTTTGTGCCGGGAAGAATAAAAGTCATTTTTCTTCACCATTGCTCTCTGCGATTGACTCTACCACCACTCCTAGTAACTCGTGACAGAATCCCGCACCACTTATGGAGTCAGCAGGAGCAGCCGCGCGCCCTCTCCCATTGATGGGGGAACGGGTCCTCCATCATACCAGCATTCTCCACCGGATTGGTTCGGCCATGGACCAAATGATGGAGAGGATGGACCGATGGGAGAGGAGTGGCCTCCCTACCTCATCCCCAGCTCCTCTTCCCCCTCCACCTACTACCCCTCCTCCGGCGTCCGGATCCGGGACCCTACGCCTGGCTCTCCCCAGGGAGTACGATGGAGCGGCGGCTGGGAGCCAGGGGTTCCTGCTACAGCTGGAGTTGTACCTGGCTACTGTTCGTCCGACTCACTCGGGAGAGGAGAGCGTGAGCGCCCTCGTCTCCTGTTTAACCTGTTTGGGATAGGGGCAGTATTTTCACGGCCGGATAAAAAACGTACCCGATTTAATCTGGTTATTACTCCTGCCCAGAAACTAGAATATGCATATAATTAGTAGATTTGGATAGAAAACACCCTAACGTTTCTAAAACTGTTTGAATGGTGTCTGTGAGTATAACAGAACTCATATGGCAGGCCAAAACCTGAGAAGATTTGGGAAGTGCCCTGGGAAGCATGGGAAGTGCCCTGTCTGACCATTTCTTGGCCTTCTGTAGCCTCTTTATCGAAAATACAGGATCTCTGCTATAACGTGACATTTTCTAAGGCTTTCATTGGCTCTAGGAAGGCGCCAGAACGTGGAATGATAACTCTGCAGTCTCTGGGCGAAAAACAGCAGGGGTTTTGGAGAGTGGTACTTCTGAGAACAATGGCACTGGTGCGCGCATGCATGTGACGACTCCATTTTCTTCTTTCAGTGTTTGAACGTATATATACGATACAACGTCTCCCGGTTGGAATATTATCGCTATTTTTCGAGAAAAATCGCATAAAAATTGATTTTAAACCGTGTTTGATGTGCTTCGAAGTACGGTAATGGAATATATTGAATTTTTTTGTCACGAAACGCGCTGGCGCGTCACCCTTTGGATAGTGATTTGAACGCACGAACAAAACGGAGCTATTTGGATATAACTATGGATTATTTGTAAATCTGAGTTTGGTGAGTGCCAAACTTGGTGGATGTCAAAATAGCTAGCCGGGATGGCCGGGCTATGTACTCAGAATATTGCAAAATGTGTTTTCACCGAAAAAGCCATTTTAAAATCGGACACCGCGATTGCATAAAGGAGTTCTGTATTGTTAAGTTGCGTCAATTCGATTCTGGTATCAGAACAAAATAGTCAGCACATAGTAACTTCTGAGTTCTTTGTACTTTAATTAATGCAAACACTTGAATGGTAAATATGTGGCTTGTATATACGGGCTCTCTGTAACACCTCGCAGGGCAGACAGAGAACTGATATGACATCACAAGTTCTTCCTTAAATACTGGACAGACTTAGTTCCCTCTCCCTGAGGGCCTGTAATAGTAGAGGCTAGAATATGGTTTAGACTTATTCCAGCCTATCGTTGGCGTGCAGGTTGGTCCCAACCTCTAGACGCACTCCTGTTTCCTGGCGTAGCTGTTGTCTCTGGTGGATGTCTCATCTTGTGACTGCACAATGCACAGTTCTCAAAAACCCTTAACACCCCCCGCATATACCTTTCACCCATATCCTGTTATTGCTATTATTCTACAGAAAAGCTCTTGCAAAACCCTGTTTTAAAGCATCAGCATTCTGTCCACATGACCCACCATCACATGAGCCCCTTCCTCTAACACAGGGGTGTCAAACTCATTTTAGCTCAGGGGCCACATGGAGGAAAATCTATTCCCAAGTGGGCCGGACCGGTAAAATCATGGTATATATATATATATATATTAACTTAAAAACAACAACTTCAGATTGTTTTCTTTGTTTTAATACGATCAACATAAAACATAAAGCTGGAGCCTGAGGACAGTGTGTCCACAATAGTACAAGCACAACATCACTATTAATCATAAAACACCTCAAGTTTATTTGAAAATTCTAAAGAAAAAGAACACACAATGCCTCAGTGATTCACAGAAGTATATCACAGATCACAGAACTATATCAGGGTGTCTCATGCAGCACTTTAAGTTGGGTTGCATAGTTTATTTGACTCCTGATACCTGGCATCTTTTAGCTTTCACCAGCCATCAATATCAGGCGTCACATCCTGAGTGGCAGCCAACTTCAGGATGTGATTCAAGTGCTTGTGCATGAGCCTTGAGCGCAGCTTTGTTTTATTTATGCTCATTACAGAGAAAACTTGCTCACAAAGATATGTGGTTCCAAACATGCACAACAGTTTTTCAGCGAGGGCTGTCAAGTTGGGGTAACCTGGCAAGGGATTCTGATAAAATGTGTCCAAGCCAGCTGCGGCAAATTTGCCCTTCATATCCGAGTCACACTGCAAGTCTATTATTTCAAGTTGGATGCTGACGGGCAGATCAGAGGGATTCACGGTGAATGGCGAGCAAAAAACGTTGAAGTCTTTCTCCAGTTCACCAAAAATCTGAAAAGCGTTGCTCAAACTCCCGTAACAGTCCCGTTATTATATCTTTGAACCGCTTCATGTCTGCCACATGTTGGGTCGCGCACACATGTTTCAGACAGGGGAAAGTGAGCTGCATCACCACTGGCGAGTTGCGTCTCCCACAATGACAGCTTCAACTTGAAAGAACGTATGCTGTCATAATACTGCGTGACGACTTTGTTGCGCCCTTGCAGCTGTTTGTTCAAGTTATTCGGGTGCTCTGTAACATCCACCATAAATGCAAGGTCCTGCATCTGTAACAGTGTAGGTTCTGTCCCTCTCTTCGCCCCAACCCGGGCTCGAACCATGACGTTATCCATCTTTAATGACTTGCAACACAAAGCCTCCTGGTGCAAAATACAGTGAAAAGTCCAAAAATCACTCCATTTGCAGATTGCACTTTCTCTCTGAACTTTGTCACAACGCCTGCTTTTTTCCCGATCATTGAGGGCGCACCATCTGTAGCCAGGCTGACAGCGCGGGACCAGTCCACTCCGACCCTGTCCAGCGCGCCGACGAGTGCGGTGAAAATATCAGCTGCTGTCGTTGTATCTGTCATCGGCACCAACTCCACGAACTCCTCGGTGACGGTCAATGTGTCATCAACTCCGCGGATGAAAATGGCCAGTTGTGCAACATCTGTAATGTCCGTGCTTTCATCAATTGCAACTGAAAACCCAATAAATGACTTTACTTTTTGCTTCAACTTGCTGTCCAAATCCACTGAAAAATCGGAAATCCTGTCTGCAACTGTGTTTCTTGTCAGGCTGATATTTGCAAAAGCCTGGCGCTTTTCAGGGCACACAATCTCCGCTGCCTTCATCATGCATGTTTTTACAAATTCACCCTCGATAAATGGTTTTGAAGCCACTGCGATTTCATTAGCAATGAGGTAGCTAGCTTTCACTGCAGCGTCACTGATGTCTCGGCTGTGAGTAAACACAGACTGCTGTTTCTTCAGACCCGCCAACAGTTCATTCACCTTCTCTCTTCTCTGCTGTCCTTGAAAGTTGTCATATTTGTCGGCATGAAGACTCACATAGTGGCGACGAAGGTTATACTCTTTCAGCACTGCAACATGCTGTGAACACACCAAACATACAGCTTTCCCATTCAATTCCGTCAATAAATAGGATGACGACCATTTTTCTTGGAACACTCTGCACTCTGCGTCCACTTTTCTCCTTTTTGACAGAGACATATTGGGGCAATGAGGGTGCCAAAGCACATAATGTTAAAAGTAGAAGCCGTAATAAATATCACGGGCAAAACAAAGTAGCTCATCCGGACTGGCTGCACTTGCTTGACCTACTTGCTCTGCTCCGGTATAAACAGTTTGCTTGCTTAACACAATTGCTATTGCGCCATCCAGTGGACGCAATTGGAACAGCAGTTTATTTTATTGAAAAATTGCAGCTCGTTTTTATACTATACAAAATCATCTCGCGGGCCGGATTAAACACCTTTGCGGGCCTGATCCGGCCCGCGGGCCGGACGTTTGACACCCCTGCTCTAACATATAGCAGTATTCAATTATCTTATAGTTAATAAACGTATCATTATAGCATCTGTGTTATATTATATAGGTTATGCAAACAGATTGTTATATTATATAGGATATGCACACAAATAGTTGGTCAAACCGTAACAGTATCTATAATTCTTAAAATAATTGTTATGTATTTTGTCAACGTTTATCATGAGTAATTTAGTAAATTCACCGGAAGTTTTCGGTGGGTATGGTAGTTCTGAACGTCACATGCTAATGTAAAAAGCTGGTTTTTGATATAAATATGAACTTGATTGAACAGACATGCATGTATTGTATAACATAATGTCCTAGGTGTGTCATCTGATGAAGATCATCAAAGGTTAGTGCTGCATTTAGCTGTCTGATTATTTCTGGCTGGGTACTCTGCTGACATAATCTAATGTTTTGCTTTCGTTGTAAAGCCTTTTTGAAATCGGACAGTGTGGTTAGATTAACGAGAGTCTTGTCTTTAAATAGCTGTAAAATAGTCATATGTTTGAGAAATTGAAGTAATAGCATTTCAAAGGTTTTGAAAATTGCGCCACAGGATTCAACTGGCTGTTACGTAGGTGGGACGATTTGGTGCCACCTAGCCCAGAGAGGTTAACAAGTAGGTCACATTAAAATACACACCGAGACACACAGTTGTTGTGTTTGTTGTAACACCCCAATGCTATGAGGGAGCCTAGACAGATGGCATAGGAGAAGAAGATCTTGGTGCCTGCATCCATCTATACCTGTTATACAGAGAGAGGTGAAGGCACACAAACAGAAGCCAGTCAAGCAACTACTGTAGAGGAAAATGGACTAATAAAGGCAAAGGTGTGTCATCTAGGGATGCTATTGGATAATACCTAAGCTCATGAATAAAACAGCGCAAATACAAGTCTCCTTTTAAAAAGTAATGGAGAGTGACCTGTTTTTGTTTCCTGACTGTGGGCCACCATTTAAAAAATATATATATTTTTAAAAAGCATGTCCCAAATGCATGATGCACCTTGATTAAAAAAAAACACCTCTAGTCATGTGTGTTTTGAGAATGTGAGAGTTAAAGAGCAGCGTCATGTGGACAATATTACATGCTTGTTTAACCTTTCTCTTCCTCATGAGTTCACCTAATCATTAAGGACCACTGATACTGCAGAGGTGAATTGTCAACCAGTCAGTTAAACGTCTTGTGGTCTAAACATTGATTAACGATCCCCATCTCTCAATCCGCAACCAGTGACGGAAGATCTGAAAGGTGAGAATGGGGGCATCAAAAGGCCCTGGGATGATGCAATCAAAATATCTGCCCCGCAGGGTGTGGATGATTGGGTTTCAAGAAAGGGAAGGTGAAAGTCAATGCCATCAATCCCACAGGCTCAAACCCCCTGCAGACAAATACAATAGATTTTGGTACAGAGTTTGCCTGACTCTAAATCTATGGCATCAGCCATGCTGCGGCCCACCAGTGAGTCCAAATTCCAAGATTTGCCAGCCCACCATGTGGAGAACAGTGCTTTGATGCTGAACCTGAAAAGACCAGGTTCAGACCAGGCTAAGCCATTTGAGGGCTGAGCCCTGTGTGGGAATCTAGCAGCAGAAGGGTCCTGGAGGTCAGTGTTTACCTTCAACTGCAGTGTCCTGCTCCTCTGTGCAACCCCACCACTCACCCTCCTACAGACTATTTCATGGAGCACAGATGGACAGAGCAGAAAATAGCATTCCAGATAGCAGGGAACACTGGGATATCTACACTCACACCTGGAGGACCTTCACCCAAACTTCAAATTCCCTAGTCTGGAAAGACTTTGGGTAATATTGAGATAACTATCACAGATGATTTCTTTGAAATCATGCCAGTCCCAAGCCTACTTTATTATGTTCTGATAATCACCTTTTTGTAAAATACTGAAAGTAGACGCTTTGTTTGCTATTCGGAGTATAAAATGTCATTTCAGTCTGTCATACCATTGCTCCCACAACAATAAGCTACCTGATGCGAGTGTGTGAGTCAGTCAAGGTTTCTAATATGTAACAGCAGGGGCCAGGGTTTAATATTGTTGTTGTGGTACCTACCTGAGGGTCTGCTAGTCTTGACAGGTCAGGGTATAGGTAGAACTTGATCCCTAGGTCCGCTCCAGGTAAAGTGACTCCTCGAATCAGCAGAACTATCAGCATCAGGTAGGGGAAGGTAGCTGTGAAGTACAACACCTGTAGATTGGATGGAATCATATTGAAAGGTTAAGTGATCCAACAGATCAGGCTCATTAAGGGAAAACACTTTTTTGTAATCAATGGAAGAAATAAATTAGTGTTTCTTATTGAACAAGTCCAGGTAGTCCCTCCCTGTTTCACTCTGCTTCTTCTTTGTAGCTCTTTAGACTCGTATCCGTATATGGATTCAAAATAGAAGATTTGGACAATGATAACCGCCTAAACTGGCTGTACGGTAACGTGCTATACATGACGTCAAAGCCCAAGGTCTCCACTTTACAGACCAGTATTGGTTTTGACTGACAGCGGTTTTGAACTTGAACACCGCACGCGACAAGAAGTTGCCTCCAGCTAGTTCAACAACTTTTGCAACATTTTTGTGGTCTGAGTGAGGGAAATGCTGTAAATGAAGACAACGTTTTTCGAAAGATGAAACGTTAAGGATTATAATAAATACCGATTTGATGTCATACAAGCAAGCCAAAACACCCATTAGTCTAAATGTGCACTTCACATTTCCATATCATAAAACCCATGTAATATACAGTGTCAACATTTATGATCACTATGCTTGATGTACAGTTAAAAAGATCATATGGCATCATACCCTGGGTTGTTCTGAACAGAATGTCGGTTTGTGGTATTGAGAATAAATGTGGCGGGAACACACATCTGAATGCACTACTCGTTCTATTCTACGCACACCAAAATGTCAATCTGCTTTTTTGAATTGCCTTGTGAAACATTGTAACATCATATTTTAATGAACATATGACCCTGATCTGTAACTTAGCTAGCCATGTTGGCAATAGAACACGCTTTCAAATGATGCTCACCTAACCAGATTGTGATTTATAATGGACCATTTGTGAAATGGTTAAACAGTAAATCGTGTACAGAGCGGGGATGCAGGTCTGTGTTCATTTTACATTACATTTTAGTCATTGAGTAGACACTCTTATCCAGAGCAACTTACAGTAGTGAGTGCTAGTCCCCCGTGGGAATAGAACTCTCAACCCTGGTGCCACAGGAGGCTGCTGAGGGTAGGGCAGCTCATAATAAACGGCCAGAACGGAGCACATGGAATGGCATTAAACACATGGAAACAATATTTGATATCATTCCACTGATTCCACTCCAGCCATTACAACTAGCCTGTCGTCCCCAATTAAGGTGCCACCAACCTCAAGTGCCATGCTCTACCAACTGAGCCACACGGGAGTTCCAAAGAAAACTACAAGTCTGCCTGATCGGGTTCCTCAACGGCACAGCAGGGAGAGCACAAAAAAGCTTATAGTAGAACTCTTCTTTGAGTCATAAAAGTGCATAGAAATGACTTAGGAACTGTCCGCACTTCAGAGAGTCGTGTGGCCATTTGGAGACTTCAGTGAGACCGATCACTCAAAATGTTTTTTGTTTTGTTGATGCACCTACCCCAAATGTTCCATGAATATTCTTATCATGTTACTGAATGTATCTAGAGCAGTTGTTCCCAAACTTTTTATAGTCCCGTACATCTTCAAACATTCAACCTCCAGCTGGTACCCCCTCTAGCACCAGGTTCAGCGCACTCTCAAATGTTGTTTTTTGCAATCGTTGTAAGCCTGCCACACACACACACACACACACACACACACACACAATACGATACATTTATTAAACATATGACTGAGTGTGAGTTGTCACAACTCGGCTCATGGGAAGTGACAAAGAGCTCTTATAGGACCAGGGCACATACTTTTGCCCTTTATTCAACCATCTTACATATAAAACCTTATTTATTCAGCGAAAATTGTGAATAACTCACCACAGGTTAATGAGAAGGGTGTGCTTGAAAGGATGCACAATACTCTGCAATGTAGGGTTGTATTGGAGAGAGTCTCAGTCTTAAATCATCTCCCACATCCAGTCTGTGCCTATATTTACTTTTTCATGCTACTGAGAGGTGTGAATCCATTCTCAAATAGGTATGTGGTTGCAAAGGGCATCAGTGTCTTAGCATGATTTGCGAAGGCAGGATTCTCTGAGCGCAGCCATATCCAGAAATCTGGCAGTAGCTTCTGATTTAATTACATTTTCACAGAACCGCTTTTTGAAATTTCAATGAGGCTCTCTTTTTCAGATACCGTTAAGTGGACTGGAGGCAGGGCATGAAAGGGATAACGAGTCCAGTTGTGTCATCCGTTTCAGGAAAGTACCAGCGTAATTGCGCACCCAGGTCACTCAGGTGCTTCGCTATATCACACTTGACCTTGTCCGTAAGCTTGAGTTCATTTGCACACAAAAAAACAAACAATGATGGAAAGACCTGGGTGTTGTCCTTGTTAATGCAGACAGAGAAGAGCTCCAACTTCTTAATCATAGCCTCAATTTTGTCACACAGATTGAATATAGTTGTGGAGAGTCCCTGTAATTCTAGATTCAGGCGAGAAAAACATCACCCAGATAGGCGGGTCGTGTGAGAAACTCGTCATCAAGCAAGTGGTCAGACAAGTGAAAATGGTCAGTAAAGAAAACTTTGAGCTCGTCTCTCAATTAAAAGAAAAACGTGCCAATACTTTGCCCCTTGATAACCAGCGCTTTTGTATGTTGTAAAAGCTTTACACGCTGCCTATATCATTGCATAGTGCAGAAAATACACAAGAGTTCAGGGGCCTTGCTTTTACGAAGTTAACCATTTTCACTGTAGTGTCCAAAACGTCTTTCAAGCTGTCAGGCATTCCCTTGGCAGCAAGAGCCTCTCGGTGGATGCTGCAGTGTACCCAAGTGACGTCGGGAGCAACTGCTTGCACGCGCGTTACCACTCCACTATGTCTCCCTGTCATGGCTTTTGCGCCATCAGTACAGATACCAACATGAGCAGCTGCTACGTTTGGCTACAGTGGACTTCCCGCAAGAGGGTAACGGTTAATGTGATTGGATGTTAATTATTTGACTATTCTACCTGTATTTGACATTGTGTTGTTATTTCACTGAACATTAGATGGTTTAACCTCTCTAGGGCAGGTGGCACCAAATCGTCCCACCTACGTAACAGCCAGTTGAATCCTGTGGCGCGATTTTTAAATACCTTAGAAATGCTATTACTTCAATTTCTCAAACATATGACTATTTTACAGCTATTTAAAGACTAGACTCTCGTTAATCTAACCACACTGTCCGATTTCAAAAAGGCTTTACAACGAAAGCAAAACATTAGATTATGTTAGCAGAGTACCCAGACAGAAATAATCAGACACCCATTTTTCAAGCTAGCATATAATGTCACAAAAACCCAGAAGACAGCTAAATGCAGCACTAACCTTTGATGATCTTCATCAGATGACACACCTAGGACATTATGTTATACAATACATGCATGTTTTGTTCAATCAAGTTCATATTTATATCAAAAAACAGCTTTTTACATTAGCATGTGACGTTCAGAACTAGCATACTAGCAAACTTCCGGCGAATTTACTAACAATTTACTAAATTACTCACGATAAACGTTCACAAAAAGCATAACAATTATTTTAAGAATTATAGATACAGAACTCCTCTATGCACTCGATATGTCCGATTTTAAAATAGCTTTTCGGTGAAAGCACATTTTGCAATATTCTAAGTAGATAGCCCGGCATCACAGGGCTAGCTATTTAGACACCCAGCAAGTTTAGCCTTCACCAAACTCCGATTTACTATTAGAAAAGTTTGATTACCTTTCCTGTTCTTCGTCAGAATGCACTCCCAGGACTTCTACTTCAATAACAAATGTTGGTTTGGTCCAAAATAATCCATAGTTATGTTCCAACAGCGGCGTTTTGTTTGTGCGTTCAAGACACTATCCGAATGGTAAATAAGGGTCATGCGCACGGCGCATTTCGTGACAAAAGATTTCTAAATATTTCATTACCGTACTTCGAAGCATGTCAACCGCTGTTTAAAATCAATTTTTATGCCATTTTTCTCGTAAAAAAGCGATAATATTCCGACCGGGAATCTGCAATTAGGTAAACAGACGAAAGATCACTCATCTGTGTGTGTTCTACTGAGGATGGGCCTCAGAGATAACACTGACAGGAGATTCACGGTCTTTTGGGTGATAAAACCTAAAGAGACCGCATTCCAGAGCATGAGTTAATGTTTCTGTTCTATATGGTACCAGGGAGAGATGACCCCAGGGCCAGACCCTGGTCTCTACACAAAGATAACTGTTTTTTACAGCAGATACTGTCTGCTGTGAATTATAAGTATCTTTCATACAAATCCTAACCTTGTGACCCATTCTATACATCTGTTGTTCGTCATGTAGGCTGAAAGGGGTGTATCTTCGCTATAAAAGCCCTTTGTACTTTTGTCTCGGGCTCTCAACGAATCATCTGAGGGTGATTCGTCGACCAGCCATCATTATTGTAGAGCACTCAATCGATTCACTTTATATGTGTGCGTTGCATTGACCTGCTCTCTTATTAATAAGTGAATAAAGATTTAGTTTAAGTACAACTCTGACTTGTGTGATAAGTTTGTCTCTCCTCATTTGAGAGTAAAGAAATTAACCACCACATTTCAATTTAGCCCTATCCATTTGGGCCAATTCCCACGAGTGTATGTGGTTAATTCCTAACGAACATGACCCTGGTGAGGTAAATAAATAAAGACAGGAAGAATTGAAAGAAACAAGCCCAACTTCCCAGTGGATTTGACCCCTTTCCAGATGCAGAAGTAACACATGACCCAGGCGATTGTAAGAAAGAGGGCCAGGTCCAACAAAGTTGACATTTCCATTGTTATTGTTGTCTCACCTGTATTCCAGGTGTTGTTGCAAGAGGACCAAGGGAGTTCCCAGGAGAAGGAGAAAGACAGGTAAGACAGGTTCCCCAAGTCAGGACCACAATATAGTAGGAGTTCAGCAGAGCCACAATGATCTGGGTGCCATAGTCAAGACCTGGAGCAAGGACAGACAGGGAGGAATGAATAGAAAGTAAATAAAAAGTCCCACTTTGTAGTGTCACTCAAACTAGGTAACATGGCAGTAACTATGTAATTACATTGTAATTACAATATAAGTGCACATTGTTATTGCATAATGAATATAACTGGCCCCTCCGTCGCGACGTAACCTGAACGCCCATCTGCGGCCCGCTAATCGTTAGCTGTCTTATCGGCTGCTATCTGAATAGGTCTATCGGACAATTTTCTTGGGCCACTATAACAAACTATTTTTCCAATTGGACTGGTCCCCCCCTACCACACGGAACCCCACTAATCTACAGACGGAACCGCACGAGGTGGCTCCATCTTCTACCAGCGGCTCGGCTAGCTATCTAACTCTCACTGGACCCTTTGATCACTCGGCTCAGCATGCCTCTCCTTAATGTCAATATGCCTTGTCCATTGCTGTTCTGGTTAGTGTTTATTGGCTTATTTCACTGTAGAGCCTCTAGCACTGCTCATTATACCTTATCCAACTTCTCAGTTCCTCCACCCACACATGCTATGACATCTTCTGGTTTCAATGATGTTTCTAGAGACAATATCTCTCTCATCATCACTAGATGCCTAGGTTTACCTCCACTGTACTCACATCCACTGTACTCACATTTTTTCGCCCCCAGAAACCTGCTCCTTTTTCTCTCTATTCCGGATGTCACAGACGACCAATTCTCCAATTACAGTGATATATGGAAAAAGTGTTAAAAGCTCAGACAAACCCTTTTTGTCTGATTCTCTACCTCTAACCCTATTACAGGGGCGGAGTCACTGGCTTATATTGGTGTTCTTCCATGCCGTCCCTAGGAGGGGTGCGTCACTTGAGTGGGTTGAGTCACTGACTTGGTCTTCCTGTCTGGGTTGGTGCCCCCCCCCCCCCCCTTGGGTTGTGCCGTGGTGGAGATCTTTGTGGGCTATACTCGGCTTTGTCTCAGGATGGTAAGTTGGTGGTTGAAGGTATCCCTCTAGTGGTGTGGGGGCTGTGCTTTGGCAAAGTGGGTGGGGTTATATCCTTCCTGTTTGGCCCTGTCCGGGGGTATCTTCGGCCACAGTGTCTCCTGACCCCTCCTGTCTCAGCCTCCAGTATTTATGCTGCAGTAGTTTATGTGTCAGGGGGCTAGGGTCAGTCTGTTATATCTGGAGTATTTCTCCTGTCTTATCCGGTGTCCTGTGTGAATTTAAGTATGCTCACTCTAATTCTCTCTCTTTCTTTCTCTGAGGACCTGAGCCCTAGGACCATGCCTCAGGACTACCTGGCATGATGACTCCTTGCTGTCCCCAGTCCACCTGGCCGTGCTGCTGCTCCAGTTTCAACTGTTCTGCCTGTGGCTATGGAACCCTGACCTGTTCACAGGACGTGCTACCTGTCCCAGACCTGCTGTTTTCAACTCTCTAGAGACAGCAGGAGCGGTAGAGATACTCTCAATGATCGGCTATGAAAAGCCAAGTGACATTTACTCTTAAGGTGCTGACTTGTTGCACCCTCGACAACTACTATGATTATTATTATTTGACCATGCTGGTCATTTATGAACATCTTGGCCATGTTCTGTTATAATCTCCACCTGGCAAAGCCAGAAGAGGACTGGCCACCCCTCATAGCCTGGTTCTGCTCTAGGTTTCTTCCTAGGTTTTGGCCTTTCTAGGGAGTTTTTCCTAGCCACCGTGCTTCTACACCTGCATTGCTTGCTGTTTGGGGTTTTAGGCTGGGTTCCTGTACAGCACTGAGATATCAGCTGATGTAAGAAGGGCTATATAAATACATTTGATTTGAATTTGATTTGATATTGTATAGCATAAAACTTTCCTTACAGTATAATGCCTAAAAAAGAAGATATACTCCCATAAGAAAGAGCAGGTTACCTTCAAACAGTGGAATGATTTTTCTCCATCAGGTGATGCCTCCCTCACTGGTGTACTGGCCCATTCAGTCTCCAGGAAGAACACAGGTATGCCACAAGTGAACAGGAAGGTGATGAGAAACGCACCTGGGGGACGGGAAATGAAGTCATACAAAAAAATACACAGTGTACAAAACATTGCTCTTTCCATGAGAGCCTGACCAGGTGAATCCAAGTAAAAGCTATGATCCCCTATTGATGTCACCTGTTAAATCCATTTCAAATCAGTGTAGATGAAGGAGAGGAGACCAGTTAAACAAGGATTTTTAAGCCTCGAGACAATTGAGACATGGATTGTGTGTGTGTGCCATTCAGAGAGTGAATGAGCAAGACAAAAGATTCAAGTGCCTTTGAACGGGTTATGGTAGTAAGTGCCAGGAGCACCAGTTTGAGTGTGTCAGGAAGTGCAACGCTGCTGGGCTTTTTACACTCAACAGTTTCCTGTGTGTATCAAGAATGGTCCACCACCCAAAAGGACATCCAGCCAATGGAAAGAGGCCAAAGGAGGTTGACATGAATTGTGCAGTATAACAGACAGGCTATAGTTAGTCAACTAACAGTCCAGTACAACATCGGTGCCCAAAGACCCATAAAATAATGCACAAGTTGTCGTACGTTGACACGAATGGGGTATGGAAGCCGACGACTTTACATAGTTCCACTTCTTTCAGCAAAAAGCAAGAAACTGCGGTTGCAGTGGGCTAAGGAACGAAAACACTAGATACTGGAGAATTGTAAAAACATAGCCTGGTCTGATGAATCCCAGTTCTTTCCGTTTCACGCTGATGGGAGCACTAGGGTATGGAGAAAACTATGAGTACATGGCACACTTTTGGTCCCTTGCGCCATAAAATGGCGCAATGTTTAAATGCCACAGGATATCTAAACATCATTGCCAAATTAGGTGCATCCCTTCATGGCAGCAGTGTATCCATCTGCAAATATATTTTTCAGCAGGATAATGCCCCATGCCACAAGGCTAGGATTGTCCAGTTATTTACATTTAAGACATTTACATTACATTTACATTTAAGTCATTTAGCAGACGCTCTTATCCAGAGCGACTTACAAATTGGTGGATTCACCTTATGATATCCAGTGGAACAACCACTTTACAATAGTACATCTATATCGTTTAAGGGGGGGGGGGGGGGGTTAGAAGGATTACTTTATCCTATCCTTGGTATTCCTTAAAGAGGTGGGGTTTCAGGTGTCTCCGGAAGGTGGTGATTGACTCCGCTGTCCTGGCGTCGTGAGGGAGCTTGTTCCACCATTGGGGTGCCAGAGCAGCGAACAGTTTTGACTGGACTGAGCGGGAACTGTGCTTCCTCAGAGGTAGGGAGGCGAGCAGGCCAGAGGTGGATGAACGCAGTGCCCTTGTTTGGGTGTAGGGCCTGATCAGAGCCTGAAGGTACGGAGGTGCCGTTCCCCTCACAGCGCCGTAGGCAAGCACCATGGTCTTGTAGCGGATGCGAGCTTCAACAGGAAGCCAGTGGAGAGAGCGGAGGAGCGGGGTGACGTGAGAGAACTTGGGAAGGTTGAACACCAGACGGGCTGCGGCGTTCTGGATGAGTTGTAGGGGTTTAATGGCACAGGCAGGGAGCCCAGCCAACAGCGAGTTGCAGTAATCCAGACGGGAGATGACAAGTGCCTGGATTAGGACCTGCGCCGCTTCCTGTGTGAGGCAGGGTCGTACTCTGCGAATGTTGTAGAGCATGAACCTACAGGATCGGGTCACCGCCCTGATGTTAGTAGAGAACGACAGGGTGTTGTCCAGGGTCACTCCAAGGTTCTTAGCACTCTGGGAGGAGGACACAATGGAGTTGTCAACCGTGATGGCGAGATCATGGAACGGGCAGTCCTTCCCCGGGAGGAAGAGCAGCTCCGTCTTGCCGAGGTTCAGCTTGAGGTGGTGATCCGTCATCCACACTGACATGTCTGCCAGACATGCAGAGATGCGATTCGCCACCTGGTTATCAGAAGGGGGAAAGGAGAAGATTAATTGTGTGTCGTCTGCATAGCAATGATAGGAGAGACCATGTGAGGATATGACAGAGCCAAGTGACTTGGTGTATAGCGAGAATAGGAGAGGGCCTAGAACAGAGCCCTCGGGGACACCAGTGGTGAGAGCACGTGGTGCGGAGACAGATTCTCGCCACGCCACCTGGTAGGAGCGACCTGTCAGGTAGGACGCAATCCAAGCGTGGGCCGCGCCGGAGATGCCCAACTCGGAGAGGGTGGAGAGGAGGATCTGATGGTTCACCGTATCAAAGGCAGCAGATAGGTCTAGGAGGATGAGAGCAGAGGAGAGAGAGTTAGCTTTAGCAGTGCGGAGAGCCTCCGTGACACAGAGAAGAGCAGTCTCAGTTGAATGAACAGTCTTGACACCTGACTGATTTGGATCAAGAAGGTCATTCTGAGAGAGATAGCAGGAGAGCTGGCCAAGGACGGCACATTCAAGAGTTTTGGAGAGAAAAGAAAGAAGGGATACTGGTCTGTAGTTGTTGACATCGGAGGGATCGAGTGTAGGTTTTTTCAGAAGGGGTGCAACTCTCGCTCTCTTGAAGAGCGAAGGGACGTAGCCAGCGGTCAAGGATGAGTTGATGAGCGAGGTAAGGGAGAAGGTCTCCGGAAATGGTCTGGAGAAGAGAGGAGGGGATAGGGTCAAGCAGGCAGGTTGTTGGGCGGCCGGCCGTCACAAGACACGAGATTTCATCTGGAGAGAGAGGGGAGAAAGAGGTCAAAGCACAGGGTAGGGCAGTGTGAGCAGGACCAGCGGTGTCATTTGACTTAGCAAACTTTCTTTTCAAAATGGTTGACGAAGTCATCCGCAGAGAGGGAGGAGGGGGGAGGGGGAGGAGGATTCAGGAGGGAGGAGAAGGTGGCAAAGAGCTTCCTAGGGTTAGAGGCAGATGCTTGGAATTTAGAGTGGCTTTAGCAGCAGAGACAGAAGAGGAAAATGTAGAGAGGAGGGAGTGAAAGGATGCCAGGTCCGCAGGGAGGCGAGTTTTCCTCCATTTCCGCTCGGCTGCCCGGAGCCCTGTTCTGTGAGCTCGCAATGAGTCGTCGAGCCACGGAGCAGGAGGGGAGGACCGAGCCGGCCTGGAGGATAGGGGACATAGAGAATCAAAGGATGCAGAAAGGGAGGAGAGGAGGGTTGAGGAGGCAGAATCAGGGGATAGGTTGGAGAAGGTTTGAGCAGAGGGAAGAGATGATAGGATGGAAGAGGAGAGAGTAGCAGGAGAGAGAGAGCGAAGGTTGGGACGGCGCAATACCATCCGAGTAGGGGCAGAATGAGAAGTGTTGGATGAGAGCGAGAGGGAAAAGGATACAAGGTAGTGGTCGGAGACTTGGAGGGGAGTTGCAATGAGATTAGTGGATGAACAGCATCTAGTAAAGAGGAGGTCAAGCGTATTGCCTGCCTTGTGAGTAGTGGGGGAAGGTGAGAGGGTGAGGTCAAAAGAGGAGAGGAGTGGAAAGAAGGAGGCAGAGAGGAATGAGTCAAAGGTAGACGTGGGGAGGTTAAAGTCACCCAGATCTGTGAGAGGTGAGCCATCCTCAGGAAAGGAACTTATCAAGACGTCAAGCTCATTGATGAACTCTCCAAGGGAACCTGGAGGGCGATAAATGATAAGGATGTTAAGCTTGAAAGGGCTGGTAACTGTGACAGCATGGAATTCAAATGAGGAGATAGACAGATGGGTCAGGGGAGAAAGAGAGAATGTCCACTTGGGAGAGATGAGGATTCCAGTGCCACCACCCCGCTGGCCAGGTGCTCTCGGGGTATGCGAGAACACGTGGGCAGACGAGGAGAGAGCAGTAGGAGTAGCAGTGTTATCTGTGGTAATCCATGTTTCCGTCAGTGCCAAGAAGTCGAGGTGCTGGAGGGTAGCATAGGCTGAGATGAACTCTGCCTTGTTGGCCGCAGACCGGCAGTTCCAGAGGCTGCCGGAGACCTGGAACTCCACGTGGGTCGTGCGCGCTGGGACCACCAGGTTAGAGTGGCAGCGGCCACGCGGTGTGAAGCGTTTGTGTGGCCTGTGCAGAGGGGAGAGAACAGGGATAGACAGACACATAGTTGACAGGCTACAGAAGAGGCTACGCTAATGCAAAGGAGATTGGAATGACAAGTGGACTACACTTCTCGAATGTTCAGAAAGTTAAGCTTACGTTGCAGAAATTGTATTGACTAAAATGATGAAGATGATACAGTACAGCTGGCTGGTGAAGTAGGCTAGCTAGCAGTGGCTGCGTTGTTGACTTTGTTTGAACGTGTAGCTGGCTAGTTATGGTTCCACGAACATGACAGTGAATTCAGTTTACTGCAGTGGCCTGCCCAGTCACCAGATCTCAATTCAATTGAGCATCTGTGGGATCAAAACAAATCAAATTTGTCACAAGCACCAAATACAACAGGTGTAGACCTTACCTTGAAATGCTTCCTTACAAGCCCTTAACTCTATTTTCTTAACTGCATTGTTGGTTAAGAAAATATTTACTAAATAAAAACTAAAGTAAAAAAATAACAAAATAACAAGGCTATATTTAATTTATTTAACTAGGCAAGTCAGTTAAATTCTTATTTACAATGACGGCCTAGCCTGGCCAAACCCTCCCCTAACCCAGACGACGCTGGGCCAATTGTGCGCCGCCCTATGGGACTCCCGATCACGGCCGGTTGTGATATAGCCCGGTATCAAACCAGGGTCTGTATTGATGCCTCTAGCACTGCAATGCTGTGCCTTAAACCGCTGCTCCACTCGGGAGCCCTATAACAGGGGCTACATGTACTGAGTCAATGCGCGCGGGCACTATTTATTTTAGGTCATATGTACATGTAGGTAGGGGTAAAGGGACTATGCATAGATAATAAACAGAGAGTAGCAGCAGTGTATAAACAAATAGTCCAGGTTGCCATTTGATTAATTGTTCAGCAGTCTTATGGCTTTGGGGTAGAAGATGTTAAAACCTCTTTGGGCTTGGTGTGCCGCTAGCGACCCACCTCGACAACATCCGGTGAAATTGCAGAGCGCGAAATTCAAAATACAAAAATCGTAATATTAAACATTCATGAAAATACAAGTGTCTTTCATGGTTTAAAAGCTAAACTTCTTGTTAATCCAACTGCTTTGTCATTTTTCAAAAAGGCTACGGCAAAAGCATACCATGCGTTTATCTGAGTACAGCGCCCCGCATACACCAGCATTAAAAACATTTTCCAAACCAGCAGAGGCATCACAAAAATCAGAAATAGCAATAGAATAAATCACTTACCTTTGAAGATCTTCCTCTGTTTGCAATCCCAAGGGTCCCAGTTACACAACAAACGGTCATTTTGTTCGATAAAGTCCTTCTTTATATACCAAAAAAGTCAATTAATTGGTGCGTTTGATTCATTTATCCACCCGTTCCACATGCAGACAAAGGAATCTAAAAAGTTACCAATAAACTTCATCCAAACAAGTCAAACAACGTTTCTAATCAATCCTCAGGTACCCTAATATATAAATAAACTATAAAATTTAAGACAGAATGTTGTATGTTCAATACCGTAGATAAATAATGAAGTGCGTGCCCTCATCCACGCGTGCCACAAAACTAGTCAAAATGAGAGCCACCTTGAAAAACTACAACTACTAACTCATTTTTCAAATAACAAGCCTGAAACCCTTTCTAAAGACTGTTGACATCTAGTGGAAGCCATAGGAACTGCAATCTGGGAGGAATCCCTTTGAATATCCCATAGACAAGCATTTGAATGGACTTTGACCCCCCAAAAATAATACACTTTTTTTTTTTATCCGGATGGATTCTCCGCGGGCTTTCGCCTGCCATATAAGTTCTGTTATACTCACAGACATTTTAACAGTTTTAGAAACTTCAGAGTGTTTTCTACCCAATGCTACCAAATTATATGCATTTCCAGGCTTCTGGGCCTGAGTAACAGGCAGTTTATGTTGGGCACGTCAGTCATCCGAACTTCCGAATACTGCCCCCTAGCCTTAAGGACACTTTTGGACCTAGACTCCGGTACCGCTTGCCATGCAAAGCAGAGACAACAGTCTTCGGTGATTGGAGTCTCACAATTTTTTGGGCCTTCCTCTGACACTGCCTAGTATATAGGTCCTGGAGTATTTGACCCCCTCTCAATCAGAAAGATTTCTGCTCCCAGGTGTCTTTTATACAGGTAACGAGCTGAGATTAGGAGCACACTCTTAAAGGGAGTGCTCCTAACCGCAGCTTGTTACCTGTAAAAAAGACACCTGTCCACAGAAGCAATCAATCAGATTCCAAACTCTCCACCATGGCCAAGACCAAAGAGCTCTCCAAGGATGTCAGGGACAAGATTGTAGACCTACACAAGGCTGGAATGGGCTACAAGACCATCGCCAAGCAGCTTGGTGAGAAGGTGACAACATTTGGTGCGATTATTCGCAAATGGAACAAACACAGAAGAACTGTCAATATCCCTTGGCCTGGGGCTCCATGCAAGATCTTACCTCGTGGAGTTGCAATGATCATGAGAACGGTGAGGAATCAGCCCAGAACTACACGCAAGGATCTTATCAATGATCTCAAGGCAGCTGGGACCATAGTCACCAAGAAACAATTGGTAACACAGGATTGAAATCCTGCAGCGCCCGCAAGGTCCCCCTGCTGAAGAATACATATACATGCCCGTCTGAAGTTTGCCAATGAACATCTGAATGACTCAGAGGACAACTGGTGAAAGTGTTGTGGTCAGATGAGACCAAAATGGAGCTCTTTGACATCAACTCAACTCGCCGTGTTTGGAGGAGGAGGAGGAATGCTGCCTATGACCCCAAGAACACCATCTCCACCGTCAAACATGGAGGTGGAAACATTATGCTTTGGGGGTGTTTTTCTGCTAAGGGGACAGGACAACTTCACCGCATCAAAGGGATTCTTGGGTGAGAACCTCCTTCCCTCAGCCAGGGCATTGAAAATGGGTCGTGGATGGGTATTCCAGCATGACAATGACCCAAAACACACAGCCAAGGCAACAAAGGAGTGGCTCAAGAAGAAGCACATTAAGGTCCTGGAGTGGCCTAGCCAGTCTCCAGACCTTAATCCCATAGAAAATCTGTGGAGGGAGCTGAAGGTTCGAGTTGCCAAACGTCAGCCTCGAAACCTTAATGACTTGGAGAAGATCTGCAAAGAGGAGTGGGACAAAATCCCTCCTGAGATGTGTGCAAACCTGGTGGCCAACTACAAGAAACGTCTGACCTCTGTGATTGCCAACAAGGGTTTTGTCACCAAGTACTAAGTCATGTTTTGCAGAGGGGTCAAATACTTATTTCCCTCATTAAAATGCAAATCATTTTATAACATTTTTGACATGCGTTTTTCTGGATTTTGTTGTTATTCTGTCTCTCACTGTTCAAATAAACCTACTTTTAAAATTATAGACTGATCATTTCTTTGTAAGTGGGCAAACGTACAAAATCAGCAGGGGATCAAATACTTTTTCCCCCCACTGTAAGTACCCACCCCTGAGAGGCCACCGTGTTGAGGATCAGCGTGGCAGATGTGTTGTTGCCTACCCTTACCACCTGGGGGCGGCCCATCAGGAAGTCCAGGATCCAGTTGCAGAGGGAGGTTTTAAGTCCCAGGGTACGTAGTTCAGTGATGAGCTGAGGGCACTATGGTGTTGAACAATAAGCTGATGTCAATGAACAACATTCTCACATACAGTTGAAGTCGGAAGTTTACCTACACCTTAGCCAAATACATTTAAACTCAGTTTTTTCACAATTCCTGACATTTAATCCAATGTTTTAGGTCAGTTAGGATCATCACTTTATTTTAAGAATGTGACATGTCTGAATAATAGTAGAGAGAATGATTTTTCAGCTTTTATTTCTTTCATCACATTCCCAGTGGGTCAGAAGTTTACATACACTCAATTAGTGTATTTGGTAGCATTGCCTTTAAATGGTTTAACTTGTGTCAAACGTTTCAGGTAGCCTTCCACAAGCTTCCCACAATAAGTTGGGTGAATTTTGGCCCATTCAGAGGTAAGGAAAGCGCCACATGTTACCCAGGCCGATGATGGGTCCCATCACAGACGGGATGAACTCTAATTTTTTAACTCTTAATGAACCTTTCATTCTCCTTTGACAACTCCTACAGACTAAGACAAACATAGGGGGTACAGTATGAGCTACACGTTGATCTGGGATTGGGAGTGAGACGAAAATATGTCAAAAACATGGGAACCCACGTGTGGTCAGGGAGATCCTGGGTTTAATGACTACCAGAAGTTTAGACAGGCCTGAATCCATAGATCCCACATTCAAAACCCACGGCTCCTAAACAGTCAGGCCTTCTGATGACTCACCCCAAACTCAAATCTATCTAAGAGGTAGTTGGGAGTTTAGACATCTGATGCCAGACATTGGTTTTGACATTAAATGACATATCAAATAATCTCAAACAGGAAATTGTATATAATGATATTGAACATAAAACAAAAAATGCTGCTCCTTACTCATTTGACTAGGAATTGTTTATTAAAGGTGAGAAAACAAAAACAGACATTCAATCACTTTATTGCTTAAAACCTATTTACACATTATAAATACGTATCACTACATACAACCATTGTTCCTAGTCCTATATGGAGCTGGTATTTATTGTTTGGATCAAGGCAGAGAGGAGATGACACTGAATGTGCATCCCAAATATTCACATTTTTGTCATTATCCAGATCGACTTACAGGAGCAATTAGGGTTAAGTACCTTAACCAAGAGCACATCGATACATTTTTCACCTAGTCAGCCCAGGGGGTTTCGAACCAGAGACTTTTCGGTTACTGGCCCAACACTTAAAAAGTTAGGCTACTTGCCGACTCAGTACAGTTATCCTGAATATGTGGAGGTGTAACACCGCATCCCAAATGGTACCCTATTCCCTTTATAGTGCACTACTTTAAAATTATTTTTATTTTTTTTACCAGATCCCATGTAGTGCACTACATATAGAATAGGGTGCCATTTGGGACACATAATTAAACCTCCACAGATTCATAATGACTGTACTGAAGTTTCTGACTGTGGCACCAAATAATTTTCAGACGGGGGTACAGGACGTTGCAGACCCAAAACTCAAGAAACAGACGAAACGGCCCATGGTCTTTCCAAGTCGTGCAGTAAAAACCGCTCTGTGCTCGGTGTTCTCTGGATTATAAGGCCTTCTTTAACAGTTCTGAATTAGAGAGAAACAAATCCTCATCAACAATTGGTTCCCATGAGGAGAGAGAAGAGGAGGGAGAGCGGGAAAAAAGGTAATCTGGAGTTTGTCTGTGATGCAGAAAATACATCTTTCCTCCTCAAAGGAGCTGATGGTCTCATTTCTTTGTAGTATTATTCTCATGGGAGTATCATCATCCAGTCTTGAGGACAACCCTTAATTTGAAGCTCCTCTACCATTAAGTCAAGAGGGAAATATGTCAGTCAGAACAAGTCGGGGTCTTCCAGACTCAAATGGTCTGATGCGAGCTTACCGGCTGGATGGATTTGTGTGTGGTGGCTGACTGTGCATGTGCGTCTCTGTCCTGGGTCTGCGCTAGCTGCTCTCTAGAGTGTCCGGCTGCTGCTGTTGCTGCTGCTGCTGGGGGAGGGAGGTAGAGGGGGGCATCATTTGGGTCTGGGAGGGGGGCATAATGATCTGGCTCAGCCCGCTGTAGACTGGCGATTCCAGCACCACTGGCTCCTCACAAACACGCTCCAACTTCACCACTGCTTTCACCCCTCCTCCTCCTATGCTTCTGCCCAAACTTCCAACTACGCCCCCACTCAAGATAGATGACTTGCGGGTGCAGTCGATGCAGATGTAATCCTCGTTCTCGGCCATCTCGCAGGTCACACCCACACACACCTGGTGGAACCACTTGTCACACCCGCCGTCGCACTGAACCCAGTCCACCTGACAGAGGGAAGAGAGACATATACATACAGGCGATCACACCTTCTGCTTAAATAAGGATATAATATCATCAGCTAGTGCTCAGAAAAGGTCATTGCCCTTCAGATTCACAAAAGTCATACTTGTAGATAGTTTGTGTTTTTAAAAGGAATATACCATTACGTACTTGATGTATAATAAGCATGATATTTATGTTGCATTTTATTATGGTACATTTAAGCCTAATCCAATCCCCCTTCAAGTTCTGTAAAGCTGGAGGATATCCCCATGTCTCTGTTGTGCTCTGAGAGCACATGGCTGGGAAGGACTGGGTGGGTGGTTAGGCTACTCATTGACTTAGTTAGTGTGTCTAATTTACAGTCACTTCCAACAGCACATAATTTGTCCTGTTAATAGTTGTGTAACTCTAAGGTGTTCCAGTGCTGTTATCAGCTGTTGATATTCAATTGTTCCATGATGCTCACTTCCAAAGATGTTTGCTTCACAGTGTTCATTATTAACTCGGCATACTTAGCTCTGCATCATAGTCAGCAAACAAAAATACAAAGTGAGACATTCAGTTTTTGCTCTGAAGAGCTAATATCATTAAACCTCCTAAAAGGAAAGTATTCAAACACCACAAATTGAAATTTTGCCTACGCATCTCTACTTGTACTTGGGTCAAAACCTGACTTGTGTTTTTGATAGGGCCCGCCCTCTCAGGCCACACACTGAACCCATCTCAGCCTCTCACTGACCTCTGTTGCACCGTTAACCAATAAACCCTCACCTATCAATCATCTATGGAAATCATCTGTCAGGATGTAGCGACTCAGAATCATTCTTTCTCAAATGAGCCCCTCTCCCCTGATCCAAAAATGCTCCTTTTTATTCAAGGTCTGATGACCTGATGACCTCTGCTGGCAAATTAATGGTCTCAATCAGTCAGTCTGGAATACCAGGGCAGAAGTCAATCCCTAGGCTGAGGTTGTATCCATAGACACAATAATAGCCCCACCTAGGTGTTCTGACCATATTCCTTACACCCCTCCAGTCATTTTGAAATGTGCATCAAGTAGTGTATACTGGAGACAGGGTTGATTTTGGACTAAATACACACACACACACACACACACACACTATAACTGTACATGCTTCTCGTGTCGCTCTCACCTTCTCCTTGCAGGGTCTCATACAGTTCTTGGATGCACAGACAGCGTTCTCATCATTGGAGTCCTCAGCTCCGGACCAGTCGTATTTCGACGGTATATCCAGAATCTTCTTCTCTTTCCTCTTCTCCAGACCCTCCCTGACAGCCTCAGCCTTGACCACAGCTTTATCCTTCCTCTTCCTCTCCTTATCCTCTTTAGCCAGGCGCTTGGCCAGCTGTTTCAGTTCACGGTTCTTATCTGGGTTCAGCTTCAGCTTCTTCTTCTTGGGTTTCCCCAGCGGGTCTAAGAGGCTCCGTTTCGGATCCTTTGAGGACTTGGGGGACCGCATCATGTCTCCGACCCCGGAGACAGCTGCCATGAGAAGCTGGTGCTCCGCCCTCTCCAGCTTCCTCTTCCTCTTCTTCTCAGAGTCCTTCATCTTGATCTTCATCGGCTTCTCAAACTGAGAATCCTCATGCTGGGAAGGGAAGACAGTAAAGAGGGATGGACACACAATTACTCAATTTTAAGTTCATTAAGTATCCTTAATCAGGATGCAGGAAACCAGCCTTAGTATCACCCATGTTCAGTTCAGATCATACGTGTGTTTTCAGCCAGTGACTGTGTATTCTTTACTGGAGCTGCCCTCTTGTCTACCTTGACCTCAATGGGTCAACCTGGTTAAATAAAATAACATGCAATGAACAAAAATATAAAATGCTACATGCAAAAATTTCAAAGATTTTACTGAGTTAATTCATTCAAGGAAATCAGTCAATTGAAATAAATTAATTAGGCCTTAATCTACAGATTTCACATGACTGAGAATACAGATATGCATAGGGTTGTGATTCAGAAAACCAGTCAGTATCTGGTGTGACCACCATTTGCCTCATGCTTGCAGCGTGACATCTCCTTCACATAGTGTGGATCAGGCTGTTGATTGTGGCCTGTGGAATGTTGTCCCACTCATCTTCAATGGCTGTGCAAAGTCGCTGGATATTGATGGGAACTGGAACACGCAATCATATAGGTCAATCCAGAGCATTCCAAACATGCTCAATGGGAGACATGTCAGGTGAGTATGCAGGCCATGGAAGATCTGGGATGTTTTCAGCTTCTAGGATGTGGACAGATCCTTGCAACATGGGGCCGTGCATTATCATGCTGAAACATGAGGTGATGGTGGCGGATGAATTGTACATCAATGGGCCTAAGGATCTCGTCAGTGTCTCCGTGCATTCAAATTGCAATTGATAAAATGCAATTGTGTTCATTGTCCGTAGCTTATGCCTGCCCATACCATAACCCCATCGCCACTATGGGGCACTCTGTTCACAATGTTGACATCAGCTAACCGCTCACCTACACGACACCATATTGTCATCTGCCTGGTACAGTTGAAACCGGGATACATCAGTGAAAAGCACACTTCTCCAGCATGCAAGTGGCATTCGAAGGTGAGCATTTGCCCACTGAAGTTGGTTACGACGCAAAACTGCAGTCAAATCAAGACCCTTGTGAGGACGACAAGCATGCAGATGAGCTTCCCTGAGACGGTTTCTGACAGTTTGTGCAGAAATTCTTTGGTTGTGGTAAAGAAATGAACATTCAATTCTCTGGCACAGCTCTGGTGGACAGTCCTGCAGACATCATGCCAATTGCACACTCCCTCAAAACTTGAGACATCTGTGGCATTGTGTTGTGTGACAAAACTGCACATTATAGTGGCCTTTTATTGTCCCCAGCACTAGGTGCACCTGTGTAATGATCATGCTTTTTAAATCAGCTTCTTGATATGCCACACCTGTCACTTTACAAGTTGCATTTATATTTTTGTTCAGTATAAAAATAAGTGTATAAACCAATGCCTCTCTCCTACCTCCATGACCTGTAGGAACCTCTCCTCAGAGGGAGGGTGTGTGGCCTCGAGGATCCTCCAGATGTGCTGGGTCTCGTCCAGGGACACCTCCAGCAGGTCCCCCACCATCATCAGCTCCTCCAACTGGGCCTTGGCCGGGGGGGACAGCTCCAGCACAGGGGGCTCCAGGGAGCGAGGCACCAGGGGCGTCTTCCTGGGCTGCTTCCTGGGGGTGCTCTGGTCTGGAGGTTAGAGGGGGAGAAGGATTCATCAATCAACCAATGAAAACACACATTTACCCTCTCAATATCTACATGTATAGTTTAATGTAAGGATAAGTAACTTGAGATTCTCATTTCTAAATAAGGTCTCAAAGACAATACACATAAGGAAAGATGAGCTTCATAAAATGAATGACATTCATAAGTTACTATTTTTAAGTATAACAGGGAGAGAGAGTTTGCGTAGCCATAGATTATAATGCCATGTCTTACTCTGAGGGCAGGACTTGGATGCAGAGGAGTAGGCGTGTTCAGCGCATAAAGAGGGTGTGGTGGGCCACATGTGACTGACTACTTCCTCTGACTTGACAGGGATCTCCTCATCACAAAACAGGTACGGCTTCACCTCACCTGGGTCCTGACACACACACACACACACACACACACACACACACACACACACACACAGGAGAGGCAGAGAGCATGAGTGACAGCGAGAAAGTGGGGCAGGTGAGAACACAATGCTAGAAAAGCAGGATTTTCTAAGTGCTGTGTCTTTGCATGAGATAAATTGAATAGCAATGTTTTACTGGCTTTGTTACCACTCCTGCTGAAACATTGCCTATAGAATACTACTATACAGTAGTATTTGGTTTTATTTTAATTGATTCAACAGGTATTTTTGATATTTAAAAAAAACTTGGATGCTTGAGAAAACTCTCCATAGGCCATGTTAAGTTCATGTTTGAAGTATCCCTATATTTCTATTACGGGCTATCACTCTGTTATTAGTGCGCCTGCGCAGGAGTCTCGGGGTTGATGAACCTGGCCTGAGTGCAATGGCGACCATGTAGTCTGCTAATACGGTTTAGTAAACGCTGTTAAACTGGAACCTTGTCGTTGTGGCATTTCGAGTTAACACACCACAGTACCTTCATCTCGTAGCCATATGTTTCCCTGATGTCCTCGTCAGAGTCCGTCTCCTCGTCATCGTAGTCGACAGACTGGCGAGGCGACGCTGCCCTGCTGAACCCTGCCTGCTGGAACGTCTGGATGTGACCCTATGGAGAGAACAGACGTCACAGTCATTCTGTTACTTCTCATCAGTAGTAATAACACTATCTTGGAACCAATCTCTGTTTTTCGCTCTCTAATGCACTGAACAAATAAGGAAGAGGAGAGGACCTGGAAAAAAACACTTTAGTCTGTCCATCTCATGACTTACCTTATCCCTGAGCATCTTGTTTAGAGGAATGACTGGCCATGAGCGCCATATAGAGAGATAACGGCCAACTTTTACACTGGACGCCATGTTAGCGCCTACAAACTCTCTTTATACATGGCTCTTAGTAGCATATGGCAGCAGTAATCTCTTACCTGCAGGTCAGGGTTTGCGGCAGCCTTCTGCAGCTCAGCGTTGATGATCTTCTCGGTCTTCTCCCGGGCAGCCTGTTCTACCATCCTCTGACTGAGCACCGACAGCTTGGCCAGGGCCGAGGACAGCTCGTTTGTAGCCAGAGCCTGCCTGGCGCGGTCCTGCAAGTAGAGAGGAGTTAGATTAATCGATTCCATTAATGAATAGAGCGGAGTTTAAATAAACAAGATTTTTGTTTGACTCAGAATATGTGGCTTTTCACCCTTGCACATAAATCAAATTTTGCAAAACATAGTAAGAACTTTATCGAACCTAGCAACCATCAAATAATTGATTCTGAAAAGTAGGGATGTGTTCAACACAAGTTAAGTAAAAATACTTAACTTAAAAGTACACTTTAGTTGTTTGGGGTATCTGTACTATTTATATTTTGGAGAACTTTTAATTCACTACATTCCTAAAGCAAATAATGAACTTTTTACTCCATATATTTTCCTGACACCCAAAATAACTTGTTTCATGTTGAATGATTAGCAGGACAGGAAAATTGTCCCATTCACACACTTATCAAGATCTGGCAGACTCAATAAACACAAATGCTTTGTTTGTAAATGAGTTGGAGTATGCCCCTGGCTATCGGTAAATAACCCCCCATAAAATTACGAAAATGGTGCCGTCTGGTTTGCTTAATATAAGGAAAGTGAAATAATTTATACTTTTGACACTTAGGTACACTACCGGTCAAAAGTTTTAGAACACCTACTCATTCAAGGGTTTTTAATTTATTTTTGCTATTCTCTACATTGTACAATAATAGTGAAGACATAAAAACTATGAAATAACACATATGGAATCATGTAGTAACTAAAAAATATATATATATATAGCTCAAAACAAATAAAGGGAACACTTAAACAACACATCCTAGATCTGAATGAAAGAAATAATCTTATTAAATACTTTTTTCTTTACATAGTTGAATGTGCTGACAACAAAATCACACAAAAATAATCAATGGAAATCCAATTTATCAAACCATGGAGGTCTGGATTTGGAGTCACACTCAAAATTAAAGTGGAAAACCACACTACAGGCTGATCCAACTTTGATGTAATGTCCTTAAAACAAGTCAAAATGAGGCTCAGTAGTGTGTGGCCTCCACGTGCCTGTATGACCTCCTTACAACGCCTGGGCATGCTCCTGATGAGGTGGCGGATGGTCTCCTGAGGGATCTCCTCCCAGACCTGGACTAAAGCATCCGCCAACTCCTGGACAGTCTGTGGTGCAACGTGGAGCTGGTGGATGGAGCGAGACATGATGTCCCAGATGACCTCAATTGGATTCAGGTCTGGGGAACGGGCGGGCCAGTCCATAGCATCAATGCCTTCCTCTTGCAGGAACTGCTGACACACTCCAGCCACATGAGGTCCAGCATTGTCTTGCATTAGGAGGAACCCAGGGCCAACCGCACCAGCATATGGTCTCACAAGGGGTCTGAGGATCTCATCTCGGTACATAATGGCAGTCAGGCTACCTCTGGCGAGCACATGGAGGGCTGTGCGGCCCCCCAAAGAAATGCCACCCCACACCATGACTGACCCACCGCCAAACCGGTCATGCTGGAGGATGTTGCAGAACGTTCTCCACGGCGTCTCCAGACTCTGTCACGTCTGTCATGTGCTCAGTGTGAACCTGCTTTCATCTGAAGAGCACAGGGTGCCAGTGGCGAATTTGCCAATCTTGGTGTTCTCTGGCAAATGCCAAACGTCCTGCACGGTGTTGGGTTGTAAGCACAACACCCACCTGTGGACGTCGGGCCCTCATACCACCCTCATGGAGTCTGTTTCTGACCGTTTGAGCAGACACATGCACATGTGTGGCTTGCTGGAGGTCATTTTGCAGGGCTCTGGCAGTGCTCCTCCTGCTCCTCCTTGCACAAAGGCGGAGGTAGCGGTCCTGCTGCTGGGTTGTTGCCCTCCTACGGCCTCCTCCACGTCTCCTGATGTACTGGCCTGTCTCCTGGTAGCGCCTCCATGCTCTGGACACTACGCTGACAGACAAAGCAAACCTTCTTGCCACAGCTCGCATTGATGTGCCATCCTGGATGAGCTGCACTACCTGAGCCACTTGTGTAGGTTGTAGACTCCGTCTCATGCTACCACTAGAGTGAAAGCACCGCCAGCATTCAAAAGTGACCAAAACAGCCAGGAAGCATAGGAACTGAGAAGTGGTCTGTGGTCCCCACCTGCAGAACCACTCCTTTATTGGGGGTGTCTTGCTAATTCCCTATAATTTCCACCTGTTGTCTATTCCATTTGCACAACAGCATGTGAAATGTATTGTCAATCAGTGTTGCTTCCTAAGTGGACAGTTTGATTGAGTTGGAGTTACATTGTGTTGTTTAAGTGTTCCCTTTATTTTTTTGAGCAGTATATATAAAAAAATACATACACAGTGGGGAGAAAAAAGTAGTTGATCCCCTGCTGATTTTGTACGTTTGCCCACTGACAAAGAAATGATCAGTCTATAATTTTTATGGTAAGTTTATTTGAACAGTGAGAGACAGAATAACAACAAAAAATCCAGAAAAACAAATGTCAAAAATGTTATAAAATGATTTGCATTTTAATGAGGGAAATAAGTATTTGACCCCTCTGCAAAACATGACTTAGTACTTGGTGGCAAAACCCTTGTTGGCAGTCAGAGGTCAGACGTTTCTTGTAGTTGGCCACCAGGTTTGCACACATCTCAGGAGGGATTTTGTCCCACTCTTCTTTGCAGATCTTCTCCAAGTCATTAAGGTTGAGGCTGACGTTTGGCAACTCGAACCTTCAGCTCCCTCCACAGATTTTCTATGGGATTAAGGTCTAGAGACTGGCTAGGCCACTCCAGGACCTTAATGTGCTTCTTCTTGAGCCACTCCTTTTTTGCCTTGGACGTGTGTTTTGGGTCATTGTCATGCTGGAATACCCATCCACAACCCATTTTCAATGCCCTGGCTCAGGTTCTCACCCAGATTTGACGGTACACGGCCCCGTACATCGTCCCTTTGATGCGGTGAAGTTGTCCTGTCTCCTTAGCAGAAAAACACCCCCAAAGCATAATGTTTCCACCTCAATGTTTGACGGTGGAGATAGTGTTCTTGGGGTCATAGGTAGCATTCCTCCTCCTCCAAACACGGCAAGTTGAGTTGATGTCAAAGAGCTCCATTTCGGTCTCATCTGACCACAACACTTTCAGCAGTTGTCCTCTGAGTCATTCAGATGTTCATTGGCAAACTTCAGACGGGCATGTATATGTATTCTTCAGCAGGGGGACCTTGCGGGCGCTGCAGGATTTCAGTCCTTCACGGCGTAGTGTGTTACCAAATGTTTCTTGGTGACTATGGTCCCAGCTGCCTTGAGATCATTGACATGATCTTCCCATGTAGTTCTGGGCTGATTCCTCACCGTTCTCATGATCATTGCAACTCCACGAGGTGAGATCTTGCATGGAGCCCCAGGCCGAGGGATATTGACAGTTCTTTTGAGTTTCTTCCATTTGCGAATAATCGCACCAAATGTTGTCACCTTCTCACCAAGCTGCTTGGCGATGGTCTTTTAGCCCATTCCAGCCTTATGTAGGTCTACGATCTTGTCCCTGACATCCTTGGAGAGCTCTTTGGTCTTGGCCATGGTGGAGAGCTTGGAATCTGATTGATTGCTTCTGTGGACAGGTGTCTTTTATACAAGTAACAAGCTGCGGTTAGGAGCACTCCCTTTAAGAGTGTGCTCCTAATCTCAGCTCGTTACCTCTATAAAAGAAACCTAGGAGTCAGAAATCTTTCTGATTGAGAGGGTGTCAAATACTTACTTCCCTCATTAAAATGCAAATCAATTTATAACATTTTTGACATGCGTTTTTCTGGATATTTTTGATGTTATTCTGTCTCTCACTGTTCAAATAAACCTACCATTAAAATTATAGACTGATCATTTCTTTGCCAGTGGGCAAAGGTACAAAATCAGCAGGGGATGAAATACTTTTTTCCCTCCCACTGTGTGTGTGTGTGTGTGTGTGTGTGTGTGTGTGTGTGTGTGTGTGTGTGTGTGTGTATGTGTATGTGTATGTGTATGTGTATGTATGTGTATATATATATATATATATATATATATATATATATATTCTTCAAATAGCCACACTTTGCCTTGATGACAGCTTTGCACACTCTTGGCATTCTCTCAACCAGCTTCAACTGGAATTATTTTCCAACAGTCTTGAAGGAGGTCCCACATATGCTGAGCACTTGTTGGCTGCTTTTCCTTCACTCTGCGGTCCAACTCATCCCAAATCATCTCAATTGGGTTGAAGTCGGGTGATTGTGGAGGCCAGGTCATCTGATGCAGCACTCCATCACACTCCTTCTTGGTCAAATAGCCTTTCAACAGCCTGGAAGTGTGTTGGGTCATTAAAAAAATAAATGACAGTCCCACAAAGCGCAAACCAGATGGGACCCAGCAGAACGCTGTGGTAGCCATGCTGGTTAAGTGTGCCTTGAATTCTAAATAAATCCGAGTGTCACCAGCAAAGCACCCCCACACCATAACACCTCCTCCTAAATGCTTCACGTGGGAAATACACATTCAGAGACCATCCTTTCACCCACATCACGTCTCACAAAGACACGGCGGTTGGAACCAAAAATCTCCAATTCGGACTGCAGACCAAAGGACAGATTTCCACTGGTCGAATGTCCATTGCTTGTGTTTCTTGGCCCAAGAAAGTCTCTTCTTATTGGTGTCCTTTAGTAGTGCTTTCATTGCAGCAATTCAACCGCGAAGGCCTGATTCACAGTCTCCTCAGAACAGTTGATGTGTCTGTTACTTGAACTCTGAAGCATTTATTTAGGCTGCAATTTCTGAGGCTGGTAACTCTAATGAACTTGTCCTCTGCAGCAGAGGTCTTCCATTCCTGTGGCGGTCCTCATGAGAACCAGTTTCATCATAGTGATTGATGGTTTTTGCAACTGCACTTGAAGAAACTTTCAAAGTTCATGAAGTTTTCCACATGGACTGACCTCGTCTTCAAGTAATGGACTGTAATTTATCTTTGCTTATTTGAGCTGTTCTTGCCATAAGGACATTGTCTTTTACCAAATAGGGCCATCTTCTGTATACCCCCCTACCTTGTCACAACACAACTGATTGGCTTAAACGCATTAACCTCACTAGGGTAGGGGGCACTATTTTCACCTCCGGATGATAAGTGTGCCCAAAGTAAACTGCCTGCTACTCAGGCCCAGAAGCTAGGATATGCATATAATTGGTAGATTTGGATAGAAAACACTCTACAGTTTCTAAAACTGTTAAAATAATGTCTATGAGTATAACAGAACTGACATGGCAGGCGAAAACCTGAGGAAAATCCATCCAGGAAGTGGGATTTATTTATTTTTGTAGTTTTCTATTGAATGCCATTACAGTATCCATTGACTTAGGACTCAAATTGCACTTCCTATGGCTTCCACTAGATGTCAACAGTCTTTAGAAATTGTTTCAGGCTTGTATTCTGAAAAATGAGGGAGTAAGACCAGTCTGAATGAGTGGACACTGCAGTGTCCCAGAGGTTTTTCATGTGCGCGACCGAGAGCGCGCCTTTCTTGTTTTCCTTTTATATTGTCCGGTTGAAATGTTATTGATTATTATGACTAAAAACAACCTGAGGATTGATTATAAACATCGTTTGACATGTTTCTACAAACTTTACTGATACTTTCGGATTTTTCGTCTGTTGTGACTGCCTTTGATTCAGTGGATTACTGAACAAAACGCACGAACAAAGGTTTTTGGATATAAAGAGGGACTTTATCGAACAAAAACATTTTTGGAGTAAATGGGAGTCTTGTGAGTGCAACCATATGAAGCTCATCAAAGGTAAGTGATTCATTTTCTCACCATTTCTAACTTGTGTAACTCCTCTACTTGGCTGGTAACTGTTTGTAATAATTTGTCTGCAGGTCGCTGTTCTCAGATAATCGCATGGTATGCTTTCGCCGTAAAGCCTTTTTGAAATCTGACACCGTGGTTGGATTAACAAGAAGTTAATCTTTAAACCGATGTATAACACATGTACGTTTTATGAATTTTTATAATGAGTATTTCTGTTTTTGAATTTGGCACTCTGCAATTTCACTGGATGTTGGCCAGGTGGACGGTAGCGTCCCACACCCCCTAGAGAGGTTAAGGCATCTTTACTTTTACCACAACTGCCTACCTGCCAGCCCATGGCCCTCTCCGTCAGGCACTGTAGGGCCTCCCCCTCAGGCAGACGCACCGGCAGCTTCTGGAGGGACACCAGGAGAGACAGGATGGTCTCCAGACGTGGGCGACGCGAGCGCTGGCATAACTGGCACAGGAATTTGGCCTCCTTGCTGTTGCTCTGGCACCCGGCAGAGCCCATGAGCTTCTTCTGCGAGCCCGCTTTCGGTAACGGCACACAGGCTCCGTGGAACCAGTCCTTGCACAGTTCACACTGCAGCATAAACCCGCTGGCAGTCTTACGACACAGACAGAACTTGACCTCCTCGATGCGGTCAGACATGGCCATCTTAGCCAGGTTGGCAGCTCGGAGAGAGTGTATGGCCTCAACTTCTTTCTGCTCCTTGGATTTGAATGCCGCTACGACGATGGCCGGGTCACAGGCATTTTCATTCCGCTCGTCAAGGTCGCTGAGACCCTCCAGGTCCAGACCTCTCTCCTTCTCAAGGAGCTCCTTGACTCGTTTGCGTTTGCTCTTGCTGTTGCCGTAGATACCAATATCCACACGTGGACTAAGAACCTGAGAGAGACAACACACAGAGAATAGAGATTAGCACACATGTTATCTAACTACTAGTCCTATGATAATATTGGTCCTATTCTACCTACAGAATAGACAGATGGAATTCACAACAATCTGCGTATGGTGGTCCACCAACTTCTGCACCATTCTACATAGCTTACGCAAATATATCATATTGCACTCTGGGGTCAGCATTGGAGGTCGACCGATTAATCGGAATGGCCGATTAATTAGGGCCGATTTCAAGTTTTCATAACAATCGGTAAATCGGTATTTCTGGACACCGATTATTATTATTATTTTTTACACCTTTATTTAACTAGGCTAGTCAG
The DNA here is from genome assembly GCF_901001165.1 of Salmo trutta. NCBI lineage: Eukaryota > Metazoa > Chordata > Actinopteri > Salmoniformes > Salmonidae > Salmo > Salmo trutta. Next base: position 28,894,082 of record NC_042964.1, read on the forward strand.
TTAAGAACACATTCTTATTTTCAATGACGGCCTAGGAACGGTGGGTTAACTGCCTTGTTCAGGGGCAGAACGACAGATTTTTACCTTGTCAGCTCGAGGATTCAATCTTGCAACCTTACGGTTAACTAGTCCAACGCTCTAACCACCTGCTTTACATTGCACTCCACGAGGAGCCTGCCTGTGACGTGAATGCAGTAAGAAGCCAAGGTAAGTTGCTAGCCAGCATTAACCTGTTTGGGATAGGGGGCAGTAGTTGCACGGCCGGATAAAAAAACATACCCGATTTAATCTGGTTACTACTCCTGCCCAGAAACTAGAATATGCATATAATTAGTAGATTTGGATAGAAAACACTAAAGTTTCTAAAACTGTTTGAATGGTGTCTGTGAGTATAACAGAACTCATATGGCAGGCCAAAACCTGAGAAGATTCCATACAGGAAGTGCCCTGTCTGACAATTTGTTCTCCTGTTGCATCTCTATCAAAAATACAGCATCTGTGCTGTAACGTGACATTTTCTAAGGCTTCCATTGGCTCTCAGAAGGCGCCAGAAAGTGGAATGGGGTCTCTGCTGTCTCTGGGCGAATAACAGCAGGAGAATGTGTGAGTGGTCAGCCTGGGGAGAGTGAGACAGAGGCACGTTCACAAGAATTCTCAATTTTTTTCTTTCAGCCTTTGAATGAATACAACGTCGCCCGGTTGGAATATTATCGCTATTTTACGAGAAAAATAGCATAAAAATAGATTTTAAACAGCGTTTGACATGCTTCTAAGTACGGTAATGGAATATTTCTAAGTTTTTTGTCACGAAATGCGCTCGCGTGTCACCCTTCGGATAGTGACCTGAACGCACGAACAAAACGGAGCTATTTGAATTTAACTATGGATTATTTGCTTCCGGTCACAACTTGCAGACTTGTTTACGCTGTTGTGCGTTTTTACTTTGCTACCTGACGGTTTTTACTTTTTCATTACCGTATATTTTTACTTTTTCCCTCACTCAACTTTTTTTTCATTCAACTTTCCTACCCCGGAGGTTTTATCTGGACATGGTTCGTCAGGACTTCAAACAGCCGAAGCTAAGTAACATTAACATGATGCCTTCTAATTGCAGTCGTTGTACTCATAATATACAGGAGAACGATCGCCTTACGGCAAGGATAGCTGTGCTGCAAGCCCAGCTTCAGACGCAATCGTTAGGCAAGGGTCATTTCAGTGTAGGAAAGGATGAAACAGCGTCTGTGCCACCAGCAAGTACAGATAGTAACGTTAGTATAAACCCCCTCGCACGGTCCCCGCAGCCGGACATCTTTCTCATGGCTTCTGGAGGGAAACGCTGTAGGAATGCTCAACCGGTGTCGCTTATTCAGCCGACAGAAACTTTCAACCGGTTCTCCCCGTTAAGCGAGTCGGAGTCGGAGGCCGAGACTTCTCTGGTCTCTGCTCCTCCCGCTGTGGGGTCTGAGACGCCGACGGCTCCCACCATTAGCTCTGACAAATTGAAAACCCTAGTCATTGGCGACTCCATTACCCGCAGTATTAGACTTAAAACTAATCATCCAGCGATCATACACTGTTTACCAGGGGGCAGGGCTACCGACGTTAAGGCTAATCTAAAGACGGTGCTGGCTAAAGCTAAAACTGGCGAGTGTAGAGAGTATAGAGATATTGTTATCCACGTCGGCACCAACGATGTTAGGATGAAACAGTCAGAGGTCACCAAGCGCAATATAGCTTCAGCGTGTAAATCAGCTAGAAAGATGTGTCGGCATCGAGTAATTGTCTCTGGCCCCCTCCCAGTTAGGGGGAGTGATGAGCTCTACAGCAGAGTCTCACAACTCAATCGCTGGATGAAAACTGTTTTCTGCCCCTCCCAAAAGATAGAATTTGTAGATAACTGGCCCTCTTTCTGGGATTCACCCACAAACAGGACCAAGCCTGGCCTGCTGAGGAGTGACGGACTCCATCCTAGCTGGAGGGGTGCTCTCATCTTATCTACGAACATAGACAGGGCTCTAACTCCTCTAGCTCCACAATGAAATAGGGTGCAGGCCAGGCAACAGGCTGTTAGCCAGCCTGCCAGCTTAGTGGAGTCTGCCACTAGCACAGTTAGCGTAGTCAGCTCAGCTTTCCCCATTGAGACCGTGTCTGTGCCTCGATCTTGGTTGGGCAAAATTAAAAATGGCGGTGTTCGCTTCAGTAATCTTACTAGTATAAAGACCTCCTCCATTCCTGCCATTATTGAAAGAGATTGTGATACTTCACATCTCAAAATTGGGTTACTTAATGTTAGATCCCTCACTTCCAAGGCAGTTATAGTCAATGAACTAATCACTGATCATAATCTTGATGTGATTGGCCTGACTGAAACATGGCTTAAGCCTGATGAATTTACTGTGTTAAATGAGGCCTCACCCCCTGGTTACACTAGTGACCAAACCCCCCGTGCATCCGGCAAAGGCGGAGGTGTTGCTAACATTTACGATAGCAAATTTCAATTTACAAAAAAAAAAACAATGACGTTTTCGTCTTTTGAGCTTCTAGTCATGAAATCTATGCAGCCTACTCAATCACTTTTTATAGCTACTGTTTACAGGCCTCCTGGGCCATATGCAGTGTTCCTTACTGAGTTCCCTGAATTCCTATCGGATCTTGTAGTCATAGCAGATAATATTCTAATTTTTGGTGACTTTAACATTCACATGGAAAAGTCCACAGACCCACTCCAAAAGGCTTTCGGAGCCATCATCGACTCAGTGGGTTTTGTCCAACATGTTTCTGGACCTACTCACTGCCACAGTCATACTCTGGACCTAGTTTTGTCCCATGGAATAAATGTTGTGGATCTTAATGTTTTTCCTCATAATCCTGGATTATCGGACCACCATTTTATTGCGTTTACAATTGCAACAAATAATCTGCTCAGACCCCAACCAAGGAAGATTAAAAGTCGTGCTATAAATTCTCAGACAACCCAAAGATTCCTTGATGCCCTTCCAGACTCCCTCTGCCTACCCAAGGACGTCAGAGGACAAGAATCAGTTAACCACCTAACCGAGGAACTCAATTCAACCTTGCGCAATACCCTAGATGCAGTTGCACCCCTAAAAATTAAAAACATCTGTCATAAGAAACTAGCTCCCTGGTATACAGAAAATACACGAGCTCTGAAGCAAGCTTCCAGAAAATTGGAACGGAAATGGCGCCACACTAAACTGGAAGTCTTCCGACTAGCTTGGAAAGACAGTACCGTGCAGTATCGAAGAGCCCTCACTGCTGCACGATCATCCTATTTTTCCAACTTAATTGAGGAAAATAAGAACAATCCGAAATTTCTTTTTGACACTGTCGCAAAGCTAACTAAAAAGCAGCATTCGCAAATGGAGGATGGCTTTCACTTCAGCAGTAATAAATTTATGAACTTTTTTGAGGAAAAGATCATGATCATTAGAAAGCAAATTACGGACTCCTCTTTAAATCTGGGTATTCCTCCAGGGCTTCATTGTCCAGAGTCTGCACAACTCTGCCAGGACCTTGGCTCAAGGGAGATACTAAAGTGTTTTAGTACTATATCTCTTGACACAATGATGAAAATAATCATGGCCTCCAAACCCTCAAGCTGCATACTGGACCCTATTCCAACTAAACTACTGAAAGAGCTGCTTCCTGTGCTTGGCCCTCCTATGTTGAACATAATAAACGGCTCTCTATCCACCGGATGTGTACCAAGCTCACTAAAAGTGGCAGTAATAAAGCCTCTCTTGAAAAAGCCGAATCTTGACCCAGAAATTATAAAAAACTATCGGCCTATATCGAATCTTCCATTCCTCTCAAAAATTTTAGAAAAAGTTGTTGCGCAGCAACTCACTGCCTTCCTGAAGACAAACAATGTATACGAAACGCTTCAGTCTGGTTTTAGACCCCATCATAGCACTGAGACTGCACTTGTGAAGGTGGTAAATGACCTTTTAATGACGTCAGACCGAGGCTCTGCATCTGTCCTCATGCTCCTAGATCTTAGTGCCGCTTTTGATACCATCGATCACCACATTCTTTTGGAGAGATTGGAAACCCAAATTGGTCTACATGGACAAGTTCTGGCCTGGTTTAGATCTTATCTGTCGGAAAGATATCAGTTTGTCTCTGTGAATGGTTCGTCCTCTGACAAATCAATTGTAAATTTCGGTGTTCCTCAAGGTTCCGTTCTAGGACCACTATTGTTTTCACTATATATTTTACCTCTTGGGGATGTCATTCGAAAACATAATGTTAAATTTCACTGCTATGCGGACGACACACAGCTGTACATTTCAATGAAACATGGTGAAGCCCCAAAATTGCTCTCGCTAGAAGCCTGTGTTTCAGACATAAGGAAGTGGATGGCTGCAAATTTTCTACTTTTAAACTCGGACAAAACAGAGATGCTTGTCCTAGGTCCCAAGAAACAAAGAGATCTTCTGTTGAATCTGACAATTAATCTGGATGGTTGTACAGTCGTCTCAAATAAAACTGTGAAGGACCTCGGCGTTACTCTGGACCCTGATCTCTCTTTTGAAGAACATATCAAGACTGCTTCAAGGACAGCTTTTTTCCATCTACGTAACATTGCAAAAATCAGAAACTTTCTGTCCAAAAATGACGCAGAAAAATTAATCCATGCTTTTGTTACTTCTAGGCTCGACTACTGCAATGCTCTACTTTCCGGCTACCCGGATAAAGCACTAAACAAACTTCAGTTAGTGCTAAATACGGCTGCTAGAATCCTGACTAGAACCAAAAAATTTGATCATATTACTCCAGTGCTAGCTTCCCTACACTGGCTTCCTGTTAAGGCAAGGGCTGATTTCAAGGTTTTACTGCTAACCTACAAAGCATTACATGGGCTTGCTCCTACCTATCTTTCCGATTTGGTCCTGCCGTACATACCTACACGTACGCTACGGTCACAAGACGCAGGCCTCCTAATTGTCCCTAGAATTTCTAAGCAAACGGCTGGAGGTAGGGCTTTCTCCTATAGAGCTCCATTTTTATGGAATGGTCTGCCTACCCATGTGAGAGACGCAGACTCAGTCTCAACCTTTAAGTCTTTACTGAAGACTTATCTCTTCAGTAGGTCCTATGATTAAGTATAGTCTGGCCCAGGAGTGTGAAGGTGAACGGAAAGGCTGGAGCAACGAACCGCCCTTGCTGTCTCTGCCTTGTCGGTTCCCCTCTTCCCACTGGGATTCTCTGCCTCTAACCCTTTTACAGGGGCTGAGTCACTGACTTACTGGTGTTCTTCCATGCCGTCCATGGGAGGGGTGCGTCACTTGAGTAGGTTGAGCCACTGACGTGGTCTTCCTGTCTGGGTTGGCGCCCCCCCCCTTGGGTTGTGCCGTGGCGGACATCTTTGTGGGCTATACTCGGCCTTGTCTTCGGACGGTAAGTTGGTGGTTGTAGATATCCCTCTAGTGGTGTGGGGGGCTGTGCTTTGGCAAAGTGGGTGGGGTTATATCCTGCCTGTTTGGCCCTGTCCGGGGGTATCATCGGATGGGGCCACAGTGTCTTCTGATCCCTCCTGTCTCAGCCTCCAGTATTTATGCTGCAGTAGTTTATGTGTCGGGGGGCTAGGGTCAGTCTGTTACATCTGGAGTATTCTCTTGTCTTATCCGGTGTCCTGTGTGAATGTAAATATGCTCTCTCTAATTCTCTCTTTCTTTCTTTCTTTCTTTCTCTCGGAGGACCTGAGCCCTAGGACTACCTGGCATGATGACTCCTTGCTGTCCCCAGTCCACCTGGCCATGCTGCTGCTCCAGTTTCAACTGTTCTGCCTGCGGCTACGGAACCCTGACCTGTTCACCGGACGTGCTTGTTGCACCCTCGACAATTACTATGATTATTATTATTTACGAACATTTTAACATCTTGACTATGTTCTGTTATAATATCCACCCGGCACAGCCAGAAGAGGACTGGCCACCCCTCATAGCCTGGTTCCTCTCTAGGTTTCTTCCTAGGTTTTTGGCCTTTCTCAGGAGTTTTTCCTAGGGAGTTTTTCCCAGCCACCGTGCTTCTTTCACATGCATTGCTTGCTGTTTGGGGTTTTAGGCTGGGTTTCTGTACAGCACTTTGAGATTTCAGCTGATGTACGAAGGGCTATATAAATAAATTTCATTTGATTTGATTTGATTTGGAACCAAAACAGCATTTGTTGTTGAAGTAGAAGTCCTGGGAGTGCATTCTGACGAAGAACAGCAAAGGTAATCCAATTTTTCTAATAGTAAGTCTGAGTTTAGGTTGTCCCAAACTTGGTGGGTGTCAAAATTGCTAGCCGTGATGGCCGGGCTATATATTCAGAATATTGCAAAATGTGCTTTCGCTGAAAAGCTATTTTAAAATCGGACATAGCGATTGCATAAAGGAGTTCTGTATCTATAATTATTAAAATAATTGTTATGTATTTTGTGAACGTTTATCGTGAGTAATTTAGTAAATTCACCGGAGGTTTGATGGGTATGCTAGTTCTGAACACCACATGCTAATGTAAAAGCTGGTTTTTGATATAAATCATCTGATGAAGATCAAAGGTTACTGCTGCATTTAGCTGTGTTTTGGGTATTTGTGATGCATGTTAGTTGCTTGGAAATGGCTGTGTGGTTTTTTGTGTCTATGTACTCTCCTAACATAATCTAATGTTTTGCTTTCGCTGTAAAGCCTTTTGGAAATCGGACAAGGTGTTTCGATTCAGGAGAAGTGTATCTGTAAAATAGTCCTATGTTTGAGAACTTTGAATTATGACATTTTGTGATTTTAAATTTGGCGCTCTGATTTGTCACTGGCTGTTGAATAGTGTGGGACGATTTCGTCCCACCTCCCCTAGAGAGGTTAAACTTATCTTACAAAAATCAATCAATCATAATCACTAGTTAAACTAGTAATATCATCAACCATGTGTAGTTATCTAGCCTGTCCTGCATTGCATATAATCGATGCGGTGCGCATTCGCGAAAAAGGACTGTCATTGCTCCAACGTGTACCTAACCATAAACATCAATGTCTTTCTTAAAATCAATACACAAGTATATATTTTTAAACCTGCATATTTAGCTAAAATAAATCCAGGTTAGCAGGCAATATTAACCAAGTGAAATTGTGTCACTTCTCTTGCGTTCATTGCATGCAGAGTCAGGGTATATGCAACCGTTTGGGCCGCCTGGCTCGTTGCTAACTAATTTGCCAGAATTGTATGTAATTATGACATAACATTGAAGGTTGTGCAATGTAACAGGAATATTTAGACTTAGGGATGCCACCCGTTAGAAAATACAGAACGGTGCCGTATTTCACTGAAAGAATAAATGTTTTGTTTTCGAGATGATAGTTTCCGGATTCGACCATATTAATGACCTAAGGCTCGTATTTCTGTGTGTTTATTATATTATAATTAAGTCTATGATTAGATAGAGCAGTCTGACTGAGTGGTGGTAGGCACCAGCAGGCTCGTAAGCATTCATTCAAACAGCACCTTCGTGCGTTTTGCCAGCAGCTCTTCGCAGTGCTTCAAGCATTGCGCTGTTTATGACTTAAGCCTATCAACTCCCGAGATTAGGCTGGTGTAACCGATGTGAAATGGCTAGCTAGTTAGCGGGGTGTGCGCTAATAGCGTTTCAAACATCACTCGCTCTGAGACTTGGAGTAGTTGTTCCCCTTGCTCTGCATGGGTAACGCTGCTTCGAGGGTGGCTGTTGTCGATGTGTTCCTGGTTCGAGCCCAGGTAGGAGCGAGGAGAGGGACGGAAGCTATACTGTTACACTGGCAATACTAAAGTGCCAATAAGAACATCCAATAATCAAAAGGTATATGAAATACAAATCGTATAGAGAAAAATAGTATAATAACTACAACCTAAAACTTCTTACCTGGGAATATTGAAGACTCATGTTAAAAGGAACCATCAGCTTTTATATTTTCTCATGTTCTGAGCAAGGAACTTAAACGTTAGCTTTCTTACATGGCACATATTGCACTTTTACTTTCTTCTCCAACACTTTGTTTTTGCATTATTTAAACCAAATTGAACACGTTTCATTATTTATTTGATGCTAAATTGATTTTATTGATGTATTATATTAAGTTAAAATAAGTGTTCATTCAGTATTGTTGTAATTGTCATTATTACAAAAAATGTAAAAAAGAAAAAAGAAATCGTCCGATTAAAATCGGTATCGGCTTTTTTGGTCCGCCAATAATCGGTATCGGCGTTGAAAAACATAATCGGTCGACCTCTTGTCAGCATAGTCTGAAAAGGGCTGCTTGGTTAGATAAATCCATTAAACCACCATCTCAGCGACATACTCATCCATGATTTCCCAATGCCTAGGTACAGCCCAACCTAGGGTATTATGTCTTACCTGTAGCAGGGTGTAGGTGGAGTTCTTCTTGAGGAATGTGCGTGTGGTCCTCTCCCTCCAGGCGCGGGCTGAGGCCACCTGGGATTCGACCTGGGGCAGGGGGTCCAGCAGGATAGGGATGGAGCGACCCCTCGCCAGCAGGCTCTCCAGCTGCTCCAGGTATGCATAGTTACTGCCACACTGAAGGGAGTGAGACATATGGGGGAAACATACAAGGTAATTAATCATCGTTATCAATTAAATAATAATAATAATAATAATGCATCGCACAGTATGCACATGTATCATTCATGTTCTGACAATAAGATAAATGACAAACTTATCTAGTAACAATAACCATGTTTCCAACCAACTATTTATATGCAAGTCAATTTCCAGTCAGAAAAAAATAAAACTCACGACAGGCCTGATGGAAACAGTACAATTGCCTGTAAACATTCCAAATGTCGACAGAACAAAAATACACTTGACGGGATAATTGTTTTGTCGGTAAAATAGATAAATAGGACAAATGCAGCGGAAACGCTTTGATGCGGATAACCATCATGTCACAGTAAATAATATGGTTGTGTGGTCCTCCCACTATGACTTGGAAAAGCATGCACACTGCACAGTTTATTATTCTACATATTAAATAAATTATGAACTTTAGAGGGTGGTGAATGTGCACAGTGATGAGCTTGATGCTTCTTTCCAATAAATATTGAGGGTCTTCATTTTATGCTGGTGGCATGATCTGTGCTTGGCTGTCAATAAATAAAAATGATCTCACTCTTATCCATAACCTCATCATAAAGCCTACCCTCTGCTCTGTATCTGCGAGCTGTTGACAAGAGAGCACGTGCCAAAAACCAGATTGGGCACATTTGCTATTTCTCTCAGACTTTCTGGCAAACCATCGACAGAGTAAAAAATTGGGATTTTATTAGGTACAGTTGAAGTAGGAAGTTTACATACACTTAGGTTGGATTCATTAAAACTCGTTTTTCAACCACTCCACTAATTTCTTGTTAAACTATAGTTTTGGCAAGTTGGTTAGGACATCTACTTTGTGCATGACACGTCATTTTTCCAACAATTGTTTACAGACAGATTATTTAACTTATAATTCACTGTATCCCAATTCCAGTGGGTCAGAAGTTTATATGCACTACGTTGACTGTGCATTTAAACAGCTTGGAAAATTCCAGAAAATGTTGTCATGGCTTTAGAAGCTAATAGGCTAATTGATATAATTTGAGTCAATTTGAGGTGTACCTGTAGATGTATTTCAAGGCCTGCCTTCAAACCCAGTGCCTCTTTGCTTGACATCATGGGAAAATCTAAAACAATCAGCCAAGACCTCCACAAGTCTGGTTCATCCTTGGGAGCAATTTCCAAACATCTTAAGGTACCACTTTCATCTGTACAAACAATAGTACGCAAGTATAAACACCATGGGACAACAGCAGCAAAGGACCTTGTGAAGATGCTGGAGGTACACAAGTATCTATATCCACAGTAAAATGAGTCCTATTTCAACATAACCTGAAAGGCCGCTCAGCAAGGAAGCCGCCACTGCTCCGAAAACGCCATAAAAAAAGCCAGACCACGGTTTGCAACTGCACATGGGGACAAAGATCGTACTTTTTGGAGAAATGTCCTCTGGTCTGATGAAACAAAAATAGAACTGTCTGGCCATAATGACAATCGTTATGTTTGGAGGTTAAAGGGGGATGCTTGTAAGCCGAAGAACACCATCCCAACCGTGACGCACAGGGGTGGCAGCATCATGTTGTGGGGGTGCTTTGCTGCAGGAGGGACTGGTGCACTTCACAAAATAGATGGCATCATGAGGTAGGAAAATTATGTGGATATAGTGAAGCTACATCACAAGACATCAGTCAGGAAGTTAAAGCTTGGTCGTAAATGGGTCTTCCAAATGGACAATGACCCCAAGCATACTTCCAAAGTTGTGGCAAAATGGCTTAAGGACAACAAAGTCAAGGTATTGGAGTGGCCATCACTAAGCCTTGATCTCAATCCTATTGAAAATTTGTGGTCAGAACTGAAAAAGCATGTGCGAGGAAGGAGGCCTACAAACCTGACTCAGTTACACCAGCTCTGTCAGGAGGAATGGACCAAAATTCACCCAACTTATTGTGGGAAGCTTGTGGAAGGCAACCCGAAACGTTTGACACACCAAATACTAATTGAGTGTATGTAAACTTCTGACCCACTGGGAATGTGCTGAAAGAAATAAAAACTGAAATAAAATCACTCTACACTATCATTTCACATTCTTAAAATAAAGTGGTGATCCTAACTGACCTAAAGGGATTTTTTACTAGGATTAAATGTTAGGAATTGTGAAAAAATGAGTTTAAATATATATTTGGCTAAGGTGTATGTAAACTTCCAACTTCAACTGTAAATGAAAAGTTGTGCTTTTTATTTGCACGACGTCATTAACTTCTATGGGCTACGTGGCCACCTGCGGGACACAGCCAGTGAAATATCAGGGCGGCAAATTCAAAAACAACAAAATGTCATAATTCAACTTTCTCAAACATACGACTATTTTACACCATTTTAAAGATACACGTCTCCTTGATGTAACCACATTGTCCGATTTCAAAAAGGCTTTTCAGCGAAAGCAAAACATTAGATTATGTTAGGAGAGTACATAGACAAAAATAATCACACAGCCATTTTACACGCAAGGACATGTCAATAAAACCCAAAACACAGCGAAATGAAGCACTAACCTTTGACGATCTTCATCAGATGACACTCCTAGGACATTATGTTACACAATACATGTATGTTTTGTTCGATAACGTTCATATTTATATCCAAAAACAGCATTTTACATTGGCGCGTGACGTTCAGAAAATATTTTGCCTCCAATACTGCCAGTGAATCAGCACAACAATTTACAAAAATACTCATCATAAACGTTGATAAAATATTAAACTTATTCAAAGAATTATAGATAAACATCTCCTTTATGCAACCACTGTGACAGATTTCAAAAAAGCTTCACGAGGAAAGCACACTTTGCAATAATCTGAGTACTGCGCTCAGAAAAAAATACACCAGGCAATACAGATACCCGCCATTTTGGAGTCATCTAAAATCATAAATAGCATTCGAAATATTCACTTACCTTTGATGACCTTCATCAGAAGGCACTTCCAGGTATCCCAGGTCCACAATAAATGCTGTTTTGTTCGATAAAGTCCATAATTTATGTCCAAATAACTCCTTGTTGTTTGCGCGTTCAGTAAGCTACTCCAAATGTAGGAAGCGCGCCGAAAATTTCACGACAAAAAGTTATATTTACGTTTGTTGAAACATGTCAAACGTTGTAAAACATCAATCTTTAGGGCCTTTTTAACGTAAAACTTCAGTAATATTCCAACAGGACGATTCCAATGTCTTGAAAAACGTTATGGAACACAGCTACCTCCTCACGTGAATGCGCATAATTGTGGCCTGTCATTCTCTCGATCATCAGACTCCAGGAGGTCTTGTTCGCTCTCTGTTGACTGCAAAAGCCTGAAACACGTTCTAAAGACTGTTGACATCTAGTGGAAGCCTTAGGAAGTGCAAATTGAACCCTAAAATCACTGTATAATCAATAGGCCCAGTCTTGAAAAAACTACAATCCACTTCCTGCTTGGATTTCTTCTCAGGTTTTTGCCTGCCATATGAGTTCTGTTATACTCACAAACACCATTCAAACAGTTTTAGAAACTTTGGGATGTTTTCTATCCAAATCTACTAATAATATGCATATTCTAGTTTCTGAGCCAGAGTAGTAACCTGTTTAAATCGGGTACGTTTTTCATCCGGCTGTGAAAATACTGCCCCCTAGCCCAGACAGGTTAACCTCACTAGGGTAGGGGGCAGCATTTGGAATTTTGGATGAAAAGCCTGCCCAAAGTAAACTACCTGCTACTCAGGTCCAGAAGCTAAGATATGCATATAAATTGGTAGATTTGGATAGAAAACTCTAAAGTTTCCAAAACTGTTAAAATAATGTGTGTGAGTATAACAGAACTGATATGGCAGGCGAAAACCTGAGGAAAATCCATCCTGGAAGTGCCTTTATTTTGAAATGCCTGTTTTTCCATTGAAAGCCTATCCACCATACAAAGACTTATGACTCAGTTCACGATCCCTATGGCTTCCACTACATGTGACCAGTCTTGAGGCATTGTTTCAGGCTTTTACTCTGAAAAATGAGGGAGGAACACCACTTTCAATGAGAGGACAGTGGAAATTTCCAGACATGAGTTCTATTGACGAAGCTATTGTCCGGTTGAAATATGATCGATTATTTATGACAAAAACATCCTGAGGATTGATTAGAAACATCGTTTGACATGTTTCTACAAACTTTTATGGTACTTTTTTGATTTTTCGTCTGCATGCGGTGACCGCGCTTTGTTCCAAAGGATTACTGAACAAAAGGCACAAACAAAACAGAGGTTATTGGATATAAAGAGGGAATTTATCGAACAAAACAAACATGTATTGTGTAACATGGAGTCCTGGGAGTGCTACCATATGAAGATCAAAGGTAAGTGATCAATTTTATCGCCATTTCTGACTTTTGTTACTCCTCTTCTTGGCTGCTAACTGTTTGTAATGATTTGTCTGCTGGGCGCTGTTCTCAGATAATCGCATGGTTTGCTTTCGCCGTAAAGCCTTTTTGAAATCTGACACAGCTGTTGGATTAACAATTAGTTTATCTTTAAGCTGGTGTATAACATTTGTATCTTTTATGTATGTTTATTATGAGAATTTCTGTTTTGTTGAGTTTCACGCTCTGCAATTTCACCGGATGTTGTTTGAGACAGTGGATTACTGAACAAAAACGGAGGTTTTTGGATATAAAGAGGGACTTGATCGAACGAAACTAAAATTTATTGGGTAACTGGGAGACTTGTGAGTGTAACCATATGAAGATCAAAGGTAAGTGATTAATTTTATCGCTATTTCTGACTTTTGTTACTCGTCTACTTGGCTGGTTACTGTTTGTAATGATTAGTCTGCTGGGCGCTGTTCTCAGAAAATCGCAAGAAGTTAATCTTGCAATGCAGTTCCTGAGACTGCAATGCCACTCGGGATGCCCCCGCTTGACTGCAATGCCACTCGGGATGCCCCCGCTTGAAAATCTTTCGACAAATTGATGGAAACATAGCTAATGTAAGCTCCTAACAAATGATCAGGCCATTCCGTTGCGTATAAACAGAGCCGAGCGCATCAAAGACAAATAGAGAGATGCCCGTCTATCCTGTAGCTACATCTATATACATCACAAATTGAATCTATACTTAGTAATTACCGTGCGACGCGACACTACCTGAATGGCATCCACCTTGGCACTCCACTCTTTGGCCTTGTGCAGAGCCTCTCGGAGGGCCAGGACGTTGGGCAGGTAGGCCGGTATGTTCCTGGCCTCTATCATGATGCTCTCCAGGGCTAGCATGCTGTGCCGAGGCCTGGGGGAGGAAAGAGACAAGAAATAATAGATTTTAGAGAAATTCATCTCACAGTTACAGGCATCCTTTGATGCAATACAGGAATTGGGTCACGTTCAGAAAGGATAAAACCTTTTGAAACCGAGTGGTACTACCTGAACTTGTCCAGTAAGAAGACCGATTTGCCAAACATTTTTGCGAAGGTGTACGCTATTGAACACGACCCAAGCATATGACACCAAAGCTTTAGGCATATGCTTGGGTCGAGAGAGGGCAGCTTCACTTCAAATCCTTAAGAAACTGCGCATTATTTTGTTTTTATATGTATTATTTCTTACATTGTTAGCCCAGAAAATGTTGTGTTATTACATACAGCCGGGAAGAACTATTGGATATCAGAGAGACGTCAACTTACCAGCACTACGACCAGGAATACGACTTCCCCAAATCAGAGCCCTCGTCTGCACCTCCCAGGGCATTTGAACTGATTCCAGAGGCCGACCGAAAACAACGCAGACGGAGGAGAGGTGCCGGAGCGGTCTTCTAGTGCGGCTTCGGTTACTCGCACACCACCCACCGCTTCAGAGTATATTACTCGCTAATGTCCCGTCCCTAGTTAACCTCTCTAGGGTAGGGGGCAGTATTTGCACGGCCGGATAAAAAACGGACCCGATTTAATCTGGTTATTACTACTGCCCAGAAACTAGAATATGCATATAATTGTTTGATTTGGATAGAAAACACCCTAAAGTTTCTAAAACTGCTTGAATGGTGTCTGTGAGTATAACAGAACTCATATGGCAGGCAAAAACCTGAGAAGATTCCAAACAGGAAGTGCCCTCTCTGACCATTTCTTGGCCTTCTACACTCTCTTTATTGAAAACTGAGGATCTCTGCTGTAACGTGACACTTCCTACGGCTCCCATAGGCTCTCAGAAGGCGGCAGAACGGGGAATGATGACTTTGCAGGCTCTGGCTGAAAAACAGTAGCGCATTTGGATAGTGGTCGATCAGAGAACAATGAGACTGGGGGCGCGTGCACGAGCCGACACCATGTTTTTATTTTTTCATCTTTGAACGAAAACAGGGTTTCCCGGTCGGAATATTATCGCTTTTTTACGAGAAAAATCGCATAAAAATTGATTTTAAACAGCGGTTGACATGCTTCGAAGTACGGTAATGGAATATTTAGATTTTTTTTGTCACGAAACGCGTCGGGCGCATAACCCTTCGTCACCCTTCGGATAGTGTCTTGAACGCACGAACAAAACACCGCCGTTTGGATATAACTATGGATTATTTTGGACCAAACCAACATTTGTTATTGAAGTAGAAGTCCTGGGAGTGCATTCTGACGAAGAACACCAAAGGTAATCAAACTTTTCTAATAGTAAATCGGAGTTTGGTGAAGGCTAAACTTGCTGGGTGTCTAAATAGCTAGCCCTGTGATGCCGGGCTATCTACTGAGAATATTGCAAAATGTGCTTTCACCGAAAAGCTATTTTAAAATCGGACATATCGAGTGCATAGAGGAGTTCTGTATCTATAATTCTTAAAATAATTGTTATGTTTTTTGTGAACGTTTATCGTGAGTAATTTAGTAAATTCACCGGAGGTTTGCGGGTGTATGCTAGTTCTGAACGTCACATGCTAATGTAAAAAAGCTGTTTTTTGATATAAATATGAACTTGATTGAACAAAACATGCATGCATTGTATAACATAATGTCCTAGGGTTGTCATCTGATGAAGATCATCAAAGGTTAGTGCTGCATTTAGCTGTGGTTTTGTTTTTTGTGACATTATATGCTAGCTTGAAAAATGGGTGTCTGATTATTTCTGGCTGGGTACTCTGCTGACATAATCTAATGTTTTGCTTTCGTTGTAAAGCCTTTTTGAAATCGGACAGTGTGGTTAGATTAACGAGAGTCTTGTCTTTATGCTGTAAAATAGTCATATGTTTGAGAAATTGAAGTAATAGCATTTCTAAGGTATTTGAATATCGCGCCACGGGATTCCACTGGCTGTTGAGTAGGTGGGACGATTTGGTCCCACATACCCTAGAGAGGTTAACAAAGTCGACGAAATTAGGGCAAGAGTTACTTTCCAAAGAGATATCCGGGATTGTAACACTCTGTTTCACAGAGACATGGCTAGCTGGAGACGTGCTGTCGGAGTCCGTACAGCCAACAGGATTTTCAGTGCATTGCACCGACAGGAACAAACATCTCTCTGGTAAGAAGGGCGGGTGTGTATGGTTCATGATTAACGACTCATGGTGTAATTGTAACATACAGGAATTCAAGTCCTTTTGTTCACTTAACCTCGAAATCCTCACAATCAAATGCCGACCGTATTATCTCCCAAGAGAAATCCTTGGTTATCGTACTACCAAAATTCTATCAGCATATCGATTGCAGTACACAAGTGAGTAACATACTCGACCACCGCTACACTAACTTCCGCGATACATACAAGGCCCTCCCCCGCCCTCTTTTTGGCAAATCCGACCATGACTCCATCTTGTTGCTCCCCTCCTATTGGCGAAACTAAAACAGGAAGCACCCGTGCTTAGGTCTATCCAACGCTGGTCTGACCAATCGGATTCCATGCTTCAAGATTGCTTTAATCACATGGACTGGGATATGTTCCGGGTAGCCTCAGATAACAACATTGACGTATACGCTGACTCGGTGAGCGAGTTTATAGGGAAGTGTATAGGAGATGTTGTACCCACTGTGACTATTAAAACCTTCCCTAATCAGAAACCGTGGATTGATGGCAGCATTCGCGCAAAACTGAATGCACGTACCGCATTTAATCATGGCAAGGCGACTAGAAAAATGGCTGAATACAAACAGTGTAGTTATTCCCTGCGTAAGGCAATAAAACAAGCAAAGAGTCAGTATAGAGACAAAGTGAAGTCGCAATTCAACGCCTCAAACACGAGACGTATGTGGCAGGGTTCACAATCACGGATACCAAAATAAAAACAAGCCCCGTCGCGGACATCAACCCCACTACAATTTGCTTACCACCCCAATAGGTCCACAGACAATGCAATCGCCATCACACTGAACACTGCCCTATCCCATCTGGACAAGAAGAATACCTATGTAAGAATGCTGTTCATTGACTATAGCTCAGCACTCAACACCACAGTTCCCTCCAAACTCGTCATTAAGCTCGAGACCCTGGGTCTCTACCCCGCCCTGTGCAACTGGGTCCTGGACTTCCGGATAGTCTGCCCCCAGGTGGTGAAGGTAGGAAACAACATCTCCACTCCACTGATCCTCAACACTGGGGCACCACAAGGGTGTGTTCTCAGCCCTCTCCTGTACTCTCTGTTCACCCACGACTGCGTGGCGAAGCACACCTCCAACTGAATCATCAAGTTTGCAGACGACTCTACAGTGGTAGACTTGATTACCAACAATGACGAGACAGCCTACAGGGAGGTGGTGAGGGCACTTGGAGTGCAGTGTGAGGAAAATAACCTCTCACTCAACGTCAACAAAACAGATGATCGTGGACTTCAGGAAACAGCAGAGGGAGCATCCCCCCCCATCCACATTGACGGGACAGTAGTGGAGGAAGAAAGTTTTAAGTTCCTCGGCGTACACATCACGGAGAACCTGAAATGGTCCACGCACACAGTCAGTGTGGTGAAAGCGGCGCAACAGCGCCTCTTCAACCTCAAGAGGCTGAATTTTTTTTTGCTTGTCACCCAAAACCCTGACAAACTTTTATAGATGCACAATCGAGAGCGTCCTGTCGGGCTGTATCACAGCCTGGTACGGCAACTGCCCCGCCCACAACAGCAGGGGTCTCCAGAGGGTAGTGCGAGTCTGCACAACGCATCTCCGGGGACAAACTACCTGCCCTCCCGGACACCAACAACACATGATATCACCGGAAGGTAAAAAAGATTATAAAGATCAAAAACCACCCGAGCCACTACCTGTTCACCCCGCTTCCATTCAGAAGGCAAGGTCAGTACAGGTGCAAAGCTGGGACAGAGCAATAAAAGCTGTTTTTCAATCTCAAGGCCATCAGATTGTTAAACAGCCAGACCTAGCACAGAGGCGGCTGCCAACCTACAGACTTAATATCATTGGCCACTTTAATAAATTGAACAATAGTCACTTTAATAATGCCATTTTAAGAATGTTTACATATCTCACATTACTCATCTCATATGTACACTACTGTTCAAAAGTTTGGGGTCACTTAGAAATGTCCGTGTTTTTGAAAGAAAAGCAAATTTTTTGACCATTAAACTATCAAATTGATCAGAAATTCAGTGTAGACATTGTTAATGTTGTAAATTACTATTGTAGCTGGAAACACATTTTTTATGGAATATCTACATAGGTGTACAGAGACCCATTATCAGCAACCATCACTCCTGTGTTCCAATGGCACGTTGTATTAGCTAATTCAAGTTTATCATTTTAAAAGACTAATTGATCATTAGAAAACCCTTTTGCAATTATGTTAGCACAGCTGAAAACTGTTGTCCTGATTAAAGAAGAAATAAAACTGGCCTTCTTTAAACTAGGTGAGTATCTGGAGCATCAGCATTTGGGGTTTCGATTACAGGCTCAAAATGCCCAGAAACAAAGACATTTAATCTGAAACGCATCTGTCTATTCTTGTTCTGAGAAATGGCTTTTCCATGCGAGAAATTGCCAAGAAACTGAAGATCTAGTACAACGCTGTGTACTACTCCCTTCACAGAACAGCTCAAACTGGCTCTAACCAGAATAGAAAGAGCGGGAGGCCCGGTGCACACCTGAGCAAGAGGACAAGTACATTAGAGTGTCTCGTTTGAGAAACAGACGGCTCACAAGTCCTCAACTGGCAGCTTCATTAAATAGTTCCCGTAAAACACCAGTCTCAACGTCAACAGTGAAGAGGTGACTCCAGGATGCTGGCCTTCTAGGCAGAGTTGCAAAGAAAAAGCCCTATCTCAGACTGGCCAATAAAAAGAAAAGATTAAGATGGGCATAATAACACAGACACTGGACAGAGCTAGATAGGAAAAAAGTGTCATGGTCTGACAAATCAAAGTTGAGGTGTTTGGATCACAAACGAGAACATTCGTGAGACGCAGAAAAAAGGAACAGATGCTAGAGGAGTGCTTGACACCATCTGTCAAGCATGGTGGAGGCAATGTGATGTTTGGGGGTGCTTTGGTGGTGGTAAAGTGGGAGATTTGTACAGGATAAACGGGATCTTGAAGAAGGAAGGCTATCACTCCATTTTGCAACGCCCTGCTATACCCTGTGGATGGCGCTTAATTGGAGCCAATTTCCTCCTACTACAGGACAACAGCTCCAAACTACACAATAACTATTTAGGGAAGAAGCAGTCAGCTGGTATTCTGTCTATTGGCCAGAACAGTCACCGGATCTCAACCCTATTGAGCTGTGGTGGGAGCAGCTTGACCGTATGGTACGTAAGAATTGTCCATCAAGCTTATCCAACTTGTGGGAGGTACTTCAGGGGGCATGGGGTGAAATCTCTTCAGATTACCTCAACAAATTGACAACTAGAATGCCAAAGGTCTGCAAGGCTGTAATTGCTACAAATGGAGGATTCTTTGACGAAAGCAAAGTTTGAAGGACACTATTATTTCAATTAAAAATCATTATTTATAATGTTGTCAACGTTTTGACTATTTTCAACTCATTTTGCAACTCATTTCATGTATGTTTTCATGGAAAACAAGGACATTTCTAAGTGAACCCAAACTTTTGAACGGTAGTGTATATACTGTATCCTTCACTAGCTATTCTTTATTTTCTATTATATCTTAGCCGCTCTGTCACTGCTTATCCATATATGTTATATTTATATATATATTCTCATCCCATTCCTTTACTAGATTGTGTGTATTAGGTTTTGTTGTGGAATTGTTAGATATTTCCTGTTAGATACTGCTGCACTAGCAGCATAAGCATTTCCCTACAATCGCAATAACATCTGCTAACCATGTGTATGTGACCAATAGAATCTGATTTGAGGTGACTTAAGAAAAGCATTGTGATATTCTCATTTACCTGGCCTGTAGGCAGATGAGAGAACTGTTCCATAGGTGTGTAATGTGTATCTTCATTACCTGGCCTGTAGGCATGCGCGGGCCTTGTCCTCCCATCTCTCTGACACAGTGAGTATCTCCTGCAACTCAGCCATGGCCTTCTCCACAGCATGGTGTGGTGCCAGCCCCACCCCAGAGTCTATCAGCCGCTTCATCAGCTCCAGGGTCACCCGGTGGGGCTCTACCAGCGTCACCCGCACCTAATGATAACAAAATGTTTCAATTCAATATTTTTCCTCTCCCATAAAACAAACATTTTAGACTGCTGAAGAAAGCACAAACAAATGAGGTAAAACACTATGCTAATGTACAATAATATCATCAGTCATCACCTCATCCAGCCAGCGGGCCTGCTGCAGCTCCTGTTTGAGCCTGGGAAGCTCAGGTAGTTCCACATCCAGACCTCCACCCAGGTCTAGCAGGGCCTGCAGCTTGGAGGAGTCAGGCAGCTCGTCAGCCAGGGCTACCTGGGCTCTCTCATGGAAGTCCTCCACGTTCTCTAGTAACTCCTGTGGAGGGAGGGAGAGAGGGATGAGGGGATGAGGGATATGGTGTTAAATACTAACAATCAATACTAATCAACAAATACTGGTTTGGGGACAGGTCAACTTCAGTGATATAATACAAATAGAGTAGGATGTCAGAGGAGGAGAATTACT
This sequence comes from Salmo trutta, assembly GCF_901001165.1. Taxonomy (NCBI): domain Eukaryota; kingdom Metazoa; phylum Chordata; class Actinopteri; order Salmoniformes; family Salmonidae; genus Salmo; species Salmo trutta. The sequence continues at coordinate 28,914,704 of NC_042964.1, forward strand.
GTACATCTCTTAACCTCTCTAGAGCAGGTGGCACCAAATCGTCCCACCTACGTAACAGCCAGTTGAATCCTGTGGCGCGATTTTCAAATACCTTAGAAATGCTATTACTTCAATTTCTCAAACATATGACTATTTTACAGCTATTTAAAGACAAGACTCTCGTTAATCGAACCACACTGTCCGATTTCAAAAAGGATTTACAACGAAAGCAAAACATTAGATTATGTCAGCAGAGTACCCAGCCAGAAATAATCAGACACCCATTTTTCAAGCTAGCATATAATGTCACAAAAACCCAGAAGACAGTTAAATGCAGCACTAACCTTTGATGATCTTCATCAGATGACACACCTAGGACATTATGTTATACAATACATGCATGTTTTGTTCAATGAAGTTCATATTTATATCAAAAACCAGCTTTTTACATTAGCATGTGACGTTCAGAACTAGCATACCCCCCGCAAACTTCCGATGAATTTACTAACAATTTACTAAATTACTCACGATAAACGTTCACAAAAAGCATAACAATTATTTTAAGAATTATAGAACTCCTCTATACACTCGATATGTCCGATTTTAAAATAGCTTTTTCGGTGAAAGCACATTTTGCAATATTCTAAAGTAGATAGCCCGGCATCACAGGGCTAGCTATTTAGACACCCAGCAAGTTTAGCACTCACCAAAGTCAGATTTACTATTAGAAAAGTTTAATTACCTTTCCTGTTCTTCGTCAGAATGCACTCCCAGGACTTCTACTTCAATAACAAATGTAGGTTTGGTCCAAAATAATCCATAGTTATGTTCCAACAGCGACGTTTTGTTCGTGCGTTCAAGACACTATCCCAATGGTAAATAAGGGTCACGCGCACGGCGCATTTCGTGACAAAAGATTTCTAAATATTTCATTACCGTACTTCGAAGCATGTCAACCGCTGTTTAAAATCAATTTTTATGCCATTTTTCTCGTAAAAAAGCGATAATATTCCGACCGGGAATCTGCAATTAGGTAAACAGCCGAAAGAAAATACAGCACGGGGTCGAATCGGGCACGCGCCTAATTCCTTTGTCCTCTTATCGGCCACTTGGCAAAGGCGATTATGTGTTTCAGCCTGGGGCTGCCTCGTCATCGTTCAGCTTTTTCCCGGGCTCTGAGAGCCTATGGAAGCCGTAGGAAGTGTCACGTTACAGCTAAGATCCTCAGTCTTCAATAAACAGAGGCAAGAAGCTCAAGGAATGGTCAGACAGGCCACTTCCTGTAAGGAATCTTCTCAGGTTTTGGCCTGCCAAATGAGTTCTGTTATACTCACAGACACCATTCAAACAGTTTTAGAAACTTTAGGGTGTTTTCTATCCAAAGCCAATAATTATATGCATATTCTAGTTACTGGGCAGGAGTAGTAACCAGATTAAAATCGGGTACGTTTTTTTATCCGGCCGTGTAAATACTGCCCCCTAGCCCTAGGGCCTGTGACTGTATTAGGTTTGGGACTTACTTTGACCTGTCGAGCCTGTCCGATGACACAGGGCAGTTTAAACAGCTGCTCTACAAAGACTTTCAGCTCCTCCACTGTCAGCTTGTTACGAGTCCTGCTGCTCTCTGGATGCTGCCTGGTACTGGAATACAGAGACATATACTTTGAGTTGATGTATTACTCACAGGTAGAGGTATACATGTTAAATGGTGCTTCAGGTTATGTCCCGATTTGCTACCCTTCTCCCAAAAGTGTGCACTAGCACACTCTCCCTCACAGATTCTATGGTGTAAAAACAAAGGAGAATGCTGGCACCAACCCAATGCTTTTAATTCCATGATGTGGAGTGTGCAAGTGCACAATTCAGGAGAAGGGTAGAGAACAGAGATTTAAACTTTATTGTGACATGACAGCAGTGTGTGTATCTGTACTCTACTGACCTGTGTCTCTGCCTGCGGCTGAGCAGTACCTGGGCCACAGAAGAGCAGGTTTCGGCCTCCTTCACCATCTCTCTGAGCCGACGGCACAGACTGTTCTCTGGATACTTCCTGTCCTCTGCATCCTCCAGAAGAACCTTCAACTCTATCAGGTCTGACAAAGGGAGATTGACAGAGACACAGACAGGAAAGAAAGACATGAGGCATGCGGTATCGTAGTACATTGTGCAGAGTATTTCTACCTTTACAGTACAGATAGTCCTCCTACCTTTCTTGTTCTTGTGGTCAGCAGCCAAGGCCTCAGTGATCCGCTTGGCCCAGGTGTCATAGGACTGGGCTCTGGACTTCACCCCATACAGCATGGAGGGAAACTCCTCCAGATCATACCGGTAGCTGGAATAAAAAGAGACAGAGGAGCGTCAGAATCTATTTAATATTGATTGCTATATGTGGTCAAATTGACCCATTATAACCCTATTCATTCATTAAAAAGCAACTTTCAATGGAGATTAGATTTATTTTGGGTCAGTGAAACTACATCCAAGTCGTCACTGATGCATTGACAGGTAAAACAACTATCATTAATCAGGGGGCTCTTATGGGGGCTTCTGAGCAGTACAGAGTTCATAACTCCTCTACTTCATTCAGCCATCCATCCATTTCTTCTCACCAGAGACACTTGTAACTCCCTAAATGTATTTATTCACTCACCCACCCCTCTCTCCTCAGTAGAGCTGCCCTCCCACCCCAACAACCACCCCTCTCCTTAGTAGAGCTGGGACGATAAGAAAGATTTTATCGACGCTGACCATACCACCAATGATGATGACGCCGGAGGGGAGGGCTGCGGTCATATCGGCTCTAAACCAACCATGATATTTTGTTTGTTTTTTCACGTTGTTCGTAACTTGTTCGTAACAGCATCATTATGTACAAATAATGATGCTGTTACCGTCTCTTATGACCAAAAAGAGCTTCTGGACATCAGAACTGGAATTGCTCACCTCAAATTGAACGAGGAGTTCTTCTTCAATGAGTCAGACGCGAGGGATATACTACAGACACCCAACCAGGCCCAGATCCCTGTGATTCGCTGGAAAAGGAAACGGAGCTTTCGCGGAAAGAGATCAGGGTGCCTTGTGACGATCAGGCGACGAGTGGTTAATCTGCCCTTGCCTTCCGTTCTGCTAGCTAATGTTCAATCGCTGGAAAATAAATGGGATGGACTGAAAGCATGTATATCATACCACCGGGACATTAAAAACTGTAATATGTTAGGTTTCACCGAATCGTGGCTGAAGAATAAGAATAAGAACATACAGCTGGCGGGTTATACACTCCATTAGCAGGACAGAACAGCAGCCTCTGGTAAGACACGGGCGGGGGCCTAAGCATATTTGTAAACAATAGCTGGTACACGATATTTAAGAAAGTCTCAAGGTTTTACTCACCTGAGGTAGAGTATCTCATGATAAGCTGTAGACCACACTATCTACCTAGAGAGTTTTCATCTGTATTTTTCGTAGCCGTCTACATACCACAGACCGAAGCTGGCACTAAAACCTCACTCGCCATAAGCAAACAGGAGAACGCGAGGCGGCGCTCCTAGTGGTCGGGGATTTAAATGAAGGGAAACTTAAATCAGTTTCACTTAATTTCTATCAGCATGTTAAATGTACAACCAGAGGGAAAAAAATTCTAGACCACCTTTACTCCACACACAGAGAAGCGTACAAAGCTCTCCATCGCAAAGCTCTCGCCTCCTGATTCCTGCATACAAGCAAAAATTAAAGAAGGAAGCACAAGTGACTCGGTGTATAAAAAAGTGGTCAGATGAAGCAGATGCTAAACTACAGGACTATTTTGCTAGCACAGAGTGCAATATGTTCTGTGATTCTTCTGATGGCATTGATGAGTACACCACATCAGTCACTGGCTTTATCAATAAGTGCACAGTGACTGTATGTACATACTCCAACCAGAAGCCATGGACTACAGGCAACATTCGCACTGAGCTAAAGGGTAGAGCTGCAGCTTTCAAGGAGCGGGACTCTAACTCGGAAGCTTATAAGAAATCCCGCTATGCCCTCCGACGAACCATCAAACAGGCAAAGCAACAATACAGGACTAAGATCGAATCGTAGTGCACCGACGCTCGTCGGATGTGGCAAGGCTTGCAAACAATTAGACTACAAAGGGAAGCACAGCCGAGAGCTGCCCAGTGACATGAGCCTAACAGCTTCTAAGCTCGCGTCGAGGCAAGTAACACTGAAACATGCATGAGAGCATCAGCTGTTCCGGACGACTGTGTGATCACGCTCTCCTGCAGCCGATGTGAGTAGACCTTAAAACAGGTCAACATTCACAAGGTCGCTGGGCCAGACGGATTACCGGGACGTGTACTCCGAGCATGCACTGACCATCTGGCAAGTGTCTTCACTGACATTTTCAACCTCTCCCTGTCTGAGTCTAATACCAACATGTTTCAAGCAGACCACCATAGTCCCTGTGCCCAAGAACACTAAGGTAACCTGCCTAAATGACTACCGACCCATAGCACTCACATCTGTAGCCATGAAATGCTTTGAAATGCTGGTCATGGCTCACATCAACACCATTATCCCAGAAACCCTACACCCACTACAATTTGCATACCGCACCAACAGATCCAAACATGATGCAATCTCTAATGCACTCCACACTGCCGTTTCCTACTTGGACAAAAGGAACACCTATGTGAGAATGCTATTCATTGACTACAGCTCAGCGTTCAACAACATATTACCCTCAAAGCTCATCACTAAGCTAAGGACCCTGGGACTAAACACCTCCCTCTGCAACTGGATCCTGGATTCGGGACAGACCGCCCCCAGGTGGTAAGGGTAGGTAACAACACATCCGCCACGCTGACCCTCAACACGGGTGCCCCTCAGCGGTGCGTGCTCAGCCACCTCCTGTACTCCCTGTTCTCTCATGACTGCACAGCTAGGCACGACTCCAGCAACGTCATCATTAAGTTTGCTGATGACAAAAGTGGTAGGCCTGATCACCGACAACAACGAGACAGCCTATAGGGAGGAGGTCAGAGACCTGACCGTGTGGTGCAAGGATAACAACCTCTCCCTCAACGTGATCAAGACAAAGGAGATGATTATGGACTACAGAAAAAGGAGGACCGAGCACACCCCCATTCTCATCAACGGGGCTGAAGTGGAGCAGGTTGAACGCTTCAAGTTCCTTGGCGTCCACCTCACCAACAAACTAACATGGTCCAAGCACACCATGAAAGTCGTGAAGATGGCACGACAAAACCTATTCCCCCTCAGGAGACTGAAAAGATTTGGCATGGGTCCTCAGATTCTCAAAAGGTTTTACAGCTGCACCATCGAGAGCATCCTGACGGGTTGCATCACTACCTGGTATGGCAACTGCTCGGCCTCTGACCGTAAGGCACTACAGAGGGTAGTGCATACGGCCCAGTACATCACCGGGGCCAAGCTTCCTGCCATCCAGGACCTCTGTACCAGGCAGTGTCAGAGGAAGGCCCCAAAAATGGTCAAAGACTCCAGCCACCCTAGTCATAGACTGTTCTCTCTGCTACAGCACGGCAAGCTGTACCAGAGCACCAAATCTAGGTCCAAGAGGCTTCGAAAACAGCTTCTACACCATAAGACTCCCGAACAGCTAATCAAAAGGCTACCCAGACTACTTGTATTGCCCCCCCCACGATGCGGCTCCTCTCCGTTTTCATCTATGCATAGCCACTTTAATAACGCTACCTACATGTACATAATTACCTCGACACCGGTACCCCACACATTGACTCTGTACCGGTACCCCCTGTATATAGCCCTGCTATTGTTATTTACTGAAGCTCTAATTATTTGTTATTCTTACCCCTTTTTTTGTTGGTGGTATTTTCTTAAAACTGCATTGTTGGTTAAGGGCTTGTAAATAAGCAATTCACTGTAAGGCCCACACCTGTTAATTTCGCGCATGTGATATATCCAATTTAATTTGATTTTGATTTGACCAATCACATTACGATAAGTAGCCTATTTTACATAAATGTGAAGTTTGAAATGAAATAAGTTTGTTAACATGGGTGATTGTTAATAGGACAATTGATAGCTACAACCATTAAACTAGTAATAGTTTAAAGGATAATAAATTAAAAACTGGTGCACATTGTTATGAAGTTATTGTTCCAAATGGACTTTTGTCCATATCATACAGCTGTATTAACTTACCGTAGACACTTGATTCCCAGGGGACAGTCACATAGCTCCTTGGCGTGGTGCAGACAAACGAGACGCTCTGGGCTGCAGGGACACGTCAGAGCTGACAGGAAACAGGTGGTCTTACACTTCTGACACTGCCGTTCGTCATCAGGGACCAGCTCAAACACCTCCTGCTCCGAGGACAGCACACCCTGCAGACACAGAGGGAAAATCGCAACCAGAAAACAATCCACTTCAACTAGACTGGAAGGACGAATGTGAAATTACATAATTGATTCACTTTTGTGGTGATAGGAAATAATTTGAAACATATCTTTGGGATTGCGCGATGTCAACATATTGTTAGACAGTGTATCATCATAATGTATTCCCAAGTAAACCCCGCTTGCATTACTTCACCCTCTCTGTCCTGGCCCTCCTGTCAAGTTCTCCTAAAGTGACAAAAAGTTGTTTATATAGAAATCCCCCTGGGCTCTGTCCCTTACCATCTCCTGCAAGGCCTGTCTGAGCCGTGTCTCTTCCTCCATCATCTCTCCCATCTCTCTGAAGACTGCAGCAGCCAGCTCCACGTCCAGGCTCTCGGGGTCGGCAGCCATCTTGCAGAGCAGCTCCTCGTGGGAGAAGACACAGTAGCGGTGGAGCCGCCGGTAGTGGGCCACACACTGACGACCCATCGGGATCTGGAAGGGGATGGACACACAGAGACAGTAAAAAGTCTTTAATCGATTCCTTGGATCTTTTCTCCTCAAAACATCAAGGAGAAGCAAAGAAAGCAATGGAACGGGAATATCTAAGATGACTGATTCACCAAGACAGTAATGCGGACAGTAAGAAGGGTATAAAATACTTTTGAAAATTATTTTAAGCTCCCAACTAGGCTTGGGCGGTATATCGGGGCATTTGGAAATGGCCACGGGATGGTTTTCCAATACCGTCAATAGCATTTAAACTATTTATTTTATGTTTTTTTAATGAATTTGAATATCTGTAGCTACTCAAGTAAAAAGCTGCAGTCAACTTGTTGCAATATGTTTGGAGATAAAGATTGCGATCTTCCATTTCACCAGTAACATAATTTTTCATTATGAAGCTTAACGGTAGTCCCCAGTCACGTTGTTTTTGTTTACAAGCACAGAACTACCGACACCACAGCCTTGTGTGTCACTCACAGTTGTGCAGCATGCGCCAGGTGATCTAGTTACAGTATGGAATTCACAACTAAATGTTTGCCAGCTAGATATCTTATAACTAAGTAAGTGTCTAAAATGCGGTAAATGCTCTGAAGTTCTGCATTTGGTTTGCTAATTTAGTAGTTAGTTAGCTAAGTGGTTAGCTTCTTCCAAAATCAATCATTCAGATAATCCCCTCCTGGATCCAAAGCCTTACTGTCTAATATTTGTTTTGTGCATGCAGCATTTTAGTTACTTGTATAGTTTAGGTCAGAGACTATAAAATATTCGCAATGCGCTTGTTAGCATTCACTATGGGATTTTACATGTTCTTGTTAACATTGTTAACCTTTCGATTACAGATTATCAATTGGGTTTGAAAACAGTGCCGGTATTACCGAATATTCCGTTATGGCACAAAGTCGGTATGAAGGTATGATAATCTTGATGCCGCCCAAACCTACTCCCAATTTCAAAATTCCAATTCAACATTCTGGTAATATTTGTTTACACACAAACACTTGCTAAAACTTTAAACTCACCCAGTCTGCGGTACAGAAGTTGACAGCCTCAGCAAAGTTGTATCCCTGGTTGAAGCCACTGTGGTAGGCTCTGGGAAAGGTCACCACAAACTCCCCCGCACACTGGTTGGTGCGGAAAACCTGAGTGGCACAAACACACACCAGTAAAAGACACGATGCAGAATTGGTCTCGTAAAAGCAGCGGTGGGAAAAGTACCCAATTGTCATACTTGAGTAAAAGTAAAGATGCCTTACTAGAAAATGACTCGGTAAAGTAAGTGTCACCCGGTAAAATACTACTTCAGTAAAAGTCTAAAAGTACAAATTATTTCAAATTGCTTGTATTAAGCAAACCATGGCAGTTTTCTTGTTTTTTTAATTTATGGATAGCCAGGGGCACACTCCAACACACGGACATCATTTACATATGAAGCATGTGTTTACTGAGTCCGTCAGATCAGAGGCAATAGGGTAGACCAGGGATGTTGTCTTGATAAGTTTGTGAATTGGACCATTTTCCTGTCCTGCTAAGCATTCAAAATGTAACGGGTACTTTTGGGTGTCAATGAAAATGTCTGGCGTATTTAGTGAAGTAAAATTTGTCTAAAATATAAACAGTAAAGTTCAGTATAGATACCTCAAAACTACTCAAGTAGTACTTTAAAGTATTTTTACTTAAGTACTTCACACCACTGCGTAAAAGAGGCCAGGGGCCGTATGTATCAAGCGTCTCAGAGGCGGAGTTCTGATCGAGGGTCAGATCCCCACCCTTGTCCATATAAACTTATTCATTGTGATCCAACAGGCAAAACTGTTCCTAGATCAGCACTCCTTCTATGAAACAGTTGATACATACGGCTACTGATGGAAACACACACTACATACGGGCACTCCATGCTCCATGAGGACGTTGGGATTCATGATGGTGACAAGCTGGTGCAACAGGTCAGGCTGAGAGTCAAACAGCTCTGGGGCCAGCTTCTTCATCACTGACTCCAGCTGCTCTGCCGCGTGGGCCGGGACACCATACCACGTCTTAGGCTCCCCCCTGGAGAGACAGGCAGAGAGAGAGAAGACGGTTAACCAGTCAGACGAATGAAGATGGGGAGTACAATTGTATCTACGACCCATTGCAATGTAATGGGAATTTTAATGTTGGTGCTTTTCTTATAACTAATTTCTGTGTTCTATTCTTGTGCTGTTCTATAAACCAATGTTTGTGTTCATGCAAGTGACTGTACAAATCCTCACTTATCAGTAGCTGCAATTTGGCAGTACGCCCAGACGTTGTTTTGAGAACGAACAAAATATCTCAGTTTCAAGGTCTCAGCTCAGAGGAGAAGAAGCCTCGTGAGGTGTTGGTCTGCCACATGTTATGAAACAGTATTGGTCAGTCACACGAATGAAACAAAAGTGATTATTTATTAATCATGCAAATATAACTTGTCTGTGTATAGCCGTATATAAGACAACTGCTGGGACTGCCCAGGGAGAGCTCCTGATTGACACGTGTACTATGGTGTATTGAGTTGGTTGGAAAAATTCATTTAAGATCGACTTTCCCTGTGTAAGAATGTTTCCACAACAGCAACATTGTATACGGTTTACATTGTTTTGTACGTGCATTTGTCTGTCTCTTCCCACTGAGGACTGTTAAAAATACATTTTATTTGTGTCCTTTGGACCAAAAAATATAGTATTACTAAATATTTGGGTAAGCGGCTGATTTAGGACAAGGAATTCCTGTTTGTTACTTTACCAGTGCAGGAAGTTGATGGAGTAGCTCCAGTGGTCCTCGATGTGCCAGCAGAAGGAGGAGAAGCACATGCCCACATAGAGCCAGGGCACCTTCATGCCAGAGATATCCACGTTTATGTGGGTAAGGACCGACTGCTCCAGGACTGGCATGTTGTTCAGGTTCCAGCCTGAATTGGCATACTCCTACAGAAGAACAAGACAGAGGAGATGGAAGTTACTTATTGTTCGTAAATAACAAAAGCAAGCCGTTAATAAGGGCGTGGATTTCATACTGGGGCTCTTTCTTAATTAATCTTTCCACGATTCCTTGTGTCCTCTCTCTATTCCATAAAAGGTCCGAATGTAGGAACAGATCTTAACCTCCAATGCGTTTTGAAAAGGTGGCGAAAGACTAACGAGAAAGAGTCGGGGTCCTTTGTCCCAGTTGGTGCATAGTTACCTCTTCATCTCCCAGTAGCCATCTCTTGCCATCCCTGACGGGGAAGCCGCTGCCCACTTCCTTAGAGCTGATGTCAGCTCCGTACTCCACAATGACATCCTCCTCGATGGAGCTCACCAGACGCCAGAACTCCTTCTCCACTAGCTCTGTAGGCACCATCTGGGGGTGCAGAGAAAGGAGAACACACACATGCATTGTTTAGATGTGATTGTGCATTAGTGGGAGAGAAAGGTTAGGTGTTCAACTTCAAACAGCATGAAGGACGAAAAAAAATTAATCACCCAAAGAAAGTGTGTTGACTACATCGGACTTGATTTTGAGATGGACCTAGCCAGAACATATGTACAGTGGGGGAAAAAAAGTATTTGATACCCTGCTGATTTTGTACGTTTGCCCACTTACAAAGAAGTGATCAGTCTATAATTTTAATAGTAGGTTTATTTGAACAGTGAGAGACACAATAACAACAAAATCCAGAAAAACGCATGTCAAAAATGTTAGAAAATGATTTGCATTTTAATGAGGGAAATAAGTATTTGACCCCTCTGCAAAACATGACTTAGTACTTGGTGACAAAACCCTTGTTGACAATCACAGAGGTCAGACGTTTCTTGTAGTTGGCCACCAGGTTTGCACACATCTCAGGAGGGATTTTGTCCCACTCCTCTTTGCAGATCTTCTCCAAGTCATTAAGGTTTCGAGGCTGACGTTTGGCAACTCGAACCTTCAGCTCCCTCCACAGATTTTCTATGGGATTAAGGTCTGGAGACTGGCTAGGCCACTCCAGGACCAACCTCTTGGGGCTAGGGGGCAGTATTGAGAATTTTGAAAAAAATGTGCCCATTTTTAACTGCCTCCTACAGCAACTCAGAAGCTAGGATATGCATATTATTAACAGATTTGGATAGAAAACACTGAATTTTCTAAAACTGTTTGAATGGTGTCTGTAAGTATAACAGAACTCATATGACAGTCAAAACCCTGAGACAAATTCTAACAGGAAGTGGATATCTGATGTGTTGATTATTAATCATTGAGCACTTCCTACGCCATCCACTAGATGTCACCAGTCTTTACAAAGTGGTTTGAGTCTTCTACTGTGAAAACTGACGGAACGAGAGGCTTGGAATGTTGGTCATAAGCGGATGGCCTATACTACTCTGGCGCGCGAGTGCATGTTTCGGTACTCTCGTTCCAATACGTTTTAAAAGAGAATGCAATCGTCCGCCTTGAATATTATTGAAGTTCTGATTGAAAAAGGCCCTAATGATTTATGCTATACAACGTTTGACATGTTTGAACGAACGTAAATATTTTTTTCCCCCTCTTTGGTAAGACAAGTCCGGCGGGCGTCGTTCATGTTTTTGAGTAGCCTACAGGACGCGCTAACAACACGGAGCTTTTTGGACATAAATTATGAGCTTTTTCGAACAAAACTACATTTGTTATGGACCTGGGATTCCTGGAAGTGCCTTCTGATGAAGATAATCAAAGGTAAGGGAATATTTACATAGTATTTTTGATTTTAGATCTCTCCAACATGGCGCCTAGTCTGTATCGCCAAGCCTATTTTTCTGAGCGCAGTACTCAGATTATTGCAAAGTGTGATTTCCCAGTAAAGTTATTTTTTAAATCTGGCAATGCGGTTGCGTTCACAAGATGTTAATCTATAATTCTTTGAATGACAATATAATATTTTACCAATGGTTTCGAATAGTAATTATTTAATTTGTTGTGCTGATTGACTGGCGGTATTGGAGGGAAAATATTTTCTCAATATCAACGCCATTGTAAAATGCTGTTTTTGGATATAAATATGAACTTGATAGACAATACATGCATTTTTTGTTCTAACATAATGTCCTAGGAGTGTCATCTGATGAAGATTGTCAAAGGTTAGTGCATAATTTTAGCTGGTTTTCCGCTTTTGGTGACGCCTGTCTTTGCATTGACAAAACATTACACACAGCTATTTTCAATGTACTGTCCTAACATAATCTAACTTTATGCTTTCGCCGTAAAGCCTTTTTGAAATCGGACAACGTGGTTAGATTAAGGAGATAGATGTTTATCTTTCAAAGAGTGTAAGATAGTTGTATGTTTGAGACATTTGAATTATGACATTTGTTTTAGAAATTTGGCACCCTTGACATTTCACCTGCTGTTGATAGGGTGTACCAGCCCATAGAAGTTAACGTGCTTCTTCTTCAGCCACTCCTTTGTTGCCTTGACCTTGTGTTTTGGGTTAATGTCATGCTTGAATACCCATCCACGACCCATTTTCAATGCCCTGGCTGAGGGAAGGAGGTTCTCACCCAAGATTTGACAGTACATGGCCCCGTCAAATGTTGCGGTGAAGTTGTCCTGTCCCCTTGGCAGAAAAACACCCCCAAAGCATAATGTTTCCACCTCCATGTTTGACGGTGGAGATGGTGTTCTTGGGGTCATAGGCAGCATTCCTCCTCCTCCAAACACAGTGAGTTGAGTTGATGTCAAAGAGCTCCATTTTGGTCTCATCTGACCACAACACTTTCACCCAGTTGTCCTCTGAATCATTCAGATGTTCATTGGCAAACTTCAGACGGGCATGTATATGTATTCTTGAGCAGGGGGACCTTGCGGGCGCTGCAGGATTTCAGTCCTTCACGGCGTAGTGTGTTACCAATTCTTTTCTTGGTGACTATGGTCCCAGCTGCCTTGAGATCATTGACAAGATCCTCCCGTGTAGTTCTGGGCTGATTCCTCACCGTTCTCATGATCATTGCAACTCCACGAGGTGAGATCTTGCATGGAGCCCCAGGCCGAGGGATATTGACAGTTCTTTCGTGTTTCTTCCATTTGCGAATAATCGCACCAAATGTTGTCACCTTCTCACCAAGCTGCTTGGCGATGGTCTTGTAGCCCATTCCAGCCTTGTGTAGATCTAAAATCTTGTCCCTGACATCCTTGGAGAGCTCTTTGGTCTTGGCCATGGTGGAGAGTTTGGAATCTGATTGATTGCTTCTGTGGACAGGTGTCTTTTTTACAGGTAACAAGCTGCAGTTAGGAGCACTCCCTTTAAGAGTGTGCTCCTTATCTCAGCTCGTTACCTGTATAAAAGATACCTGGGAGCCAGAAATCTTTCTGATTGAGAGGGGGTCAAATACTTATTTCCCTCATTAAAATGCAAATCAATTTATAACATTTTTGACATGCGTTTTTCTGGATATTTTTCTTGTTATTCTGACTCTCACTGTTCAAATAAACCTACTATTAAAATTATAGACTGATCATTTCTTTGTAAGTGGGCAAACGTACAAAATCAGCAGGGGACCAAATACTTTTCCCCCCCACTGTATTCCAAAAGAATCGTTTTCTTTAGATTCTTGCCTATTACTCAAGTTGACCGTTTGATTTTGATACGTACGTGCACGGGCATGTTGAAGTAGTCTGACTTGAAGTGGTCAGCCATCTCTCCAAAGCTCTGGAGCGTGTACTCCCTCACGGCTTGCCCAAAGCCAAACGCCTCCCGCGGCTTACTGCACTCCTGTAGGGTAAGACAGCCCGTGAGAAAACATCATCCTATCCCATTGTCCTCAACAAGATTTATGTACAGTACCAGTCAAAAGTTGACACCTACTCAATCAAGGGTTTTATTTTTACTATTTTCTACAATGTAGAATAATAGTGAAGACATTTCATAACATATTGAATCATGTAGTAACCAAAAAAAAGTGTTTAACAAATCAAAATATATTTTATATTTGAGATTCTTCAAAGTAGACACCATTTGCCTTGACAACTTTGCACACTCTTGGCATTCTCTCAACCAGCTTCACCTGGAATGCTTTTCCAACAGTCTTGAAGGAGTTCCCACATATGCTAAGCACTTATTGGCTGCATTTCCTTCACTCTGCGGTCCAACTCAATTGGGTTGAGGTCAGGTGATTGCGGAGGCCAGGTCATCTGATGCAGCACTCCATCACACACCCTCTTGGTCAAACAGCCCTTACACAGCCTGGAGGTGTGTTTGGTCATCGGCCTGTTGAAAACAAATGATAGTCCCACTAAGCGCAAAGCAGATGGGACGGCATATCGCTGCAGAATGCTGTGGTAGCCATGCTGGTTAAATAGAGAACCACACATGCGGAGATCATCCGCTTACCTACTCTGCGTCTGAAAGACACGGCAGTTGGAACCACAAATCTTAAATTTGGACTCAGACCAAAAGGACAGATTTCCACCGGTCAATTGTCCATTGGTTGTATTTCTTGGCCCAAGCAAGTCTCTTCTTCTTCTTCTTATTGGTGTCCTTTAGTAGTAGTTTCTTTGCAGCAATTCGACCCTGAAGGCCTGATTCACGCAGCCTCCTCTGAACAGTTGATGTTGAGATGTGTCTGTTACTTGAAGCATTCCAGGTGACTACCTCAAGAAGCTGGGTGAGAGAATGCCAAGTGTGCAAAGCTGTCATCAAGACAAAGGGTGGCAATTTGAATAATCTCAAATATATGTTGATTTGTTTAACACTTTTTTGATTAGTACATGATTCCATATGTGTTATTTCATAATTTTGATGTCTTCACCATTACTCTACAATGTAGAAAATAGTAAAAATAAAGAAAAACCCTTGAATGAGTAGGTGTGTCAAAACTTGACTGGTTCTGTATATCATCACAGCTTAACAAACACTACAATCTATTTATACGGAGCCAAAATTATAACACGTGGTAGGCAGGTGTGAACTGCATGCACATGTCTTGTTGTAATAGTCCTTGTGATTTACTTTGTTGTATGTATTTATGCACTATATGTGATACACTTTCCGAAAGCGACACAAAAAATCTATTATAATTCACAACTTCTGCAAAAATCTTCCACTGATATAGAATACATGCATGACTGGCATGAAAATTCAAGTTAGCTGTCGTGGGTTTCTTAACCTCACTAGGGTAGGGGGCACAATTTTCATCCGTAGGGGGCACTATTTTCACCTCGGATGAAAATCGTGCCCAAAGTAAACTGCCTGCTACTCAGGTCCAGAAGCTAGGATATGCATATAATTAGTAGATTTGGATAGAAAACACTAAAGTTTCTAAAAGTGTTAAAATAATGTCTGTGAGTATAACAGAACTGAAATGGCAGGCATAAACCTGAGGAAAATCCATTCAGGAAATGAAAAATTAGGGCGAATGACAACATTGAGTGAGTGGACCCTGGGATGTCCTCAGAGCTGGTTACTGCGAGCAACCGAGAGCGCGCCTTTCTTGTTTTATTTTTTTATTGACGACGCTATTGTCCGGTTGAAATATTATCGATTATTAAGGCTAAAAACAACCTGAGGATTGATTATAAACATCGTTTGACATGTTTCTAGGAACTTTACGTATACTATTTGGAATTTGTCTGCCTCTTGTGACTGCATTTGAGCCATTGGATTACTGAACAAAACGCGCCAACAAAAAACTGAGGTTTAAAGAGGGACTTTATCGAACAAAACAAACATGTATTGTGTAACATGGAGTCTTGTGAGTGCAACCTTATGAAGATCAAAGGTAAATGATTAATTTTATTGCTATATCTGACTTTCGTGACTAATCTACTTGGCTGGTAACTGTACGTAATGTTTTGTGTGCTGAGCGCTGTCCTCAGATAATCGCATGGTTTGCTTTCGCCGGAAAGCCTTTTTGAAATCTGACACGGATTAACCTGTTAGGGTATAGGGGGCAGTATTGAGAATTTTTTGAAAAAAGATGTGCCCATTTTTAACTGCCTCCTACACCTACCCAGTAACTACAATATGCATATACTTATTATATATGGATAGAAAACACCCTAAAGTTTCAAAAACTGTTTGAATGGTGTCTGTGAGTATAACAGAACTCATTTGGCAGGCAAAACCCTGAGACAGATTCTGACAGGAAGTGGATACCTGATGTGTTGAATTGACTTTGAGCCTATGCCATTGAAAAACAAAGGGGGTGAGGTATATTCTGGCACTTCCTATTGCTTCCACAAGATGTCCCCAGCCTTTACAAAGTGTTTTGAGTGTTCTACAGTGAGATCTGACCGAATAAGAGCCATGGAACGTGATGGTCCATTATTCACCCTGGCGCGCGATTTGATGGTGGGTACTCTCATTCCGAAACGTTTTAAAAGAAAACCCAATGGTCCGCCTTGAATTTTATTCATGTTCTGGTTAAAAAAGGCCCTAATGATTTATGCGATACAACGTTTGACATGTTTGAACGAACGGAAATATATTTTTTCCGTTCTTGAAGTGAAGTGAAGTCCGGCTGGCTTAGATCATGCGCTACAACACGGAGGTTTTTCGACATAAATGATGAGCTTTTTTGAACAAAACTACATTCGTTATGGACCTGGGACTCTTTGGAAGTGACATCTGATGAAGAGAATCAAAGGTAATGGATTATTTATATAGTATTTTCGATTTTAGATTCCTCCAACATGGCGGTTAGTCTGTATCGCGATGCGTATTTTTCTGGCGCAGTGCTCAGATTATTGCAAAGTGTGATTTCCCAGTAAGGTTAATTTAAAATCTGACAAGTCCATTGCGTTCAAGAGATATAAATCTATAATTCTTTGAATGACAATATAATATTTTAGCAATGTTTTCTAATATTAATTAATTATTTTGTTGTCATGACTTGACTGCCGGTATTGGAGGGAAACGATTTCCTGAACATCAACGCCATAGTAAAACACTGTTTTTAGATATAAATATGAACTTGATAGAACTAAAAATGCATGCATTGTCTAACATAATGTCCTAGGAGTGTCATCTGATGGAGATTGTAAAAGGTTAGTGCATAATTTTAGCTGATTGTATGGTTTTGGTGACGCCTGTCTTTGAATCGACAATGCATTGCACACCGCTATTGTCAATGTACTCTCCTAACATAACCTAACTTTATGCTTTCCCCGTAAAACCTTTTTGAAATCGGTAAACGTGGTTAGATTAAGAAGATGTTTATCTTTCAAAGGCTGTAAGTTAGTTGTATGTTTGAGAAATTTGAATTTGTACATTTATTTGGTTTCAAATTTGCCGCTCTTGAAATGCACCTGCTGTTGATAGGGTGCGCCACGGGGGGAACGCTAACGTCCCAGGTAGCCTCAAGAAGTTAACAAGAAGTTAACCTGTTAGGGCTAGGGGGCAGTATTTACACGGCCGGATATAAAACGTACCCGATTTAATCTGGTGATTACTACTGCCCAGAAACTAGAATATGCATATAATTATTGGCCTTGGAAAGAAAACACCCTAAAGTTTCTAAAACTGTTTGAATGGTGTCTGTGAGTATAACAGAACTCATATGGCAGGCAAAAACCTGAGAAGATTCCAAACAGGAAGTACCCTCTCTGACCATTCCTTGGGCTTCTTGGCTCTGTTTATTGAACATTTAGGATCTTTGCTGTAACGTGACACTTCCTACGGCTCCCATAGGCTCTCAGAACACGGGAAAAAGCTGAATGATGTAATTCCAGCCGCTGGCTGAAAAACTTTAGCGCATTTGGATGGTGGTCGATCAGAGGGCCATCAGACTGAGGCTCGTGCACGAGGGGATCCCATGTTTTTACTTTCTCTCTTTGAACGTAAACACGCTTTCCCGATCGGAATATTATCGCTTTTTTGCGAGAAAAATTGCATAAAAATTGATTTTAAACAGCGGTTGACATGCTTCGAAGTACGGTAATGGAATATTTAGAATTTTTTGGTCAAAAAACGCGTCGGGCGCGTAACCCTTATTTACCCTTTCGGATAGTGTCTTGAACGCACGAACAAAACGCCGCTATTTGAATATAACTATGGATTATTTGGGACCAAACCAACATTTGCTATTGAAGTAGAAGTCCTGGGAGTGCATTCTGACGAAGAACAGCAAAGGTAATAACATTTTTCTTATAGTAAATCTGACTTGAGTGCGTGCTAAACTTGCTGGGTGAGTGCTAAATTTGCTGGGTGTCTAAATAGCTAGCCCTGTGATGCCGGGCTATCTACTTAGAATATTGCAAAATGTGCTTTCACCGAAAATATATTTTAAAATCGGACATAACGAGTGCATATAGGAGTTCTGTATCTATAATTCTTAAAATAATTGTTATGCTTTTTGTGAACGTTTATCGTGAGTAATTTAGTAAATTCACCGGAAGTGTTCGGTGGGAATGCTAGTCACATGCTAATGTAAAAAGCTGGTTTTTGATATAAATATGAACTTGATTGAACAAAACATGCATGTATTGTATAACATAATGTCCTAGGATTGTCATCTGATGAAGATCATCAAAGGTTAGTGCTGCATTTAGCTGTGGTTTGGGTGACATTATATGCTATCTTGAAAAATGGGTGTCTGATTATTTCTGGCTGGGTACTCTGCTGACATAATCTAATGTTTTGCTTTCGTTGTAAAGCCTTTTTGAAATCGGACAGTGTGGTTAGATTAACGAGAGTCTTGTCTTTAAAATGGTGTAAAATAGTCATATGTTTGAGAAATTGAAGTAATAGCATTTCTAAGGTATTTGAATAACGCGCCACGGGATTCCACTGGCTGTTGAGTAGGTGGGACGCAAGCATCCCACCTAGCCCAGAGAGGTTAAGCTTTATTTTGATGTATAACACATATTTTCAAGAATGTTAAATATTTGAATTGAGTATTTTTGAATTTCCCGCTCTGCAATTTCACTGGATGTTGGCCAGGTGCGACACACACCTCCTAGAGAAGTTAAGTGAGGAATCAGCTTCAGATTGGGTAGTGGCAGGGTCACCAGAGTTCCATACCTCAGCAACACACTTGGGGCATCGCCAGTCCCCCTTAGGGACATCCTGTAGGGGCGGAATCAGACAGAAGGTGTGGTAGCTGTCATCACAGCCGTCACACAGCAGGAGGCGGTCCTCCTCGTTGCCCCGCTCACACATCAGGCACATGTACAGGTCAATCTGGGGTATCTAGAACAGGAAATACAGAATAATAATAAATCAAATGATTACATTCAAAAAGTGGTCCATGAAACTAAAAACATGTTTTGAGCTGTTGTCCACTAGTGATTCATTTGTTTCTAAGCACTCTAGTGAGTGAGAACAGGACAACACAGACAGTGAAGAAAAGTTGAAATCAACTCATACCTACAAAAATCTAGATTTATCATAGAATATTAGACCGACACAAATGAGATAGTTAACTGGTGATACTCACAAAGTTGACCTCCAGGGTTTCTTTGCGTGGTCGCATCTTAATGGCGAAGGCCTGTGCCTTCAGGTGACGCTGCTTCTTATTGAACCCATCATCTTCTCATGTAACACAAGAGAACAGAATTGTTTTTCAGTGGCTGGGGCTGGGTGACTAGTCAGGACCAAGGCAAAGTACAGAGTTTCTTAGAAACCTGCTTCAAAGAGCTCAAGACCTCAGACTGGGGCGAAGGTTCACCTTCCAACAGGACAACGACCCTAAGCACACAGCCAAGACAATGCAGGAGTGGCTTTAGGACAAGTCTCTGAATGTCCTTAAATGGCCAAGTGAAAGCCTGGACTTGAACCCGATCAAACATCTCTGGAGAGACCTGAAAATAGAGCTGTGCAGCAACGCTAACAGAGCTTAAGAGGATCTGCAGATTAGAAAATGGGAGAACCTCCCCAAATCCAGGTGTGCAAAGCTTGTAAAATCATACTCAAGAAGCCTCAAGGCTGTAATCACTGCCAAAGGTGCTTCAACAAAGTACTGAGTAAAGGGTCTAAATACTTAAACATTTTGTATATTTTCAGTTATTAAGCAACAATTTCTAAACCTGTTTTTGCTTTGTCATTATGGGATATTTTAGACTGAAGAGGGGGGAAAAACAAATTAATCAATGTTAGAATAAGGCTGTAACGTAACAAGAATGTGGAAAAAGTCGAGGGGTCCGTATACTTTCCGAAGGCACTGTATGTATGCACGTATGTATGCACGTACGTACGTATGTATGTATGTACGCACGCACGTACGTAAACTTAGCAAAAAAAGAAACGTCACTTTTTCAGGACCTTGTCTTTCGAAGATAATTCATAAAAATCGAAATAACTTAAGATAACAGATCTTCAATGTGAAGGGTGTAAACACCGTTTCCCATGCTTGTTCAATGAACATGCACCTGTGGAACGGTCGTTAAGACACTAGCAGCTGACAGACGGTAGGCAATTAAGGCCACAGTTATGTTGACTTAGGACACTAAAGAGGTCTTTCTACTGACTCAAAAACATTAAAAGAAAGATGCCCAGGGTCCTTGCTCATCTGCGTGAATGTGCCTAAGGCATGCTGCAAGGAGGCATGAGGACTGTAGATGTGGCCAGGGCAATAGATTGCAGTGCCCGTACTGTGAGACGCCTAAGATCAAATCAAAATCAAATCAAATGTATTTATATAGCCATTCTTAAGACAGCGCTACAGGGAGACAGGTCGGACAGCTGATCGTCCTCGCAGTGGCAGACCACGTGCAACACCTGCACAGGATCGTTAGATCTGAACATCACACCTGCGGTGCAGGTAGGCAGGTGTATGTAAACTTCTGACTTCAACTGTACATACTAGAGGTCGACCGATTATGATTTTTCACGCCGATGCCGATTATTGGAGGACCAGAAAGCCGATACCGATTAATTGGACGATTGTTTAAAATGTATTTATAATAATGACAATTACAACAATAGTGAATGAAGACTTATATTTTTACTTAATATAATACATCAATAAAATCAATTTAGCCTCAAATAAATAATCAAACATGTTCAATTTGGTTTAAATAATGCCCCAAAAATAAGTGTTGGAGAAGTAAAAATGCAATATGTGCCAAATAAAACTAACGTTTAAGTTTCTTGCTCAGAACATAAAAAAGCTGGTGGTTCCTTTTAACATGAGTCTTCAATATTCCCAGGTAAGAAGTTTTAGGTTGTAGTTATTATAGGACTACTTCTCTCTATACCATTTGTATTTCATATACCTTTGACTATTGGATGTTCTTATAGGCACTTTAGTATTGCCAGTGTAACAATATAGCTTCCGTCCCTCTCCTCGGCCCTACCTGGGCTCGAACCAGGAACACATCGACAACAGCAACCCTTGAAGCATCGTTACCCATCGCTCCACAAAAGCCGCGGCCCTTGCAGAGCAAGGGGAACAACTACTTCAAGTCCTCAGAGCGAGTGAGTTACCGATTGAAACGCTATTAGCGCGCACCCCACTAACTAGCTCGGGAGTTGATAGGCTTGAAGTCATAAACAGCTCAATGCTTGAAGCACAGCGAAGAGCTGCTGGCAAACGCACGAAAGTGCTGTTTGAATGAATGCTTACGAGCCTGCTGCTGCCTACCACCGCTCAGTCAGACTGCTCTATCAAATCATAGACTTAAGTATAATAACACACAAATACGAGCCTTAGGTCATTAATATGGTCAAATACGGAAACTATAATTTCGAAAACAAAACGTTTATTCTTTGTGAAATACGGAACCTTTCCGTATTTTATCTAACGGGTGGCATCCATAAGTCTAAATATTCCTGTTACATTGCACAACCTTCAATGTTATGTCATAATTACGTAAGATTCTGGCAAATTAGTTAACAACAAGCTAGGCGGCCCAAACTGTTGCATATACCCTGACACTGCGTGCATTGAACGCAAGAGAAGTGACACAATTACCCTAGTTTAATATTGCCCGCTAACTTTGTATTGCCCGCTTAATATTGCCCGCTTTCTTTCAACTAAATATGCAGGTTTAATAAAATATACTTCTGTGAATGGATTTTAAGAAAGGCATTGATGTTTATGGTTAGGTACATTCGTGCAACAATTGTGCTTTTTTCACAAATGCGCTTTTGTTAAATCATCCCCCGTTTGGCGAAGTTGGCTGTATTTGTTAGGAAGAAATAGTCTTCACACAGTTCGCAACGAGCCAGGCGGCCCAAACTGCTGCATATACCCTGACTCTGTTGCACAGAACGCAAGAGAAGTGACACAATTTCCCTGGTTGAAAGAAATTCATGTTAGCAGGCAATATTAACTAAATCCGCAGATTTAAAAATATATACTTGTGTATTGATTTAAGAAAGGCATTGATGTTTATGGTTAGGTACACATTGGTGCAACGACAGTGCTTTTTTCGCGAATGCACTTGCCAAATCACCCGTTTGGCAAAGTAGGCTATGATTCAATGATAAATTAACAGGCACCACATCTATTATATGCAAAGCAGGACAAGCTTGGTAAACTAGTAATATCAACCATGTGAACGTTTAATGCTAGCTAGCACCTTACCTTGGCTCCTTGCTGCACTCGCAAAACAGGTGGTCAGCCGGCCAAGCAGTCTCCTCGAAGAGTGCAATGTAATCGGCCGTGATCGGTGTCCAAAAATGCCAATTTTCGATTGTATTGAAAACTTGAAATTGTACCTCATTAAATCGGCCATTCCGATTAACTTATGGATAGGGGGCAGTATTTTCACGGCCGGATAAAAAAACGTACCCGATTTAATCTGGTTATTACTCCTGCCCAGAAACTAGAATATGCATATAATTATTAGCTTTGGATAGAAAACACTCCAAAGTTTCAAAAACTGTTTGAATGGTGTCTGTTAGTATAACAGAAGTCATATGGCAGGCCAAAACCTGAGAAGATTCCATACAGGAAGTACCCTGTCTGACCATTTCTTGGCCTTCTTTGCCATCTCTATCCAAAACAGAGTATCTCTGCTGTAACGTGACACTTCCTGAGGCTCCCATAGGCTCTCAGAAGGCGGCAGAACGTTGCTTTGCAGTCTCTAAATGAAAAACAGTAGCGCATTTGGTAAGTGGTCGATCTGAGAACAATGAGACTGGCGCGCGCGTGTACGAGACGACTCCATGTTAACATTTTCAGTCTTTGAACGAAAACAACGACTCCCGGTATGAATATTATCGCTTTTTTACGAGAATAATCGCATAAAAATTGATTTTAAACAGCGTTTGACATGCTACGAAGTACGGTAATGGAATATTTTGAATTTTTTTGTCACGATACGTGCCGGGCTACCCTTCGGATAGTGTCTTGAACGCACGAACAAAACGCCGCTATGTGGATATAACTATGGATTATTTGGAACCAAAACATTGGGTGATGAAGTAGAAGTCCTGGGAGTGCATTCTGATGAAGAACAGCAAAGGTAATCCAATTTTTCTTATAGTAAATCTGAGTTTGGTGAGTACCAAACTTGGTGGGTGTCAAAATAGCTAGCCATGATGGCCGGGCTATATACTCAGAATATTGCAAAATGTGCTTTCACCGAAAAGCTATTTTAAAATCGGACACCGCGATTGCATAAAGGAGTTCTGTATCTATAATTCTTAAAATAATTGTTGTTTTTTGTGAACGTTTATAGTGAGTAATTTAGTAAATTCACCAGAAGTGTTCGGTGAGAATGCTAGTTCTGAACGTCACATGCTAATATAAAAAGCTGTTTTTTGATATAAATATTAACTTGATTGAACAAAATATGCATGTATTGTATAACATAATGTCCTTGGAGCGTCATCTGATGAAGATCAAAGGTTAGTGCTGCATTTAGCTGTGGTTTTGTTTTTGTGACATTATATGCTAGCTTGAAAAATGGCTGTGTGATTATTTTTGGCAGGGTACTCTCCTGACATCTAATGTTTTGCTTTTGCTGTAAAGCCTTTTTGAAATAGGACAGTGTGGTTAGATAAAGGAGAGTCTTGTCTTTAAAATGGTGTAAAATAGTCATATGTTTGAAAAATTGAAGTTTTTGGATTTTCGAGGAGTTTGTATTTCGCGCCACGCCCATCATTGGATATTGGAGCAGGTGTTCCGCTAGTTGTGGTATATGGGGCAGTATTTTCACGGCCGGATTAAAAAACGTACCTGATTTAATCTGGTTACTACTATTGCCCAGAACCTAGAATATGCATATAGTAGATTTGGATAGAAAACACTCTAAAGTTTCTAAAACTGTTTGAATGGTGTCTGTGTGTATAACAGAACTCATATGGCAGGACAAAACCTGAGAAGATTCCATACAGGAAGTGCCCTGTCTGACAATTTGTTGTCCTTCTATTGCATCTCCATCAAAAATACAGCATCTGTGCTGTAACGTGACACTTTCTAAAGCTTCCATTGGCTCTCTAAAGCCGCCAGAAAGTGGAATGGGTTGTCTGCTGTCTCTGGGCAAAGAACAGCAGCAGAATTTGTAAGTGGTCAGCCAGTGAGACTGAGATGCGCGTTCACGAGACTTCTCCATGTTTTTCTTTCTCTCTCTGAATGAATACAACGTTGCCCGGTTGGAATATTATCGCTATTTTACGAGAAAAGTAGAATAAAATTTGATTTTAACCTCTCTGGCAACAGCCAGTGTAATCCCGTGGCGCGTTATTCAAATACCTTAGAAATGCTATTACTTCAATTTCTCAAACATATGACTATTTTACACCATTTTAAAGACAAGACTCTCCTTTATCTAACCACACTGTCCGATTTCAAAAAGGTTTTACAGCGAAAGCAAAACATTAGATTATGTCAGCAGAGTACCCAGCCAGAAATAATCAGACACCCATGTTTCAAGGTAGCATATAATGTCACAAAAACAAAACCACAGCTAAATGCAGCACTAACCTTTGATCTTCATCAGATGACACTCCTAGGACATTATGTTATACAATACATGCATGTTTTGTTCAATCAAGTTCATATTTATATCAAAACATCTTTTTACATTAGCATGTGATGTTCAGAACTAGCATACCCACCGAAAACTTCCGGTGAATTTACTAAATTACTCACGATAAACATTGACAAAATACATAACAATTATTTTAAGAATTATAGATACAGAACTCCTTTATGCAATCGCGGTGTCCGATTTTAAAATAGCTTTTCGGCGAAAGCACATTTTGCAATATTCTGAGTACATAGCTCGGCCATCACGGCTAGCTAATTTGACACCCACCAAGTTTGGGACAACCTAAACTCAGAATTACTATTAGAAAAATTGGATTACCTTTGCTGTTCTTCGTCAGAATGCACTCCCAGGACTTCTACTTCAACAACAAATCTTGTTTTGGTTCCAAATAATCCATAGTTATATCCAAATACCGCCGTTTTGTTCGTGTGTACAGGTCAATATCCGAAGGGTAACGCGCGACCGCATTTCGTGACAAAACATTTCAAAATATTCCATTACCGTACTTAGAAGCATGTCAAACGCTGTTTAAGAATATTCAGAGACTTGTCCCGAAGCCACTCCTGCATTGTCTTGGCTGTGTGCTTCAGGTCGTTGTCCTGTTGGAAGGTGAACCGTCACACCAGTCTGAGGTCTAGAGCAGGTTGTCAGGAAACGCTGTATTTTGCTCCGTTCAGCTTTCCCTCAATCCAGACTGGTCGACTAGTCTCTGCCCCTGAAATACATCCCCTAAGCATGACGCTGCTTCACCGTAGGAATGGTATCAAATCAAACTTTGTCACATGCGGCGAATTCAACAAGTGTAGACCTTACCATGAAATGCTTAGTTACAAGTCCTTAACCAACAATGGAGTTCAAGATGAGTTAAGAAAATATTTACCAAATAGACTAAAGTAAAAAAATGATAAAAAAGAAAAGAACAACTAGGCCATATACAGGGGGTACAGGTACAGTGTCAGTGTGCGGGGGTACAGGTTAGTTGAGGTAATTTGTACATGTAGGTAGGGGTGAACTGACTATGCATAGATAATAAACAGCGAGTAGCAGCAGTGTACAAAAGAGGGGGGGGTAGAAGCTCTTGAGGAGCCTTTTGGTCCTAGACTTGGCACTCAGGTACCACTTGCCGTGTGGTAGCTGGGAGAACAGTCTATTACTAGGGTGGCTGGAGACTGACAATTTTATGGGCTTTCCACAAGGAAGCTTGGCCTCAGTGATGTACTGGGCTGTACACACTACCCTCTGTAGCGCCTTATGGTCAGATGCCGAGCAGTTGCCATACTAGGCGGTGATGCAACCGGTCAGGATGCTCTCGATGGTGCAGCTGTAGAACCTTGAGGATCTGGGGACACATGCCAAATCTTTTCAGTCTCCTGAGGGGGAATAGGTTTTGTCGTGCCCTGTTCACAACTGTCTTGGTATGTTTGGACCATGATAGTTGGCTGGTGATGTGGACACCAAGGAACTTGAAACTCTCGACCCGCTCCACTACAGCCCCGTCAATGCTAATTGCGGACTGTTCGGCCCGCTTTTTCCTGTAGTCCACAATCAGCTCCTTTGTCTTGCTCACATTGAGGGAGAGGTTGTTATCCTGGCACCACACCGCCAGTTCACCGACTTCCCTATAGGCCGTCTCATCGTTGTCGGTGTTCAGGCCTACCACTGTTGATGGTGTTGGGAGTTGTGTATGGCTACGCAGTCGTGGGTGAACAGGGAGTACAGGACGGGACTAAGTACACACCCCTGAGGGGCCCCAGTATTGGCTTGGTGATGAGCGGTGCCTGGTTTCCTCCAGATGTGACGCTTGGCATTCAGGCCAAAGAGTTCAATCTTGGTTTCATCAGACCAGAGAATCTTGTTTCTCATGGTCTAAGAGTCCTTTAGATGCCTTTTAGCAAATTCCAAGCGGGCTGTCATGTGCCTTTTACTGAGGAGTGGCTTACGTCTGTCCACTCCACCAATCAGTCCATTATGATAGAGTGCTGCAGAGCTGGTTGGCTTCTGGACAGTTCTTCCATCTCCACAGAGTAACTCTGGAGCTCTGTCAGAGTGACCATTGGGTTCATGGTCACCTCCCTGTCCAAGGCCCTTTACCACTTGGTGGTTCCAAACTTCTTCAATGTAATAATGATGGAGGGCACTGTGTTCTTGGGTACCTTCAAAGCTGCAGAAATGTTTAGGCACCCTTCCACAGATCAGTGAAAAAAATGTGAAGGTTCTGAATACATTCTAAATGCACTGTATAGGGCATGTATCTTTCCGACATACTTTATATCTGGTTTAAGTTATTTAAAAACACAAAAACGTTTTAACATGCGAAAATGTATATTATTATTATTATTATTAATTTTTTTTTAAATATGAATAAAATGTATAGCTTGGAATTAGGTGTCCCGATAAACTGCTTACGCGGCCTGCACTAGAGTGTCTATCGTCGAAAAATCCATGAACACACTTGTCGTTGCAGCATCTGCTCTGGATAAGTGAAGTCAAATAAATACTTGCTAAGTTCCTTACCAGCCGGTACAATCTCTAAACCAACCATCTTGGGACCACTGCCAAAGATCTGCATGGTCTTGGGCTCTTTGTTTTCCCGCTAGGAGAGGAGACAAAAACATAATACAACATCAGGGAACGTTCCTGGGATGAGTCCAAAATGTTACCCTTTTCCCTATATAGTGCACTACTTCTGACCAGAGCATTATGCAGGCCCCAAAGTAGTGTACTATATAGAGAATAGGGTCTATTTCAGATGCTGAGTCCTGGAGAGATGTCCAGGAAACAGTTAGATCCTGTTGGAATGACAAACATCAACCACTGACTGGAGAGTTCTACTGACTGCAGCTGGGGGATCTAGGACATGATGAAGAGGCAGAAGCTGGGTCGCTGTTCAATTAAAAAGGTAGCCAACAACAGTAATGTGATATTGGGCCTGGATAATCAATGAATCCATGGTGATACTTCTGTAGGCTTTTTGTTTGTTGCTGTATATTGCATGTAATTTGGATGTCTTTATGCCAAAATACACAAAACAATTGCCATACAGTAAGTTCACTGGACCACCTCTAGCAGGGTTTCCGTTAACCTGAAATAGCAGGCTTCTGGCAGATTTTTTTTTTTTTAAAGCCGATAAAATTGGCGCTGGCAAATTTCCGGGGGAATAATAAAACATTTTTAAAAATCATTGCGAAATAATGCTCGTCGGTCTATAGGTTTATTGGCATACTGTTGTGGAATGAAAATTAGCACGTGTACAGTATATTCGTTATGCATCTTATCCATCACATGCGTACCGATTAGAGGTCGACCGATTAATCGGAATAGCCGATAACTTGAAATCGGCCCCAATTATTCATAACAATCCGTAATCGGCATTTTTGGCCACCGATCATGGCCGATTACGCTGCACTCCACGAGGGGACTGCGTGGCAGGCTGACTACCTGTTATGCGAGTGCAGCAAGGAGCCAAGGTAAGGTGCTAGCTAGCATTAAACGTATCTTATAAAAAACAATCAAACATAACTAGTAACTACACATGGTTGATATTACTAGTTTATCTAGCTTGTCCTGTGTTGCATATAATCGATGCGGTGCATATTAATTTAGCATCGAATCATAGCCTACTTCACCAAACGGGTGATGATTTAACAAGCTGATAAGAGAATTATCTAATGAAGGTAAATTAATCAATAATCCATTATGAATTAGTAGTTATGTAGCATGGATAAAAACTGAGTCAATGTACTGAACGTTAGTCCCATCAAGTCTAGACATGGGTGTGTGAAATACCGGGAGGAGCCTTCAAGGTTCTCCTAATCTATGGGGAAAGGAACAGGCAGTGCTGGAACAGTGGTAGCAGGTCAAGGAAGAGATACTGTTCACCTACTGTCTGTGCGTATATGTGTGCATAGGTTATCTACTTTTGGGTGTGGATGTGTGTGCGTAAGCGGAGAGAGGATAAAATGAACATCTTTGTGTATGTTAGGCAGAACGTTCTCTGAATAAACTGTACAAGACCTTTTGCAGAGTCCTTGTCTAATTATTAACCCAGTGTCTTACAAACCCTGGGGATTAGTCAAGGCTTATTGATTGCTAATTATTATCATTAAGATATAAAATTCCGTTAACAATTGGTCCTTCGAGCTCGGAACTCAATATCTGCTCCTGTTGGTCCAGGGAGACACCGAAACCGGGCACGGGCGAATGAAATATCCGTAGATTAAAGACCTGGCCTCTCTCTGTGGGTTCTTTACAGGCCAGTGGCAAACTGGTATGCGACAGAAGCGGTGACGAGATCCAACCTACATTGAATTCTCAGCTGCAAGATAAGGTCAGTAATCTTTATTCATTAGTTTGGGGTTAAATTCTAAACTTACTAAAAATGTACTTAGAATGGACTGGATTAAATTCCTATTAAGCATTGGTCAAGATAAATGTGAGGGAGGATTTTAACTGTAAAACTAACAAAAAGTAAGATTTGTATCAGGTAAACCGTCCATATAATCTAATGTAGAGAAAGTTTAAGACAAAAGTATCTATGTTAGTGTTGGCGGCACTGGGTCACAGATCTAAGTAAGACCTAAATGTAAAACTGGTTGCAGTAAGACCTAAATGTAAAACTGGTTGCAGTAAGACCTAAATGTAAAACTGGTTGAAGTACAGTATTTAACAATAAGACTGGTTGCAGTAAGACCTAAATGTAAAACTGGTTGAAGTACAGTATTTAACAGTAAGACCTAACAGTAAAACTGGTCGAAGTACAGTAGCCGGAAAACGTAATGTAGAAGGCGAAATAAAGATAGTCCTAGACTAACGTAACTTGCCTAACAGGAGTAAGTGAGAAAACAGTAGAAGCACACACATAGATTGTGAGAATTGGAGCTAATATTGAGACCTAAACGATAACTGGTCAATAATATATTAGGCGGAAAACATAATATCGAAGGCGAAATATAATAACATTTATAAGAACGTAGGTCAGGGGTATAATTTGTATGAATATAGATCGCCTGTCAAAATACATTTTAGAGGGGATAATCGAGGTCTACCGGAGGCGCGCAAAATAGGTCTGATTATTCCAAAAAGGAGGAAGGAGGTTACACCCATAGAAAGTGAGAATACATATTAGAAAATAAATGTAGTAATTGAGTAAGTACACACATATTGTGAGAATAAGCATAACAGTAATTGAACAAACATGGGTGGTAAATCCTCAAAGGAGAGAAAGAGAGAAAGATATGAACACGAACAGAGAGAGCAAGCCATAGCCAGGGAGAGGAAAGAAGAGCCAGAACCAAGAGAGTCTAACCTTTAAAAGTGACTGGCACCATATAATAAGCCAGGGCTGAGGGAGGTTCAATCAGATTGGGAGGAGGATCAGTGTCCTCTCATAGAGCTTCCTAATCCTAGGGCAGGCGAAGCTGATCAATCAGATACCTTACAAGTGTATCGATCCTGGACTCAGAGAGATGTCGCAAGAGCAGTTGAGGGAATAGTACATCCAAAAACAGGAATAGAAGGGTTTAGGAGAGATATGGAGGGACTGACCGAGAGTTTTAAACTAAATACAGGAGAATTGGAAAGGGCTGTCCGACAGATAGTGGGGAAAGACTGGGCAGCAGTGAAGGGAGCCTGGGTTCCAGGGCAAGGAGGAGAACCGGTTTTACCATGGGCAGGAGATGGAGATTATGCAGACAAATTGACACAGCTCTGTAATAATCTTAGGGACTATTACCATAGACATGCGGACTTTTCAAAGATACATGAGTGTAAACAAGGGGATGGGGAAACAGTAAGCCAGTATTTAGAGAGACGTGTTCAATGCTAATAGTGGACTGGTAGATCCTAGACAGGGAGACGACGGACCTTACCACAGTTAAAAATAACCTTCTTGAGTGGCATGAAGCCTGAAATTTGCCAAATCATAAAAGAGACTGATAGGGTGGAGAATAACCACATTGGCCGAAGTAAAGAGGTATGCTATACACCATGAGCATAATGGCAAGGAAAATAAAAGTAAGAAAGAACAGACAGGAGTAGAAAATTTGATCGCCACTCTTGGGGAAATTGCAAGAAATTTTTTAAAAAGAAAGGGTGGTATGAATTTTGACTTCTATGGTGGCTTCCCTGTGTGGTCTGATCAGCCACATTGAGAAACCATTTGGAGAGTGAATTTAAGGTCATTTGTAATACTAATTTTAAGGGAATCTGTATAACTGATAATTATGATGGAGTTAAAAATCTTAGACACAATTGATAATTTGAAGCAATGAGAAGACTAAAAGGGCAAAGCCTTAGACTAAGCGTAGGCTTCCTTAAGTCTATTTTCCGAGAACGATAAGGGTACAAAAATGTTATTTTGTGACCAGTAGTAGTATTTTTATACATTATTTAGATAAGTATTTTCCTTTAGGTAGTAGGAAGAGATTTAACACAACAAGGCTGTGGAATTGATATAATAGTATTATTATATATGCTATTGAACAAGGTTATTGAGTTAGCAAGAAAAGTTTAATAATGGTAGACTTATGTCAAGTATTTAGTATATATTCTAAGCCAACAGGACAAGAATATATGACATCTGTAGGTGATCCAGGATCATTGAGGGTATCAAGATAAATTTAAGTAGCTATGGAATAATCTTGATATTAAGACTATAGACAGGTTGATTTTTCTAAAAATCCAGGAGTGCAACAAGGGAGACAGTGAGACATTTAGTTAATATTTGGAAACAACCCATATTTGATACTGACTGTTATGAGAAAAGAGTGACAAACAGATAGAAGTTAGGGCAGACGGAGAAGTCCTCCCCCGCACTGCTGAAACCTTGAGGGTTTGGGAGTAGCAGGAAGAAAGGAGGGGGGCCAGCAGGAGAAGATAGGAAGATAATTTAGTTTGGGTTGCTTAACTTTAGGATATTAATTCATGGAGAGACTATCGGCTCCATTGGCATGTATTTTAGTTTTGATTTTAACTTACATCTAGATGTGCCGCTAGCGGAACGCCTCGCCAATATCCAATGATAGAGCGTGGCGCGAATTACAAACACCTCAGAAATCCCAAAACGTCCATTTTTCAAACATATGACTATTTTACACCATTTTAAAGACAAGACTCCTTTATGTAACCACATTCTCCGATTTTAAAAAGGCTTTACAACGAAAGCAAAACATTAGATTATGTCAGGAGAGTACCCAGACAGAAATAATCACACACCCATTTTTCAAGCTAGGATATAATGTCACAAAAACCAAAACCACAGCTAAATGCAGCACTAACCTTTGATGATCTTCATCAGATGACACTCCTAGGACATTATGTTATACAATACATGCATGTTTTGTTCAATCAAGTTCATATTTATATCAAAAAACAGCTTTTTTACATTAGCATGTGACTTTCAGAACTAGCATACCACCCGAAAACTTCCGGTGAATTTACTAAATTACTCACGATAAACGTTCACAAAAAACATAACAATTATTTTAAGAACTATAGATACAGAACTCCTTTATGCAATCGCTATGTCCGATTTTAAAATAGCTTTTCGGTGAAAGCACATTTTGCAATATTCTGAGTATATAGCCCGGCCATCATGGCTAGCTATTTTGACACCCACCAAGTTTGGCACTCACCAAACTCAGATTTACTATAAGAAAAATTGGATTACCTTTGCTGTTCTTCGCCAGAATGCACTCCCAGGACTTCTATTTCAACACCCAATGTTGTTTTGATTCCAAATAATCCATAGTTATATCCAAATAGCTGCGTTTTGTTCTTGCGTTCAAGACACTATCCAAAGGGTGACGTGCCGGCACGTATCGTGACCAAAAAATTCAAAATATTCTATTACTGTACTTCGAAGCATGTCAAACGCTGTTTAAAATCAATTTTTATGCAATTTTTCTCGTAAAATAGCGATAATATTCAGACCGGGAGACCTTGTTTTCGTTCAAACACTGAAAATAGAAAATGGAGTCTTCACATGCACGCGCGCCCCCGTGTCATTGTTCTCAGAACGACCACTTTCCAAAAGCCCTACTGTTTTTCGCCCAGTGACTGCAGAGTCATCATTCCCCGTTCTGGCGCCTTCTGAGAACCTATGGGAGCCTTAGAAAATGTCATGTTACAGCAGAGATCCTCTATTTTCGATAAAGAGGCTATAGAAGGCCAAGAAATGGTCAGAGAGGGCACTTCCTGCAAGGAATCTTCTCAGGTTTGGCCTGCCATATGAGTTCTGTTATACTCAGACACCATTCAAACAGTTTTAGAAACTTCAGAGTGTTTTCTATCCAAATCTACTAATTATATGCATATTCTCATTTCTGGGCAAGAGTAGTAACCAGTTTAAATCGGGTACGTTTTTTATCCGGCCGTGAAAATACTGCCCCCTAGTCCCAACAGGTTAATATAACTGCACTGTCCAATTTACAGTAGCTATTACTGCGAAAAAATGCCATGCTATTGTTTGAGGAGAGCTCCTAACAACAAAACACTTTTTTTTACCATGATAGGTTTGATAAATTCACCTCTGAAGGTGAAATGTGTACTTAAATTCTGAAATCTTTCTGATTTATCATCTAAAGGGTCCCAGAAATAACCTGAAGTGTTTTGTTAAATAAAATCCTTTTTCATATCCTAAAAAGGTCCATATAGCATGCACGATCAATTTTGTATTTCCATTCGTTCAATTTGCAAATTTGTGAAAATATAACCCTAAACATGGTTTCAACTAGTCAAATCACATTAGTATGCATTCCTCAGAAATCCTAGAACGTAACCAGACTTCGCTATATCATTAGGGGTTTAGTATATCCTATAGGACACCAAGTTTGGTCAGAGAGCGACGCCTTCATGGCACGCCGATGATGCGGGCGGTCTTCACCTGATCGACCAATCGGGGTCAAACAAAGCTAGCGAGATAGCCAATGAGCAGAAACCCATATGTCACAAAATGTAGCTGCTAACCTTGTGCGACACAAATTATAAGAATATGAATGTAAATGTCTCCTTCACGATTTGCCCAAATGTACCTGGTGATTTCACACTAAATGTCATGTAGTTTGCTCATACTTCAAGTTATCCGTCTGAAACTTTGCACATACACTGCTGCCATTTTGTGGACACAATCGGATTTACAACCAGAGTGATGGCTAGACGTTGGACCTTTCTGTAGCATTTCAAAGATGGTAGGGGAGAAAAAAACGGTTGTTTTTTTCTTTGTATTTTCTCCTACCAGATCTATTGTGTTATATTCTCTTACATTCAATTCACATTTCCACAAACTTCAAAATGTTAACTTTCAAATGGTACCAAGAATATGCATATCCTTGCTTCAGGGCCCAAGCTACAGGCAGTTAGATTTGGGTATGTCATTTTAGGCAAAACATTTTTTTAAAAGGGGACCATCCCTAAGAAGTTTTAAAATGCTGCTGGTCAAATGTCCGGCGCTACATTTTCCAAACGGAAACCCTGGCATATCCATACATTAGATAAGTATTGGGCACAGTATCTCAATTAGCAGCATATAAACTACAACCCCCAACCTAACTTTCTACAGCACTTGTAATAAGAAATAGACTGTTCTGAATTACACAAGAGGAAAAGATCATTCCATTACATTAACCTGTTAGGGCTAGGGGGCAGTATTTACACGGCCGGATACATTTTTTTACCCGATTTAATCTGGTTACTACTCCTGCCCAGTAACTAGAATATGCATATAATTATTGGCTTTGGATAGAAAACACCCTAAAGTTTCTAAAACTGTTTGAATGGTGTCTGTGAGTATAACAGAACTCATAACGCAGGCAAAAACCTGAGAAGATTTCATGCAGGAAGTGGCCTGTCTGACAAGGAGTCGTTCTTCTTGTCTCTGTTTATTGAAGAGTGAGGATCTTAGCTGTAACGTGACACTTCCTACGGCTCCCATAGGCTCTCAGAGCCCGGGAAAAAGCTGAACGATATCGAGGCAGCCTCTGGCTGAAACACATTATAGCCTTTGCCAAGTGGCCGATCAGAGGACAAAGGAATGCCCGAGTCGACCCCGTGCTGTATTTTCTTTCGGCTGTTTACCTAATTGCAGATTCCCGGTCGGAATATTATCGCTTTTTTACGAGAAAAATGGCATAAAAATTGATTTTAAACAGCGGTTGACATGCTTCGAAGTACGGTAATGAAATATTTAGAAATCTTTTGTCACGAAATGCGCCGTGCGCGTGACCCTTATTTACCATTGGGATAGTGTCTTGAACGCACGAACAAAACGTCGCTGTTGGAACATAACTATGGATTATTTTGGACCAAACCTACATTTGTTATTGAAGTAGAAGTCCTGGGAGTGCATTCTGACGAAGAACAGGAAAGGTAATTAAACTTTTCTAATAGTAAATCTGACTTTGGTGAGTGCTAAACTTGCTGGGTGTCTAAATAGCTAGCCCTGTGATGCCGGGCTATCTACTTTAGAATATTGCAAAATGTGCTTTCACCGAAAAAGCTATTTTAAAATCGGACATATCGAGTGTATAGAGGAGTTCTATAATTCTTAAAATAATTGTTATGCTTTTTGTGAACGTTTATCGTGAGTAATTTAGTAAATAGTTAGTAAATTCATCGGAAGTTTGCGGGGGGTATGCTAGTTCTGAACGTCACATGCTAATGTAAAAAGCTGGTTTTTGATATAAATATGAACTTGATTGAACAAAACATGCATGTATTGTATAACATAATGTCCTAGGTGTGTCATCTGATGAAGATCATCAAAGGTTAGTGCTGCATTTAACTGTCTTCTGGGTTTTTGTGACATTATATGCTAGCTTGAAAAATTATTTCTGGCTGGGTACTCTGCTGACATAATCTAATGTTTTGCTTTCGTTGTAAATCCTTTTTGAAATCGGACAGTGTGGTTCGATTAACGAGAGTCTTGTCTTTAAATAGCTGTAAAATAGTCATATGTTTGAGAAATTGAAGTAATAGCATTTCTAAGGTATTTGAAAATCGCGCCACAGGATTCAACTGGCTGTTACGTAGGTGGGACGATTTGGTGCCACCTGCCCTAGAGAGGTTAAAGCGAACAAAAAGGAGGTATTTGGACATAAATATGGACTTTATCAAAACAAATGAACATTTATTGTGGAACTGGGATTCCTGGGAGTGCATTCCGATGAAAATCATCAAAGGTAAGTGAATATTTATAATGCTATTTCTGAGTTTTGTTGACTCCACAAATTGCCGGGTTTGGTTTTGTGACTGAGCGCTGTACTCAGATTGCAAAGAGTGCTTTCGCTGTAAAGCTTTTTTGAAATCTGACACAGCGGTTGCATTAAGCAAAAAAGAGACGTGTAAAGATGCAGATAATTGTTTGTAAATCACCATGTGAAATCAAAATGAAACTGATAAAATAAAATATAAAAACAGTCTCCAGTGATCACCTCATCACCGACCTCGGACTTCAGACGGCGGGAGCGTCGCTCAGGGAGCGGGCAGTCCTTATTCTGAGTCCCGTCACTCAGGCTGTCCCTCTCTCGGTTCTCTTCATCCTCATCCTCCTCCTCTTCCCCAATGCCCTCATCCTGCACCTCTCCGTCATCTCCCTCCTCGTACAGATGGTGGATACTCTGAGGGGGAGAGAGAGGGTAGGGAGCAGAGTTAAAAGTCAGCAACAGAGGAAGGAGAAGGCCTACTTACCCACTTCAAAACAACCTGGTGGTAAGGTAGGTGTTACTGTGGCAGATGTAAGGTGTTGGTTGATAGATTCTTGGAGAGTGGTTGAATAGAGCAGGGAGTAGTAACATTTCAAATCAAATTGTATTTGTCACATGCGCCGAATGGGGTATATAGGTCCTGGATGGCAGGAAGCTTGGCCCCAGTGATGTACTGGGCCGTTCGCACCACCCTCTGTAGTGTCTTGTGGTCGAAGGCCAAGCAGTTGCCATACCAGGCAGTGATGCAACCCATCAGGATACTCTCGATGGTGCAGCTGTAGAACCTTTTGAGGATCTGAGGGGGAATAGGTTTTGTCATGCCCTCACGACGGAATTGGTGTGCTTGGACCATGTTAGTTTGTTGGTGATGTGGACGCCAAGGAACTTGAAGCTGCTCGGTCCTCCTTTTCCTGTAGTCCACAATCATGTCCTTTGGTCTTTATCATGTTGAGGGAGAGGTTGCTGTACTGGCACCACAAGGTGTCGTCGTTTGTTGGTGATCAGGCCTACCACTGTTTTGTCATCGGCAAACTTAATGGTGTTGGAATCATGCCTTGCCATACAGTCATGAGTGAGCAGGGAGTACAGGAGGGAACTGAGCACAAACCCCTGAGGGGCCACCCCGTGTTGAGGATCAGCGTGAGGGATGTGTTGTTTCCTACCCTTACCACCTGGGGGCAGTCCTCCAGGAAGTTCAGTTGCAGAGGGATGTGTTTAGTCCAAGGGTATTTAGCTTAGTGATGAGCTTTGAGGGCACTATGATGTTGAACGCTGAGATGTAGTCAATGAATAGAATTCTCACATAAGTGTTCCTTTTGTCCAGGTGTGAAAGGGCAGTGTGGAGTGCAATAGAGATAGCGTCATCTGTGGATCTGTTGGTGCGGTATGCAAATTGGAGTGGGTCTAGGGTTTCTGGGATAATGGTGTTGTGAGCCATGACCAGCCTTTTAAAGCACTTTATGGTTACAGATGTGAGTGCTACGGGTTGGTAGTCATTTAGGCAGGTTACCTTAGTGTTCTTGGGCACAGGGACTATGGTGGTCTGCTTGAAACATGTTGGTATTACAGACTCAGACAGGGAAAGGATGAAAATGTCAGTGAAGACACTTGCCAGTTGGTCAGCGCATGCTCGAGGTACACGTCCTGGTAATCCGTCTGGCCCTGCGAATGTTGACCTGTTTAAAGGTCTTACATCGGCTATGGAGTGAGATCACACAATCGTCTGGAACAGCTGATGCTCTCATGCATGTTTCGGTGTAACTTGCCTCGAAGCGAGCATAGAAGTAATTTAGTTCGTCTGGTAGGCTCATGTCAATGGGCAGTTCTTGGCTGTGCTGCCCTTTGTAGTCTGTAATAGTTTGCAAGCCCTGCCACATCCGACGAGCATCGGAGCCGGTGTAGTACGATTCAATCTTAGTCCTGTATTGACGCTTTGCCTGTTTGGAGGGCATAGCATGATTTCTTATAAGCTTCCGGGTTAGAGTCCCGCTCCTTGTAAGCGGCAGCTCTACCCTTTAGCTCAGTGCAGATGTGGCCTGTAATCCATGGCTTCTGGTTGGGGTACGTACAGTCACTGTGGGGACGACGTCCTCAATGCACTTATTGATAAAGCCAGTGACTGATGTGGTGTACTCCTCAAAGCCATCGGAAGAATCCCAGAACATATTCCAGTCTGTGCTAGCAAAACAGTCCTGTAGCTTAGCATCTGCTTCATCTGACCATTTTTTTATTTCTTTTTTTATTGACCGAGTCACTCGTACTTCCTGCTTTAGTTGTTGCTTGTAAGCAGGAGGATAGAATTATGGTCAGATTTGCCAAATGGAAAGCTTTGTACGCATCTCTGTGTGGAGTAACGGTGGTCAAGATTTATTTTCCCCCCTCTGGTTGGACAATTAACCTCTTATGGCTAGGGGGCAGTATTTTCACGGCTGGATAAAAAACGTACCCGATTTAATCTGATTATTAGTCCTGCCCAGAAACTAGAATATGCATATAATTATTAGCTTTGGGTAGAAAACCCTCCAAAGTTTCTAAAACTGTTTGAATGGTGTCTGTGAGTATAACAGAACTCCTATGGCAGGCAAAAACCTGAGAAGGTTCTGTTCAGGAAGTACCCTGTCTGACCATTTCTTGCCCTTCTTTGTCATCTCTATTCATTACAAAGGATCTCTGCTGTTACGTGACACTTCCTACGGCTCCAATGGGCTCTCAGAGCCCGGGAAAAACCTGAATGACGTAATTCAAAGCCCTGGCTGAAACACACGAGCGCTTTTGCTAAGTGGTCTATCAGCAGACAAAAGGCTTAGGCGCGTGCACTGGCCGCCCCCGCCTTTCTGTTTTTCCCTCTTTTTACCGAAACGCAGATTCCCGGTCGGAATATTATCGCTTTGTTACGAGATAAATTGCATAAAAATTGATTTTAAACAGCGGTTGACATGCTTCGAAGTACGGTAATGGAATATTTAGAATTTTTTTGTCACGAAATACGCCATGCGCACGACCCTGATTTACCATTGGGATAGTGTCTAGAACGCACGAACAAAACGCCGCTGTTTGGATATAACGATGGCTTATTTGGGACCAAACCAACATTTGTTATTGAAGTAGAAGTCCTGGGAGTGCATTCTGACGAAGAACAGGAAAGGTAAGACCATTTTTCTTATAGTAAATGTGATTTTGGTGAAGGCTAAACTTGCCGGGTGTCTAAATAGCTAGACCGTGATGGCTGGGCTATGTACTTAGAATATTGCAAAATGTGCTTCATCCGAAAAGCTATTTTAAAATCGGACATATCGAGTGCATAGAGGAGTTCTGTATCTATAATTCTTAAAATAATTTATGCTTTTTGTGAACGTTTATCGTGAGTAATTTAGTAAATTGTTAGTAAATTCCCCGGAAGTTTGCGGGGGGTATGCTAGTTCTGAACGTCACATGCTAATGTAAAAAGCTGGTTTTTGATATAAATATGAACTTGATTGAACAAAACATGCATGTATTGTATAACATAATGTCCTAGGTGTGTCATCTGATGAAGATCATCAAAGGTTAGTGCTGCATTTAGCTGTCTTCTGGGTTTTTGTGACATTATATGCTAGCTTGAAAAATGGGTGTCTGATTATTTCTGGCTGGGTACTCTGCTGACATAATCTAATGTTTTGCTTTCGCTGTAAAGCCTTTTTGAAATCGGACAGTGTGGTTAGATTAACGAGAGTCTTGTCTTTAAATAGCTGTAAAATAGTCATATGTTTGAAAAATGGAAGTTTTCGGATTTTAGAGGAATTTGTATTTCGCGCCACGCCCATCATTGGATATTGGAGCAGATGTTCCGCTAGATGTAAGAGGTTAACATGCTGGTATAAATGAGGTAAAACGGATTTTAGTTTCCTTGCATTAAAGCCCATGGCCACTTGGATGAGTGTTCTCCTGTTTGCTTATAGCCGTATACAACTCATTGAACGTGATCTTAGCGCCAGCATCAGTTTGCGGTGGTAAATAGACAGCTACGAAGAACATAGTTGAAAACTATGATACATTTATACCATGGCATTGTCAAATACACGTTCCTGATTGGCATTCTAGAGTGTGCATTTTTAAGTGATAATGCCTTCAGCTGGTGCTTGGAGGATATATTGGCACGGTATGCCGGCCCTCGACATTGTCTCTGGCCTAACACCCGTGCCAATATATCCTCCAAACACTGGCTGAGGGCATAATCACTTTCACGGGTTACCAACGTATTCAAATAATAGACATATTTTCATTAACTTTATTTTGATTCATTTATTCATACTATTTCATCCTTCCACAAGATATAGTCCCGACACAAATCTAGGTTTCCTACCCAAGCCGGCTGGTCGTTCCTTTTATCGGTTCGGTTGCTAGAGACGCAACCCAGTCGTTCAGTATCTATGGACGCGACCCAGTCGTTCGTACTAAACGTTCCACTGCCATGACATACCCTCCTACAGTGGGGGGGGAAAAAGTATTTGACCCCATGCTGATTTTGTATGTTTGCCCACTTACAAAGAAATGATCAGTCTGGAATTTTAATGTTAGGTTTATTTGAACAGTGAGAGACAGAATAACAACAAAAATTGAGAAAAACGCATGTCAAAAATGTTATAAATTGATTTGCATTTTAATGAGGGAGATACAGAACTCTTTATGCACTCGCTATGTCCGATTTTAAAATAGCTTTTCGGTGAAAGCACATTTTGCAATATTCTGAGTAGATAGCCCGGCCATCACAGGCTAGCTATTTTGACACCCACCAACTGTGGTACTCACCAAACTCCGATTTACTATTAGAAAAGTTTGATTACCTTTGTTGTTCTTCGTCAGAATGCACTCCCAGGACTTCTACTTCAATAACAAATGTTGGTTTGGTCCCAAATAATCCATAGTTATATCCAAATAGCGGCGTTTTGTTTGTGGGTTCAAGACACTATCCGAAGGGTAAAGAAGGGTGACGCGCCCGTCGCGTTTCGTGACAAAAAAATTCTAAATATTCCATTACCGTACTTCGAAGCATGTCAACCGCTGTTTAAAATCAATTTTTATGCCATTTTTCTCGTAAAAAAGCGATAATATTCCGACCGGGAAACCCTGTTTTAGTTCAAAGACAGAGAAAATAAAAACATGGGGTCCCCTCGTGCACGCGCCTCAGTCTCATTGTACTCTGATCGACCACTATCAAAATGCGCTAATGTTTTTCAGCCAGGGCCTGCAAAGCCACCATTCATCTTTCTGGCGCCTTCTGAGAGCCTATGGGAGCGTTAGAAAATGTCACGTTATGCCAGAGATCCCCTGTTTTGGTTAGAGATGATCAAGAAGGCCATGAAATGGTCAGAGAGAGCGCTTCCTGTTTGGAATCTTCTCAGGTTTTGGCCTGCCAAATGAGTTCTGTTATACTCACAGACACCATTCAAACAGTTTTAGAAACTTTAGGGTGTTTTCTATATGCATATTCTATATGCATATTCTAGTTACTGGGCAGGAGTAGTAACCAGATTAAATCGGGTACTTTTTTTTTATCCGGCCGTGCAAATACTGCCCCCTATCCCCAACAGGTTAAACAAACTTTTTCTGTGGGGCCCGAAGATTGCTAATGAGTTAATTGTTACATGATTAATTTAAATCACGTAATAATTAAACATAGTTACTTGATTTGATAAAATAACCGTCATCACATTAACCTCTCTAGGGGATGTGGGACAAAATCGTCCCACACTATTCAACAGCCAGTGACAAATCAGAGCACCAAATTTAAGGCCACAAAATGTCATAATTCAAAGTTCTCAAACATAGGACTATTTTACACCATTTTATAGATACACTTCTCCTGAATCGAACCACGTTGTCCGATTTCAAAAAGGCTTTACAGCGAAAGCAAAACATTAGATTATGTTAGGAGAGTACCGACAAAAAAACCACACAGCCATTTCCAAGCAACTAGCATGCATCACAAATACCCAAAACACAGCTAAATGCAGCAGTAACCTTTGATGATCTTCATCAGATGACACTCCTAGAACATCATGTTACACAATACATGCATTTTTTTGTTCGATCAAGTTCATATATATATATACACCCAAAAACAGCATTTTACAATGGCTCGTGACGTTCAGAAAATATTTTGCCTCCAAAACTGCCGGTGAATCAGCACACCGATTTACAAAAATACTATTCATAAACCTTGATAAAATATAAAATTGTTATTCAAAGAATTATAGATAAACATCTCCTGAATCCAACCACGTTGTCCGATTTCAAAATAACTTTACGTGGAAACACACTTTGCAATAATCTGAGTACTGCAGTCAGAAAAAGACATCAAGCAATACAGATAGCCCCATTTTTGAGTCATCTAAAAGCATAAATAAAACTAGAAATATTCGCTTACCTTTAGTAATCTTCATCAGAAGGCACTTCCAGGAATCCCAGGTCCACAATAAATGTTGTTTTGTTCGATAAACTCCATCATTTATGTCCAAATAGCTCCTTGTTGTTCGCGTGTTCAGTTCAGCTACTCCAAATGTAGGACGCGCGAGGAAAATGTCACGAAGTAAAAAAAAAAATTAAAAACTATTTACGTTCGTTCAAACATGTCAAACGTTGTAAAGCATCAATCTTTAGGGCCTTTAGAACGTGAAGATTCAGTAATATTCCAACCGGACAAAACCAGTGTCTTGAAAAACGTTTTGGAACGTGGAGCTACCTCTCGCGTGAACGCGCGTCTCATTCCCGGGGTCACCAAGTTCCCAGCCTTCTCATTCGGTCTCTGTTCATCATAGACGACTCAAAAAACACTAAAGACTGTTGACATCTAGTGGAAGCCTTAGGAAGTGCAAAATGAACCCGAACTCACTGTCTGTTAGAAAGGCAAGGACTTGAAAGGACTACAAGCACCAGAATTCTCACTTCCCAGTTAGATTTTTCTCAGGGTTTTGCCTGCCATATGAGT
Source organism: Salmo trutta (assembly GCF_901001165.1). NCBI lineage: Eukaryota > Metazoa > Chordata > Actinopteri > Salmoniformes > Salmonidae > Salmo > Salmo trutta. The sequence goes on from NC_042964.1 coordinate 28,957,603, forward strand.
TCTGTTATACTCACAGACATCATTCAAACAGTTTTAGAAACTTCAGAGTGTTTTCTATCCAAATCTGCTAATAATATGCATATTCTAGTTCCTGGGCCTGAGTAGTAGGCCGTTTAATTTGGGTACGTTTTTCATCCGGCCGTGAAAATACTGCCCCCTACCCTAGAGAGTTAAAGATAGTCACGTCACGACACCATACTGGGTGGCAACGTTCTTATCCCTTGTTTGGTAGCTAACCAACTACGGCTAACTTACAGTCACATCAAAAACAACAGTAGCTGCATTTGCATGAGCTGTTTTCTAGTGACATTTATTTGGATACATCCATAAGAATGAGCTAATGAGGCACGATTTCGCCAGGCAAAAAAATTTGCTCTCCCGTCAGGACACTGCTGAGGAGCTAGCCAACAACACAGCTAACACAATCACTTCAAACACTGAAGCTGTTGTTAGCAGTTTGTGTTATTCTTCAATAACAGACCCCAAAGCAAATCAGGGGGAGAAAAATATATTTATTCAAAGAGAACAAATCATAGTTGTTAAGCTGGAAAGTAGATGGTAGATGTTCATTCTTCCCTGTCCTCAGTGTTTTCTCCACTGAGCAAAGAGACAGGATGTAGTTTATAACCCAAACCTAGCCTGTGGTTGACCAATTACAAATCCTTGCAGTAAAATTGGGCCAATAGCCAAATATCTCATTTCAGGCTCAATGTATAGACAATTCGAACCAATGAGAACTTGCCACATGTAGCTTTTAGTCCTGTTCTGAAATTTCTCCCACAACTACAATAGGCCTATGGGTAATGTGTTAAACATAATAGTCGTCATTTAGTCCTCTACGTTGTCTATTTATCTTTGAATATTCTTACACTGTAAAGACTGCAAACTAGCGGCACTTCGTTTTACCTACATTTCTTTGTATATATCCACAAAATTTATGCCAGCCGATTCAAGATGTCGACTGACTGAGAAATGCTGCCTGCCTGTCCGTCTCGTCCTGACTCCTACACGTTCATTACTACGGACAGCTGGAGATCGAATTTGAATATTGAAACAATGTTGCAAATGTCAGGGGGTGACAGACAGCAAGGTTTATACTAATCTCCGCTGTTGAAAACTAAATGTTAGTCTAAAAGAAATGAGGATGTCTAGATGCTTTTTATAGTGGAGATCAAGTTTATAATTTGCTTGGCAGGGCTGATGAGACAGTGGATTGCGCAGTCAGACGGAACAGAGTAAATAGGCATTTTAATGTCATAGATTTAGCCGGTGGTAACTTGTGGAATAGACACCGGCTGGAACGAGCTTTTAACCAATCAGCATTAGACCCACCCGTTGAATAATTCCCTATAACGCACGGTATATCGGCACGGTAGCATTTAATGGCTATAGTTCATTCTTACATGTTCTGTGTTTGAGCTGCTTTTGAAAGCAAAATGCTAACTAAAAACATATTTTCATAATAGCAAGCTAGGACAGATGGTTTGGTTAGCTAAACTAGCAAGTCTGTTTGGTTACCAAGGCAAATACTGTAGCCATCTAGTAAACTTGCTAGCTATTAAAGCAGTAAAGGTGTTAAATTATAACCATGGTATAAAAGGGATAATCAATAGAGGCTCTATCTTTCTCTGAAAAATAATGCAACTCCGTGGAAGGTTAGTTCCAATCCACTAGCACGTTGTGGAACACACCTTCCACGTAGTTCATTATTTTCCATAGAACGCATAGCCCCTCGTTAATTATCCCTTACATGTTGTGATACAGAACCAGAGGCTGGTGAGAGGAGCAATATGAGGACGGGCTCATTGTAATGGCTGGATTGATTCTGTCCTAGCCATTACAATGAGCCTGTCCTACTATAGCTCTTCCCACCAGCCTCCTCTGTACAGAACACTGCTACAAATGTGAATGTAGCATGGCAAAGCACAAAAGGAAAGAACTACATGACAGGGTATTGACATGAGTTGTAAGAATGTAGAAGTGTGAATACATAGCACAAACCTATGACGACCCACACCTAACATTTGCCAATAGAGGGCTGATGCAATTTACTACCTCTATTGACATCACAAAATCATTTCTCACACTCCAGAGCCTACATGTTCTTGTGTGCATGTGTCGACCAATAGCACTTACAGTGAGCGTGGCTCCAGACTGGAAGAGCTCATAGGGGTAGAGGATCCTCTCAAAGTGGGACCGCAGCAGAGAGCCCACACCTTTCCCCGGGGGGAAACCCATCCTGCTGCCCACCTTGGACCATCTCTTCTCCTTACACACTGTCTCAAAGCCACCCTCGGAGAAGACAATCTGAAATACAATGTTTTTTAGTAAGACTCACACACAAAAAGCATATTTTCAGAATACATTCAAATGTACACCAGCACTTAGCACCTCTGCTGTCCTAAAACAAAATCCAAAACAAACGCTACTTACTCCTAAGATATAAATAAATTATAGCATACTGACACAAACACACCACGTTTCTAAAAACAGTTTCCTGTTCAGGTGAATGGTCTGACTCCGGTCTTACCTTGCTGAGCTGGAATAGATCGAGGATCTTCCTCTCCACATGAGGGAAGCGCAGCCTGGACCCCTGCAGCTCCCAGAACTTGGCAATCTGATCCAGGAAGTTGAGCTTGACTCGAGTGAGGGCCTGAAAGCAATGGGAGAGGTGAGGGAACGGTACAAACACATGAAAGTCAATTCAAGTGAAAAATCTGGCATGCTCAACTCTAAACAGGAATATAAAGAGGTGCCTTTGTGTGCTGTAGCCTTGGAGAAATCAAAGTAAAAGCCTACAAAAGCCAGTGACTGATTTCCTTTACACTCTTAATCTAGGCTAAGCTACAAATTTTCTGACCCTAAAAACCCTTCCTAAAGTAGACCTAGGCCTACCACCCATTCAGGCCAGTGCTGTTAACTCAGTCATTGTATTCAAGAATGCTGCCCCCAAAATGTGACAGCAGCTGCAGTCAATGCACATAAGGTATGCACTGTCAAGCCACACCAAAGTATAGGCTACCTCACAAAAAAACATGTTTATTCATAGACTAGCAAGACATAATAACATACATACATCAGTGAATGACTGACAAAACTCATTCGAATAACTAGCTTATTTGACTACTTACTTAGGCAATAACTATATTTTAACTAGGCAAGTCAGTTAACCTGTCTGGGTGAGGTGCGTCCCACCTAGTCAACAGCCAGTGGAATCGCGTGGCGCGAAATACAAATACATCAAAAATTCTATAACTTCAATTTCTCAAACATAAATAATCAGACACCCATTTTTCAAGCTAGCATATAATGTCACATAAACCCAAACCACAGCTAAATGCAGCACTAACCTTTGATGATCTTCATCAGATGACACTCCTAGGACATTATGTTATACAATACATGCATGTTTTGTTCAATCAAGTTCATATTTATATCAAAAACAGCTTTTTACATTAGCATGTGATGTTCAGAACTAGCATACCCACCGCAAACTTCCGGTGAATTTACTAAATTACTCATGATAAACGTTCACAAAATACATAATTATTTTAAGAATTATAGATACAGAACTCCTTTATGCAATCGCGGTGTCAGATTTTAAAATAGCTTTTCGGCGAAAGCACATTTTGCAATATTCTGAGTAGATAGCCCGGCCATCACGGGCTAGCTATTTTGACACCCACCAAGTTTGGGGCTCACCAAACTCAGAATTAATATTAGAAAAATTGGATTACCTTCGCTGTTCTTCGTCAGAATGCACTCCCAGGACTTCTACTTCAACAACAAATGTTGTTTTGGTTCCAAATAATCCATAGTTATATTCAAATAGCTCTGTTTTGTTTGTGCGTTCAGGTCACTATCTGAATGGTGACGCGCGAGCGCATTTCATCACAAAAAAAATCTAAATATTCCATTACTGTACTTCGAAGCATGTCAAACGCTGTTTAAAATCAATTTTTATGCTATTTTTCTCGTAAAATAGCGATAATATTCCAACCGTGCAACGGAGAAAAAATGGAGACTTCTCGTAAACGCGCCTCTTAGTCTCACTGTCCCCAGGCTGACCACTCACAAATTCTCCTGCTGTTCTTCGCCCAGAGACAGCAGACAACCCATTCCACTTTCTGGCGCCTTCTGAGAGCCAATGGAAGCCTTAGAAAATGTCACGTTACAACAGTATTTTCGATAGAGATGCAACAGAAGGAGAAGAAATTGTCAGACAGGGCACTTCCTGTATGGAATCTTCTCAGGTTTTGTCCTGCCATATGAGTTCTGTTATACTCACAGACACCATTCAAACAGTTTCAGAAACTTTAGAGTGTTTTCTATCCATATCTACTAATTATATGCATATTCTCATTTCTGGGCAAGAGTAGTAACCAGTTTAAATCGGGTATGTTTTTTATCCGGCCGTGCAAATACTGCCCCCTAGCCCCAACAGGTTGAACAAATTCTTATTTACAATGATGGCCTATACCTTATAACGACTACATACAGGCTACCTAACCGAATTTCCAACATAGCCTTCAGAGTGTTGTAACTAGGTACAGTATACTTACCTCCAATTCATTGAGTCTCTGGACTCTGGGAGTAAAGCGGAAGTTGCGTACGTCGCAGGCAAAAGGAGGTGTCCAGTCCTAAGACAGAAGAGAACAATGGAAACCAAATGAACAACTGGTTCAGATTTTCATACGACTAAGTAATGTGGAAGTAAAAGCAACAACAAAAATAGAAAATACTTGTCAAAATAAACATTACATAATACTATTCAAATACCCTTTTCACATAAATAATATAGGGATGTGTGGATACAGATTGGGAAATCGTCGGCCCAGGAAATTGGATGTAAAAATAAAAATGTTTAAATCCACCCAAAAATACCAGAATACTGGATATGATAAAAATAATAATTTAAGTCCCTGTAGTCTAATTGCTTTAAAATGGGCACAGACTTATCCCCAAACGCCAAATAATACTGGAGCACAGTGCAATAAAAGAAAAACTTGACAATTACTTCTGGGAGGTTGGGTGCAAAATATACCAAATTAAAAGGGTTAGCCTAATCACCCAAATGTTTCATGTGGGAAATGGGAATAAAAGAGAGAAAGGCCAATATTAGACATACATTTGATTTGCACAAGGCCAAATAATAAAACATGAAAAGTTGAGCATTTGGGTACGAATTTCACTTCCTGCTACTGTAGGCCTATCCCAAACCATGAAAAAAAAAACAATTTATATATATATAAATAAATTACTCTTCACAGCTACATACATGGATATTGCTCATATTGTAGTCATGATGTAGCAAAGACTTGGAAATCTAGGCCATCAAATGAAAAGCAACTAGGAATTGATATATCAAATTGTTAATAGTTCAAAAAATGTATCTAGACATCTAATTCGTGGGACGTTACTTGATATCCCGAATGTAACAGTTGTGATCTGTCCAGAAAACACACAACAACAAAAAAAGAGTCAGATGGGAGTCTGGAATAGAGGCGGCTATTTTAAATGACGACTTTAATTTAACTGTTCGGCTAAATATAAACATCCAAAATCATTTTTCAAATAAACTGAGAAACAGACAAGAAATTTCACTCATATTTGACCTCCACACATGAAAAATTAAACGAGAAATGTCGTTACTCAGCTAAAAATGTGCGTGGGCTAGGCCGAAAATACCATAAATAGATGACAACAAGGGCACAAACCAATGCAGCCGTAAATCTTAAAATGGAAGCAATGTGATCTATTCCAAAAGCATAAACAGTGAGGTTACCTCGGGCGGTCGAATTTTGCAGATGCCAGTTCTCTCTGCAATTGGTCGAATCTTGTTAATAAATCCTAGTGGATCCGAAAAATCTTCCCAACTCGGCTCAAAAACTGGGCACTCGGGAGGGGGTACGAATTCAGCAAAATCAGACATGACCAAATCACAACTTGTATTTTCTTTAAAAAGCCAATAGTACTTGTGTTTAAAATCTATTGTGTTGACATCTGTGAGTGACATCAGTCCATGATTAGGTTGTCTTTCAATTAGCACACATATTGTTGCTTCAGGAACTTCTCCTTCATGTTCATGATTGTATTAGTCTCAAGAAAAATCATTTCAATGAAGACAATTTCTTGATTTACCAACAGCTGGGCGACATGACAATATTGTTGAGTTGACTCTCAAAGACAAAACTGTAAAAGATCAAAAATACATTTCCAGTCCTATTCCATTAGGGAATTGCTGGGCCAAGCCGGGCGGAGTCCCATTTCCCCCCCACCCCCCACTCCTGTACAGCAACGTTAGCTGAAAGCCTGAGAACTACCTGGGGCGCAGGACAACATCAGTCAAAAGCGCCATCACTCCCCTTTAAAATGTGGACATATGATCCCGCAACAAAATAAACGGCCCCAAAAAAATGTCATGTATAACTATTCTAAGCTCCATATTAACCCAATACATATTTAACAAATATTTCACTTTTGAATATTCATTGGTAGTGACATCTTTATGTACCAGGAAAAGGCATTATTTCATCCAGATTTCGCAATTTTATCCATTTAAAGTTGCGCCTTAGTGGTTATCCAATCTAAATATGACGTTCTACAGTAGTTTTCCAGGCTAAATGAGTGCGACCCTCTTCATCCGGCGAGTAGCTCGTGACAATCAACATTGAAACCTGAGCAGTTAGCTTAGCAATTAGCGTACATTGTTGATCAAACCACGTCCATTCAATTGAAGGAGAACGTTAGCTAGCTCGTCGCCACAACAGGCGGGGGGTTCCGTGGAGGTGATGGGTCGACATTCCCGATGCAGCAACATACGTTATTTGCTCCACAATAAACCAGACAACGAGCTAATTTAAACCATTCTCATGCACACGGTTCTCTTGCTTCGTGTCACTCGAGCACTTTTCTGGCTGCTGTTGTCATTAAAAACGACGATACTTCCTAGCTAGCTTAGCTAATTTAGCCTAGCCACACTGTGCTGTGACTGCTTGCTAGTTGCTGGCGAATAACTATCTTTCTTTAGTTTGCTCGCACAGCTCTGGAACAATATACATTTTTCAGGATAAACATTTAGTCTAAAATTGTTCAGTAGATGCCTATGTTGCTCGACGCTATGAACTTTCAAATATTGTATATATAGATATATTTCCCACCTTTCTTTTACTAGCAACGACCATATCACTACCATGTAACAACAATATACCAATCCTCCACTTCCGCCTCCACATCCGCTTCAAGAAAACTAGAACCATGGTTTACTTACTATTTCCCTCTATACAAAATCATATGCCTCCAGATATGTACATCAGCATTTATGGTAAATTATTTGTAGTTTTGTAAGTAACTACTACGTTCATAACCAAGTGGGGGGAAAAAAATCCATCGTCTCTAGTGGTGCTTTCAGGACCACTGGGATTCGGGGAAAAACGAGGTCAAATCGTGACGTCGGTGATATTCAAATCGGAGAAGTCTTGGATGATCCCAGAGTTTCCGACTTGGAATTCCGAGTTGGATGACTGTTCAAAACATTTTTCCCGGATTGCCAGTTGTATTGAACACACTGATGTTGGAGATTTCCGAGTTCCCAGTTGTATGCAACGCGGCATGAACTCCGAATTCTCCCCATGATGAACTCATATCACTTAAGGAAATTACCTCCATAACATAATTTTTGTCAATTAAGTGTAACAATTAAACGTTATTTATAAAAAGCAATATATTATGTTTAACATATTTTGTTTACACGCTTGATTGAAAGCTGTACTTTTAGTTTATGGTTGATCAGCTTGATGGCAATTTGCCAATCGGCGTTTCAACGAGTTCAAAGCATGTGGGAATGCATCTAAATTGTATTTACGACTTCACAGCTCGTAATTGCCACCTTTCCATTTGGTTATGCAGCGTTCCTGTGCTCGCCGAAGCTTGCTATTTGATTTTGAAAATACGACTTTGTTTTATTCATGTGCTTTTTGGTATGAACAATTCTTAAAACAACGTTGCTGATAAATATTTAGCTAGTTTGCTAAACATTGACAATATGGTCAAACTATCTACATTACCCATAGACCTATTGTAGCTGTCAAAAACGGATTTGTTATTTTGGTTGAAAAGTTAAGGTTATGGTAAAACGTCACAACTCGCACATTTTCCTGGTTGTTTCACACTTGTAGGCAAATTCCGACTTGTATGCAGGTAAAGAACAATGAGGGTTAGCTAAAAAAAAAAAAAAATCGTTCAAGTGAAACTTCCCAGTAGGAACTAACTTCCGATAACTCCGAAAGGACATACACAGCATTTGTGTGTAATGACAATAGAAAAGGTAGCCCCATACAAATACAGTCCAAACACGTAAAACACACCCTATCCCCTCAGCCCTCAAATTAAGTGGACACTTCTGATGACGTTTCATTGCGTCTGACGAGTATACACTTGCAAGGCGAGGGAGAAATGAATGATTTTTATTCAACAATCGTTTAATAAGGGATATTTTCTACAGGAAGTCTATTCCCTCTGCGATATTTTGTTGGGCTTCATCGTTTGATGTAAACTGGCGCCGTGCTTGGCTCACTCCACACAGATTTATGGTGACCAATAAAGTAAAGGAGATCTCCTTTAAAATAATCCATAGATGCTATCCGTGTAATAGCTTAATTTCTAAATATATATTTGACGTTACCAGTGAATGCAGTTTTTGTGAACTAGAAACTGAATCTATTGAACACTTATTCTGTAATTGTTTATATAGTGAAGTGTTTTGGACTGATGTAAAACTATATCTTAGCCGCAAATTGCATACAACCATTGATATTACTAAGTTTGACATATTATTTTAATCCACTGATTCCACAATTGAACGTGAGTATGTCATAAATCTCTTTATTTTATTAGGAAAATCTTTCATCCACAAATCAAAATTTATGAAGAAAAAGCCCCTTTTCTTAATTTTTTTATCTGATTTGGAACAGTACGTATAATCTTTAAAACGTATACAAAACAATATGTCAAAAAAATGTATTCGATATATGTCTGTATTTGATTTGATATAATAGTTTTTTTTATTTTTCTCTAATTTCTTTGGATTCCCTCTGGCTGTTATGTTATGTTTATGTTTTGCATGTTACAACAAGTTAAATAAAGATTTGTGCAAACTTAAAAAATAAATAAAAATAATAAATAAAAAATAAAAAAATGAATGATTTTTAAATGGACCGCCATTGCCCGGAAATTCGTCACTCGTTAATCCCGCGATGATTGTATTTTCAGCCAGCGGCAGTTTGTTGGTGCTTTATATGCACTTCAGTCAATTATGATTAAATGTATACTTATATTAACTATATCATTATTAATATACGACTACTGTATGATAGCTAGCAAATTAATTAGCTAACTAATGTTAGCCTGCCTAACTGGAACTTCTGAAGAAGGAAAATGTTTTATTTCTACAATTTCCAAAAGCTAACAAAACAAAAACATTACTTTTACTAGAGGTGTTTGTGCCATCATGTGCATTAGTTCCACAAGTTCTAACCTTTTTACATTAGTTTTTACTTACACTTGTATGTTGACTGCTCCATTTATGTTGTTTTTCTGTTTTTCTGTTTTGGCAGACTTTTCTTAGTGGATGTAAAATCGTCATGAATTGAATTATGAGGAGTTTCAGGCCCTGAGTGAACATAAACTTGACTAAAAACGAGGGCTGAGGGGCTTACGTTGCAAACTTACTTTCTTGGCTAATCATTTGGACTGCCCTAAATCAGGGATTCCCCCAAGGGCATAAAACGAGGGTGTGTCAAACAGTTTTAGAAACTTTAGAGTGTTTTCTATTCAAATCTACTAATTATATGCATATTCTCGTTTCTGGGCAAGAGTAGTAGCCAGTTTAAATCGGGTACGTTTTTTATCCGTCCGTGAAAATACTGCCCCCTAGCCCCAACTGGTTGATTAACAGGTGTGCCTTGTTAAAAGTTTGATAGTGGAATTTCTTTCTTTCTTCATGCGTTTTAGCCAATCTGTTGTGTTGTGACAAGGTAGAGGGTGGTATACAGAAGATAGCCGTATTTGGTAAAAGACCAAGTCCATATTATGACAAGAACAGCTCAAATAAGCAAAGAGAAATGACAGTCATCATTACTTTAAGACATGAAGGTCAATCAATCCAGAACATTTCAAGAACTTTGTGCAGTCGCAAAAACCATCAAGCTCTATGATGAAACTGTCTCTCATGAGGACCGCCACAGGAATGGAAGTTACCTATGCTGCAGAGGATAAGTTAATTGGAGTTACCAGCCTCAGAAATTGCAGCCCAAATAAATGCTTCTCAGTGTTAGACACATCTCAACATCAACTTTTCAGAGGAGACTGTGAATCAGGCCTTCATGGTCGAATTTCTGCAAAGAAACCACTACTAAGGACACCAATAAGGAGACTTGCTTGGGCCAAGAAACAAGAGCAATAATCTCCACATGTGTACTACCCACTGTGAAGCATGAAGGACCAGGTGTTATGGTGTGGGGTTGCTTTGCTGGTGTCACTGTTGTGATTTATTTAGAATTCCAGGCACACTTAACCAGCATGGATACCACAGCATTCTTCAGCGAGAAGCCTTCCCATCTTGTTTGCGCTTAGTGGGACTATCATTTGTTTTTCAACAGAACAATGACCCAACACACCTCCAGGCTGTGTAAGGGTTATTTGACCAAGAAGGAGAGTGATGGAGTGCTGCATCAGATGACCTGGCCTCCAGAAGGCCAGCCTCCCAGAGTCGCCTCTTCACTGTTGACGTTGAGAATGGTGTTTTGTGGGTACTATTTAATGAAGCTGCCAGTTGAGAACTTGTGAGGCGTCTGTTTCTCAAACTAGACACTCTAATGTACCTGTCCTCTTGCTCAGTTGTGCACCAGGGCCTCCCACTGCTCTTTCTATTCTGGTTAGAGCCAGTTTGTGCTGTTCTGTGAAGGGAGTAGGACACAGCGTTGTATGAGATCTTAGATTTTTTGGGCAATTTCTTGCATGGAATAGCTATCATTTCTCAGAACAAGAATAAACTGTTGAGTTTCAGTATAAAGATCTTTGGAACACAGGAATGATGGTTGCTGATAATAGGCCTCTGTACGTCTATGGAGATATTCCATAAAAAAAAAAAAATCTGCCGTTTCTAGCTACAATAGTCATTTACAACATTAACAATGTCTACACTACACTGTATTTCTGAACAATTTTATGTTATTTTAATGGACAAAAAAAATTGCTTTTCTTCCAAAAACAAAGACATTTCTAAGTGACCCCAAATTTTTGAAAGGTACATATGAGATGAGTATTGCATAATTTGTAAACATTATTAAAGTGACTAGTGTTCCATTTATTAAAGTGGCCAGTGATTCCAAGTCTATGTATATAGGCAGCAGCCTCTAATGTGCTAGTGATGGCTATTTAACAGTCTGATGGCCTTGAGATAGAATCTGCTTTTCAGTCTCTCAGTCCCAGCTTGAATGCACCTGCACTGACCTCGCCTTCTGGATGGTAGCGGGCTGAACAGGCAGTGGCTCGGGTGGTTGTTGTCCTTGATGATCTTATTGGCCTTCCTGTGACATCGGGTGCTGAAGGTGTCCTGGAGGACAGGTAGTTTGTCCCCGGTGATGCGTTGGGCAGACGGTTGCGGGCAGTACAGTTGCCGTGCGAGGCGGTGATACAGCCTGACTGTCACACCCTGATCTGTTTCACCTGTCTTTGTGCTTGTCTCCACCCCCCACCAGGTGCCATTATCCCCTGTGTATTTATACCTGTGTTCTCTGTTTGTCTGTTGCCGGTTCGTTTTGTTCGTGAAACCTACCAGTGTCTGTTCCCTGCTCCTGCCTGTTTCTTGCTCTTGTTTTCTAGTCCTACCAGGTATTGACCTTCTGCCTGCCCTGACCCTGAGACTGCCTGCCGTCCTGTACCTTACCCCACCTTACTGAATTATTGACCCCTGCCTTCCTTTGACCTGTCATTTGCCTACCCCTGTATAAGGAATTATCTTTTGTTTCTTCAACACTATCTGCATCTGGGTCATAACTGAAACGTGATGCCAACAGGATGTTCTCAATTGTACATTTGTAAAAGTTTGGGAAGGTTTTAGGTGCCAACCCAAATTTCTTCAGCCTCCTGAGGTTGAAGAGGCACTGTTGAGTCTTCTTCACAACACTGTTTGTGTGGGTGGACCATTTCAGTTTGTCAGTGATGTGTATGCCAAGGAAGCTTTCCACCTTCTCCACTGCGGTCCCGTCAATGTGGATGGGGGTGCTCCCTCTGCTGTTTCTTGAAGTCCACGATCATCTCCTTTGTTTTATTGACGTTGAGTGATAGGTTATTTTCCTTGCACCACACTCCCAGAGCCCTCACCTCCTCCCTGTAGGCTGTCTCGTTATTGTTGGTAATCTAGCCTACTACTGTTGTGTCGTCTGCAAACTTGATCATTGAGTTTGAGGCGTGCGTGGCCACGCAGTCATGGGTGAACAGGGAGTATAAGAGGGGACTGAGCACGCACCCTTGTGCGGCCCGAGTGTTGAGGATCAGCAAAGTGGAGGTGTTGTATCTCACCTTCACCATCTGGCCATGAGCTAGCCTATAGCTAGGTCCATATACCAGATAATTCTAGGGCTACAATTCCTCCTTTGCCAATTGGCCTGGACCCTTTATTGTCGACACGGAGCCCCGCCGATCCATCACGACTGGACTGCCGACGTGATTGCCCGATGTGGTCTCAACAGGCTATTCTGTTACGATGTCGCCGAAGAACCATCTACTAGCCCCAGCCCGCTAGCTTTTCTGAACGCTGTGTCCCCTGCTTGCCTAGCGTAGTAGTGACTACCTAACGGCACCCTGACTCACCTATTTCTGCTCTTTTGACCCTATGATCACTCGGCGACACAGCTGATGCACCCTGGACTGTTTCAATAACACGGTATCTCATTTTGTTTACCTGTCGGTCCCAGCCTCGAACCCAGGTTCTGTATGTACCTAACTGACCCACTCTGATCAACACCTGTGATTGCTTTATGCCTCTCTCTATTGTCAATACGCCTTGTCTACTGCTGTCTTGGCAAGTTCTTATTGTTTTATTTCACTGTAGAGACATCAGTCCCGCTCAAAATGCCTTAGATAGATAGCTCTTTTGTCCCACCCCACACACATGCGGAGACCTCACCTGGCTTAACTGCTGCCTCCAAAGATGAAACCTCTCTCATCGTCGCTCAACACCTAGGGTTACCTCCACTGTACTCACATCCTACCATACCATTGTCTGTACATTATGCCCTGAATCTATTCTACCACTCCCAGAAATCTGCTCCTTTATTTCTCTGTCCCCAACGCACTAGATTACCAGTTCTTATAGCCTTTAGCCGTACCCTTATCCTACTCCTCCTCTGTTCCTCTGGTGATGTATAGGTTAACCCAGGCCCTGTATCCCCCAGTTCCACTCCTATTTGCCAAGCGCTATCATATGTTGACTTCTGTAACTGTAAAAGCATTGGTTTCATGCATGTTAACATCATCACAATCTTAAATAAGCATGCCCCATTCAAAAATTGTTGAACTAAGAACGGATATAGCCCTTGGTTCACTCCAGACTTGACTGCCCTTGACCAGCACAAAAACATCCTGTGGCATACTGCATACTGCATTAGCATTGAATAGCCCCCGCGATATGCAACTATTCAGGGAAGTCAGGCACCAATATGCTCAGTCAGTTAGGAAAGCTAAGGCTAGATTTTTCAAACAGAAATTTGCATCCTGTAGCACAAACTCCAAAAAGTTCTGAGACACTGTAAAGTCCATGGAGAATAAGAGCACCTCCTCCCAGCTGCCCACTGCACTGAGGCTAGGAAACACTGTCACCACCGATGCATCTACGATAATCGAGAATTTCAATAAGCATTTTTCTATGGCTAGCCATGCTTTCCACCTGGCTACCCCTACCCCGGTCAACAGCTCTGCACCCCACACAGCAACTTGCCCAAGCCGCCCCCATATCTCCTTCACCCAAATCCAGATAGCTGATGTTCTGAAAGAGCTGCAAAATCTGGACCCCTACAAATCAGCTGGGCTAGACAATCTAGACCCTCTCTTTCTAAAAAATATCCGCCACAATTGTTGCAGCCCGTATTACTAGCCTGTTCAACCTCTTTTTCATATCGTCTGAGATCCCTAAAGATTGGAAAGCTGCCGTGGTTCCCCCTCTTCAAAAAGGGAGACAGTCTAGGCCCAAACTGTTACAGAACTATATCTATCCTACCTTTCTAAAGTCTTCAAAAGTCAAGGTAAAAAACAGCTCACCAACCATTTCAAATCCCACCGTACCTTTTTTTTTACCTTTATTTAACCAGGCAAGTCAGTTAATAACAAATTCTTATTTTCAATGACAGCCTAGGAACAGTGGGTTAACTGCCTTGTTCAGGGGCAGAACGACATATTTTGTACCTTGTCAGCTCGGGGATTCAATCTTGCAACCTTTCGGTTCCCAGTCCAACGCTCTAACAACTAGGCTACGCTGCCGCCCCTTCTGCGATATGCAATCTGGTTTCCGAGCTGGTCATGGGTGCACCTCAAGCCACGCTCAAGGTCCTAAATGATATCATAACCGTCATCGATAAACGACAATACTGTGCCGCCGTCTTCATCGACCTGGCCACGTTTTCAACTCTGTCAATCACCGCATTCTTATCGGCAGACTCAACAGCCTTGGTTTCTCAAATGACTGCCTCGCCTGGTTCACCAACTACTTCTCAGATAGAGTTCAGTGTGTCAAATCGGAGGGCCTGTTGTCCGGACCTCTGGCAGTCTCTATGGGGGTGCCACAGGGTTCAATTCTCGGGCCGACTCTCTTCTCTGTATACATCAATGATGTCGCTCTTGCTGCCGGTGATTCTCTGATCCACCTCTATGCAGACAACACCATTCTGTATACTTCTGGCCCTTATTTGAACACTGTGTTAATAAACCACCAGATGAGCTTCAATGCCATACAACACTCCTTCCGTGGCCTCCAACTGCTCTTAAATGCAAGTAAAACTAAATGCCTGCTCTTCAACCGATCGCTGCCCGCACCCGCCCGCCTGTCTTGCATCACTACTCTGGGTGGTTCTGACTTAGAATATGTGGACAACTACAAATACCTAGGTGTCTCGTTAGACTGTAAACTCTCCTTCCAGACTCACATTAAGCATCTCCAATCCAAAATTAAATCTAGAATCGGCTTCCTATTTCGCAACAAAGCACCCTTCACTCATGCTGCCAAACATACCCTCGTAAAACTGACTATCCTACCGATCCTTGACTTCGGCGATATCATTTACAAAATAGCCTCCAACACTCTACTCAGCAAACTGGATGTCGTCTTTCACAGTGCCATCCGTTTTGACACCAAAGCCCCATATACTACCCACCACTGTGACCTGTATGCTCTCGTTGGCTGGCCCTCGCTTCATATTCGTTGCCAAACCCACTGGCTCCAGGTCATCTATAAATCTTTGCTCGGTAAAGCCACACCTTAGCTCACTGGTCACCATAGCAGCACCCACCTATAGCACATGCTCCAGCAGGTATATTTCACTGTTCATCCCAAAAGCCAACTCCTCCTTTGGCCGCCTTTCCTTCCATTTCTCTGCTGCCAATGACTGGAAGGAATTGCAAAAATCAGTGAAGCTGGAGTCTTACATCTCCCTCACTAACTTTAAGCATCAGCAGTCAGAGCAGCTTACCGATCATTGCACCTGTACACAGCCCATCTGTAAATAGCCCACCCAACTACCTCATCCCCATATTGTTCTTTATTTTTTTGCTCCTTTGCACCCAAGTATCTCTACTTGCACATTCATCTTCTGCACATCTATCACTCCAGTGTTTTAATTGCTAAATTGTAATTATTTCGCCACTATGGCCTATTTATTGCCTACCTCCCTACATTTGTACACACTGTATAGAGAGTTTTCTATTGTGTTATTGACTGTACATTTGTTTCTCCCATATGTAACTCTGTGTTGTTTGTGTCGCACTGCTTTGCTTTATCTTGGCCAGGTCGCAGTTGTAAATGAGAATTTGTTCTCAACTTGCCTGCGTGGTTAAATAAAGGTGAAATAAAAATAATAGTAACAAAATCTGGAAGTAGCCTGTCAGGAAGTCTAGGACCCAGTTGCACAGGGCGACGTTCAGACCCAGGGCCTTGAGTTTAATGATGAGCTTGGAGGGTACTATGGTGTTGAATGCTGAGCAATAGTCAATGAACAGCATTCTTACATAAGTATTCCTCTTGTCCAGATGGGATAGGGCAGTGTGCAGTGTGATGGCGAAAGCATCGTCTGTGAACCTATTGAGGCAGTAAGCAAATTTAAAGTGGGTCTCGGGTGACGGTTAAGGTGGAGGTGATATGATCCTTGACTAGTCTCTCAAAGCACTTCATGCTGACCTAAGTGAGTGTTACGGGGCGATAGTCATTTAGCTCAGTTACCTTTACTTTTTTGGGTACAGGAACAATGGTGGCCATCTTGAAGCATGTGGGGACAGCAGGCTGGGATAGGGAGTGTAGTATCCTTAGAGACTTCTAAGATTTATGACTCATGAGACGTAAGTACGGTTTAGTATTTAATTGTAACTTAGAATTACATTCTCTAATGCACCTGGCTTAAGCTACCTGAAGCTTTCTTAATCACAGTTATATTGGCAGACATAGGAAATAGCTACGGATAGCGGGAAGCAAACCCCCGTCTTGAGTCAAAAGTGCCATGTATTGGTAAACATAAATATACCAGGTTACTACAGTCCCCTCCTTTAAAGCTAATAACCCAACTTAATTTCTTTCTGAGCTATGCTATTTTCATATTTACATTTTTTTCAAACATCTGATCTGAAAAAGTCTGGCAGACGTCTCTCTCTAATAGAGCGTCTCAGAGGTGGTGTAGCTGGTGCCACCAGATCTTCACCCCTTAATAGTGAAACAAAGTCCTTTTGTGGAGACTTCACAGGAGGAGGTCGTCCCGGACTGGTGGTCTCAGGAAGTTGAGCATTGTTGGTCTCAGGTGGTTTGTCCAACTGCAACTCTGGGGAACGTTCCAATGTCCTGTCCTGTTCATTTAAGCATTGATCCAGATCTCCAGATGGAACTGGAATTCGAGCTCGGATCTGATCTACGTGTCTCCTTAGTCTTTGTCCACTTCCGATGATCACAGTATAAGATACTGGTCCTGAGCAATCCTCAATGGTAGCTGGAATCCATTTAAGACCAAACCCATAGTTTCTTGTATAGACATCATCTCCAGGTGAGAAACTTCGAGTTTGACTCGGGTGTCATGATTACATTTTTGATTCCATTGCTTTTGTTGTATTTTCATTTTCAGGTCTGCTGATGAGATCCACAGTTGACCTTAACCTCCTTGACATCAACATTTCTGCAGGTGACAACCCAGTTGTAGCTTGAGGAGTAATCCTGTAGCTAAACAAAAATCTTGACACCTTTGTTTCAATGCTGGGCCCTTGCATCTTCCTCATCCCCTCCTTCAAGGTCTGAACCGCACGTTCCGCTAATCCATTTGAAGATGGGTGAAAAGGAGCCGACGTTACATGCTGAATTCCTTTTTGTTTCATGAAACTTGTTAATTCAATGCTTGTAAAACAAGTAGCATTGTCACTAACCAACATTTGAGGCAATCCCATTACACTGAAGCTTTGTCTCAACTTCTCAATCATAGCGTACGATGTTGACGTGTTCATGGGGTAAACATCCATCCACTTTGAATGAGAATCAATCAGCACAAGGAAAATTTTTCCTAGGAAAGGTCCAGCGTAGTCCACATGTAGTCGTGTCCATGGCTTTTCTGGCCATTCCGATGGATGTAATGGCGCAGTGGGGGGTGACTTCCTGTTACTCTGACATTCTGCACACCGGCTGACCTCATTTTCCACATCATGGTCCATTTTTGGCCACCAGACTAATGACCTCGCTAGGCCTTTCATTCTTGACATACCTGGATGCGACAGATGCAACATCTTCAGTAGCAGACCACGCCCTTGTGGTGGGATAACTACTCTAGAACCCCACAGAACACATCCATCTCGAACACTCAATGCCAAGCGGCGAGTGTAGTAAGGCATGATCTGAGGTTCTATTACTGTAGGCCATCCTCTCAGGATAAATTCATGCACTTGTGATAGCGTCACATCCTTTGTAGTCCATTTCCTGATTTGTGCTGTGTTCACCAGTGCATCATCCAATACATCGATCATCAAAACCTGGTAATTTTCTTCTTCCTGAATGATGATTTCTGGAACGGGCAGCCTACTCAGAGCATCAGCATTGCCATGGTATCTACCTGGTTTGTAAATTATTCTGTACTCGTAGGCCCTGAGCCACACAGCCCATCGTTGAACTCTTGGAGAGACCATTTGTGGTACTAGCTTTGTTCATGGAACAGAGAGATCAGAGGCTTATGGTTGGTCACAATATTGAATGTTCTCCCGTATAAGTACTTGTGGAATCTCTGTATTACGAATATGACAGCCAGTCCTTCCTTGTCCAGCTGAGAGTACTTTTTCTCCGCTGGCGACAATGTTCTTGACATGAACCCGATAGGTTTCTCTGCACCATTCTCCATCCGGTGTGATAGCACCACCCCCACACCATACGATGAGGCATCATACGATAAGATGCGATCTCTGTCTGCTGAGTAGTGCACTAGCACTTCAGCTGATTGCAATAACACCTTTGACTTTGCAAAAGCTTCTTCCTGTCTTTCTGACCATTTCCAGGCCACGTCCTTCCTTAACAGTTGATGCAGAGGAGCTAAGAGGGTAGATAGATTTGGGAGGAAGGGATTATAATAATTCAGTAAGCCTAGATAGGCTTTCAGCTCTGTAACATTTGTCGGAGCTGGAGCTTCCACAACAGCCCTCACTTTAGCTTTGACAGTGTGTAACCCATTGGCATCCACCTTGTGACCCAGGTACTGCACTTCATCAGCTAACAGTGTACACTTGCTCCTCTTCAGCTGGAGACCGGCGTCCTCCATCCTCCTCAAAACTTCACCTAAGTTTCTGAGATGTTCCTCCTTCGTGACTCCCGTGACAAGAATGTCATCGAGGTAAACCGCTACCTTGGGTATCCCCTGCAGAATTCCCTCCATTGTTCTTTGGAAGATAGCTGGTGCAGAAGACACCCCAAAAGGTAAGCGTTTATAGGTAAACATCCCTCTGTGGGTGTTTATGGTCAGGTACTTCTGTGAAGCTTTATCCATTAGCACTTGCTGATATGCGTGACTCATATCCAGTTTTGTGAACTGTTGCCCTCCGGTTAACGTTGAAAGCAAATCCTCCACTTTGGGTATGGAGAGAGAGGAAACTAATTACAGTCAGCTTATAGTCACCGCATAATCTGATTAAACCATCTGGTTTGAGTATGGGAACAACTGGTGCTGCCCACTCAGAAAACTTGACAGGTATAATTATATCCTCTGCTAAGAGTCTGTAAATTTCCACATCCACTTTAGGCTTCATGACATATGGAACTGATCTTGGCCTATAGAATCTGGGAGTAGCATCAGCAGCAACATGAATGGTAGCTTGGACCCCTTTTAATGTCCCTAGCTCTTCTTTGAAAACACACTCATGCTTTGAAAGCACCTGCTGTAGTGTCAATGTCTCTGTGGTGACATGTTTAATTTCATTCCAGTTCAATTTTATTTCCTCCAACTACCCTCTTCCTAGTAAGCTGGGGCCAGTACCTTCCACTACTAAGAGGGGCAGACATTTCTTTTGTCCATGATATTCCACTTGAACATCAGCAACTCCAATCACAGTGATCTTCTCCCCGTGTACGTTTTGAGTTTAATGGGGGTGTCTCTCAGTTTAGGCACTTCAAAGCTTTTCCACTTCATATAGAATTGGGACCTGTTCATCAGTGTGAAACTACATCCTGTGTCTAGTTCAAACGGTACCTTACATTTACATTTACATTTAAGTCATTTAGCAGACGCTCTTATCCAGAGCGACTTACAAATTGGTGCATTCACCTTATGATATCCAGTGGAACAAGCACTTTACAATAGTGCATCTAAATATTTTAAGGGGGGGGATAGAAGGATTACTTTATCCTATCCCAGGTATTCCTTAAAGAGGGGGGGTTTCAGGTGTCTCCGGAAGGTGGTGATTGACTCCGCTGTCCTGGCGTCGTGAGGGAGCTTGTTCCACCATTGGGGTGCCAGAGCAGCGAACAGTTTGGACTGGGCTGAGCGGGAACCGTGCTTCCTCAGAGGTAGGGGGGCGAGCAGGCCAGAGGTGGATGAACGCAGTGCCCTTGTTTGGGTGTAGGGCCTGATCAGAGCCTGAAGGTACGGAGGTGCCGTTCCCCTCACAGCTCCGTAGGCAAGCACCATGGTCTTGTAGCGGATGCGAGCTTCAACTGGAAGCCAGTGGAGAGAGCGGAGGAGCGCGGTGACGTGAGAGAACTTGGGAAGGTTGAACACCAGACGGGCTGCGGCGTTCTGGATGAGTTGTAGGGGTTTAATGGCACAGGCAGGGAGCCCAGCCAACAGCGAGTTGCAGTAATCCAGATCGGAGATGACAAGTGCCTGGATTAGGACCTGCGCCGCTTCCTGTGTGAGGCAGGGTCGTACTCTGCGAATGATGTAGAGCATGAACCTACAGGATCGGGTCACCGCCTTGATGTTAGTGGAGAATGACAGGTTGTTGTCCAGGGTCACGCCAAGGTTCTTAGCACTCTGGGAGGAGGACAAGATGGAGTTGTCAACCGTGATGGCGAGATCATGGAACGGGCAGTCCTTCCCCGGGAGGAAGAGCAGCTCCGTCTTGCCGAGGTTCAGCTTGAGGTGGTGATCCGTCATCCACACTGATATGTCTGCCAGACATGCAGAGATGCGATTCGCCACCTGGTTATCAGAAGGGGGAAAGGAGAAGATTAATTGTGTGTCGTCTGCATAGCAATGATAGGAGAGACCATGTGAGGATATGACAGAGCCAAGTGACTTGGTGTATAGCGAAAATAGGAGAGGGCCTAGAACAGAGCCCTGGGGGACACCAGTGGTGAGAGCACGTGGTGCGGAGACAGATTCTCGCCACGCCACCTGGTAGGAGCAACCTGTCAGGTAGGACGCAATCCAAGCGTGGGCCGCGCCGGAGATGCCCAACTCGGAGAGGGTGGAGAGGAGGATCTGATGGTTCACAGTATCAAAGGCAGCAGATAGGTCTAGAAGGATGAGAGCAGAGGAGAGAGAGTTAGCTTTAGCAGTGCGGAGAGCCTCCGTGACACAGAGAAGAGCAGTCTCAGTTGAATGACCAGTCTTGAAACCTGACTGATTTGGATCAAGGAGGCCATTCTGAGAGAGATAGCGGGAGAGCTGGCCAAGGACGGCACGTTCAAGAGTTTTGGAGAGAAAAGAAAGAAGGGATACTGGTCTGTAGTTGTTGACATCGGAGGGATCGAGTGTAGGTTTTTTCAGAAGGGGTGCAACTCTCGCTCTCTTGAAGACGGAAGGGACGTAGCCAGCGGTCAAGGATGAGTTGATGAGCGAGGTGAGGTAAGGGAGAAGGTCTCCGGAAATGGTCTGGAGAAGAGAGGAGGGGATAGGGTCAAGCAGGCAGGTTGTTGGGCGGCCGGCCGTCACAAGACGCGAGATTTCATCTGGAGAGAGAGGGGAGAAAGAGGTCAAAGCACAGGGTAGGGCAGTGTGAGCAGGACCAGTGGTGTCGTTTGACTTAGCAAACGAGGATCGGATGTCGTCGACCTTCTTTTCAAAATGGTTGACGAAGTCATCCGCAGAGAGGGAGAAGGGGGGGGAGGGGGAGGAGGATTCAGGAGGGAGGAGAAGGTGGCAAAGAGCTTCCTAGTGTTAGAGGCAGTTCACAAACAGTTCCATCCTTATTCATTCATTTTATACAACCATTTAGATGTAAGTCTCATAGCTGAGGCTATTGTATAAACATGATTATGGTAATGTGGCGGTATTGTCTCTCATGAGTTTCACAAAATTGTACCAAACGGACCAGTTTGTAGCTGGATTCTTCACCGATCTTTTATACCTTCTCCAGAACATAAATGTCGTTCGGTTCTCCAGTTCTGTGAGGTGGAAGAACTCCTTTGTTCTCTCTATACTGTGGCCATGAGGAGAGGGTCTCCTCGTAGGAATTTACGACTGCTCTTACAGAGCCTGGTGTCAGAAGTAGAGGTCGGCTGATGGTGCTTGCAATGTCCAAAGAGGGCAACATCATGACAAGGGTAAGTGAAAAAAATAAAGGAGCATATGTTTTTTTTGAGATATGTGTGTATATATACAGTACCTGTCAAAAGTTTAGACACACCTACTCATTCAAGGGTTTTTCTTTATTTTTATTATTTTGTACATTGTAGAATAATAGTGAAGATATGAAAACTATGAAATAACACATATGGAATCATGTAGTAACCAAAAAAGTTTTAAACAAATCAAAATATATTGGACCGCAGAGTGAAGGAAAAGCAGCCAACAAGTGCTCAGCATATGTGGGAACTCCTTCAAGACTGTTGGAAAAGCATTCCAGGTGAAGCTGGTTTAGAGAATGCCAAGAATGTGCAAAGCTGTCATCAAGGCAAAGGGAAGAATCTCAAATATAAAAACATATTTTGATTTGTTTAACACTTTTTTTGGTTACCACATGAATACATTTGTGTTACTTCACAGTTTTGATGTATTCACTATTATTCTACCATATAGAAAACCCCTTGAATGAGTAGGTGTGTCCAAAGTTTTGACTGATACTGTATATGGGGGATTGGAAATGATGCAGAAAATTACATTGATGGAAGCTACAATCTATCTGCAGTGTTAAAGCCCTCTGCCTGCCTTTGACCTGTTGTTTGCCTGCCCCTGTACTAGAAATAATTATTCGACACGGACTGCATCTGGGTCATACCTGAAACCTGATAGCTATGTGACTCAAACTATGTGACTACAACTTGATTGGAGACCACCTCTGGTAAATTCAATTGATTGGACATGATTTGGAAAGGCACACACCTGTCTATAGTCTACACATCCCACAGTTGACAGTGTCAGAGCAGAAAGCAAGCCATGAGGTTGAAGGAATTGTCTGTAGAGCTCCGAGACAGGATTGTGTCGAGGCACAAATCTGGGGAAGGGTACCAAACATTTCGGGCAGCATTGAAAGTCCGCAAGAACACAGTGGCCTCCATCATTCTTAAATGGAAGAAGTTTGAAACCACCAAGACTCTTCCTAGAACTGGCTGCCCGGTCAAACTGAGCAATCGGGGAGAAGGTCCTTGGTCAGGGAGGTGACCATGAACCCGATAGTCACTCTGACCGAGCTCCAGAGTTCCTCTGTGAAGATGGGAGATCCTTCCAGAAGGACAATCATCTCTGCAAAACTCCACCAATCAGGCCTTGGTAGAGGGGCCAGATGAAAACCCCTCTCCAGTAAAAAGCACATGACAGCCCGCTTGGAGTTTGACAGATCATGAGAAACAAGATTCTCTGGTCTGGTGAAACCAAGATTGAACTCTTTGGCCTGAATGCCAAGTGTCATGTCTGGAGGAAACCTGGCACCATCGCTATGGTGAAGCATGGTGGTGACAGCATCATCCTGTGAGGATGTTTCTCAGTGGCAGGGACTGGTGACTAGTCAGGATCGAGGGAAAGATGAACAGAGAAAAGTATAGAGAGATCATTGATGAAAACCTGCTCCAGAGCACTCAGGAACTCAGACTGACGTGATGTTCACCTTCCAACAGGACAATGACCCTAAGCACACAGTCAAGACAATGCAGCAGTCTCTGAATGTCCTTGAGAAGCCAAGCCAGTGCCTGGACTTGAACTCGATCAAACATCTCTGGAGAGACCTGAAAGTAGCTGTGCAGCAAAGCTCCCCATACAACGTGACAGAGCTTGAGAGGATCTGCAGAGAAGAATGGGAGAAACTCCCCAAATACAAGTGTGCCAAGCTTGTAGCGCCATACCCAAGGAGACTCTAGGCTGTAATCACTGCCAAAGGTGCTTCAACAAAGTACTGAGTAAAGGGTCTGAAAACTTATGTAAAAGTGATATTTCAGTTTTTTTATTTTTAATAAGTTTGCAAAAATGCATTAAATCCAGTTTTTGCTTTGTCATTATGGGGTATTGTGTGTAGATAGATGAGGGGGAAAAAACTATTTAATACATTTTAGAATAAGGCTGTAATGTAACAAAATGTGGAAAGGTCAAGGGGTCTGAATACTTTCCAAATTCACAGTATGATGCTTTTGCTAAAGTAGGCCAATGTTTGGTAGGAAACAACTTTGCCATCATTATCATGTTGTCGCTGGCTACCATATAGCTCTCTCAAACTCTAGGCGGCATACTGCCTTCTCTCTATAGCTCGCCAGCTTTTGTAGTCAAGGGGCTAGGGTTCCGGTCTAGAAGAACGGTCTCGACTGCTCCTACAGTTTTGCTTCATTACTGCAGTTTAACTGATGCCCAGCCCAGAAAGACAATTTCGATATACGGCCACATAGAGAAGTCAGATTTGAAAATGATTAATAAGACACTTTACTCATCACCTTTGTCCACAAAACATCCATTGCATTATTAAAATAACTGTTGCTGAGGCCGATTTATTTTCTATTGCCCACAGCCAAAAATATTAACATTTTCTTTTCATCCAATGTCTCTGTTTTTGGATGACGTGATGACTGTCACTACTCCCTGTGCACGCTGACTAGACCAGGTACGCGTGTGCTTCCGTGTGTGCCATCTCGCGCATGTTGATTTTGTCCATCAACCCCAGACTCGATCAGGACCAGAGTATGTGAGCAGAGTGGAGCTGTAGCGGAATGTGACGGATTTGACTGGAGAGTGGAGCAAGATTCCCAAAGGCTGGAATGTTGGCCTGGAGTGTTAGCCTTCTTGCCCACTTCAATTTTGCTCCAGTAGCGCTCACTTCAGGAGCTCAGGGCATGCCCACCCCAGCATGCATGTGTAGTCTACTTGTGTGCTGCTAATAGCCCCTTGATTTAGCTACTGTTATGGAGTTCGGTAAATATTTGAATAAAAAAACTGATAAAACACACAGGTGCTAAATCAAGGTGACTTACAAAAATGAGGACCAAGAGCAAGAGAGGGAGTATGGTGATGTAGTGTCCACAACTAAATATTCCTTGTGGAATCTGAAAATACACTTTTCCCAAAAGTATGACGGTGTACTTACTACTGTGCACATGCTAAAAGAAAGGAATGAGATTGGTAGATAACTAAGTGTGTCATGATAGCAAAGTATTTATAAACAAAAAAATCGGATCTCTTAAACTTTTCGTTCATTTTCGTTGTATTATCTATACAGTAGGCCATATTTTCGGCCCAATAGGCCTGGCACATTCACACATTCAAAGAGCTTTCCATTTTGATTGGGTTAACCAACAATGCAGTTATAAGAAAAATAAGTGTTTAAAGTATTTACAAAAGTATCACTAACTAACTAATTACTGTGTAATCAATTACTGTCCAAATATGCTAAAAATTACTAATAAAGATAGCCATGTTAGCCTTAAGTTAGCTAGCTAACATGAAGTCAGCTACTTTTGGTAACATCAGCTAATTAGCTAGCTAACTCTACGTTATCTGTTGAAAAAACAAAGCTGTATAGCTGTTTTTCCAATTTATAGAAGATGCACATATGGAATTGAAGATGCAGCTCAGCAAACACAGAGACGGTTGTTGTATTTTCAGGAGTAAGTGAATAGATGTGTGTGTTTACAATACAATTATTTAGCATCTAGCTACATGGATGTCACGAAAACGATGGGTGCGCTTCCATTGGCCATAAATCAGCCTGTTGTGATTCTAGATGGAATGACACTGCCATGTGTCATCCACCTCTGGCCTGCTGGCCCCCCTACCTCTGAGGAAGCACAGTTCCCGCTCAGCCCAGTCAAAACTGTTCGCTGCTCTGGCACCCCTATGGTGGAACAAGCTCCCTCACGACGCCAGGACAGCGGAGTCAATCACCACCTTCCGGAGACACCTGAAACCCCACCTCTTTAAGGAATACCTAGGATAGGATAAAGTAATCCTTCTAACCCCCCCCCCCCCCAAAAAGATTTAGATGCACTATTGTAAAGTGGTTGTTCCACTGGATATCATAAGGTGAATTCACCAATTTTTAAGTCGCTTTGGATAAGAGCGTCTGCTAAATGACTTAAATGTAATTGTAAATGTGGGTATCGTAAGTGGCTTATTTCAGCATGTTTCATTATGCTATTGATACCATGCATTGTTTTGAGGTGTTTTGACTGATTTCATGTCAATGCAAATTTGGCTACAATTCGCGAGCTAGCTAACCAACAACTGTAACGATGTATTTGGAACAAGTGGTCAATGTGCAAATGTATTTGTTTTCAATAAACATTGGAGACTAAATATAGTTTACATGTTAATCTAAGCCAACCTCAGCTGTTTTGCCCCATGGTTGCACGCATTTAGATTTTGTTGCTAAAGCCACAGAGGGAGAACACAGGTATTGTGGTAAGTGAAAGGTAAGACAGTTTAATATTAATCAGGTTTAAGAATGAGTGAACTGCTAATATCATTAAGGAACAGAAATGATCGCAGATTTTACCATTAGCTCAATTCAGGTTAACATTATTTGCCTCTTGTTCATATTGTGTGTGTGTGTATGTGCTTTTAAATTGCTTATGTGTGTGTTTGTCTGTTCTGAATACACTATTGCTACGACACTGATACTATGCTGTCTTTGAAATAATATAGGAGATCCAGGAAAGCAGAACTTCAGACAGCAAGGAAGACAGGGGAGCAGACAGGACAGAGCGATAACATAGAGAGAGGGGAGGCCCACACAAGACAAACGTGGCATATTCTTCTCAAGCCAGAGGAAGTAGTCCTTGCTAAACATTACCTCTCAAAAAAAGATGCCACATTTCCAGTGTGTATAAATTGTTATACCCTGATATGTTCCCATCACTGAAGGCAATCATACAGGTCGTGCAGTTAGCAGCTGTGAGAGATCTTTCAGTGCATTAAGATGTCTACATACCTGGCTTAGGATCCCAATGACCCAAGATAGAATGCATCATGACAATTGACAAAGATATACATACTAACACGCTTGGGAAAGAGTGAAGACAGGTTTGCACCTACAGTTTACAGTTTAATTTTGTTTAATTTCTAATCTTTATGATTGTCACAGGATCCAACGAAAGTGGCGCCCCTCCTCGGTCGGGCGGCGCTCGGCGGTCGTCGTCGCCGGCCTATTAGCTGCCATCGATCGTTGTTTCTGTCGTTTAGTTTTGTCTGTCTGTTCCGCACCTGTTTTGTGTTGTCATTAGTGGGGATTTATTTAAGGTGTGTTTTCAGTTGGGATTTTGTGCGGGATTGTTGATTGTCCACTCAGGACGGTGGTCCGTGTTTTTATTACGGGTTTGTTATCTGACAGTTTAAGGAGGAGAGAATTTACCGGGCTGCGCCCCGTGCCTTTTTGTGCCGCTAATATTTATAGTTTGTTCGCCATATCGGGAATGCGTTTTTCCCAGGCAGTCTGTCTGTAGCGCCCTGTGCCTCGGGGTTTTGTTTTTTGTGTGTCAAATTATTAAAAGGGACACTCAACTCCAGCACCTGTCTCCTGCATCTGATTCCGCCTTACACCAGTCCAAGTCAACTGTGACAATGATGGACTAACATCCTAGTACTGTGTAATATAACTCACAAACATTGAGAATAATTTGTTGGAGAAAAGGATAGTATGCTGGTATGCACGTGTGTAAAATTGTGAAGTGTTGTTACTACAGGGGTGTTGGAGAGGGTGTATTTTTGTGTAATTAATTAGGTTGAACTATTGTCCTGTAGCTAATTCCAATTAACTTCCCATTTCCTATGTTACCTTCACTAGTCTACATCTCTATTTCCTTTAACTCAGAAACCCTCTCAATCACCATCACCCAGGACATTTCCCTTCCACTCTAACACTTGTTTCCCTCTACATTCTCTACTATACTCTACCTTTGTCTTTCCGTCTAATGTTACTTTACCAGGTAAACAAAAAGTTTTAAATTACAGTCAAAACAAACATGATAAGTTATTTTCACAGGGAGGCAGCTGTCGTCCCTCCATGCATTAATCGTTTGTTTTAATCCATCCCAACATTTATGTACCCTTTCTTTAGCATGTACTACCCTTAGACACAGCGACATTTATCTTGCTACCGAGTCTAACGATTTACTCCCGAACATGATTGGAAAATCCCCATGATTTTGCGTAAGCACCGCAATGCAATGCCCTTAATGTTTATGAACAAACATTTTAAAAGGTCATTTTAGATTTGGCAACCCCAATGCTGGTGACTTGGATGCCAAAGGAAACAAGGCTTTCCCCAAAAATGTACCAACAAAAAAGGACAAAACATACAAACCTTTCGTCTCTCTGTGTTTCATAATTTTCTGAGTGAGCGAAACAGCACCGCTCTTTCTGAGTATGTGTAGCCCATCTATCTGATGCTGTCTGGTTAAAAAGAGTATGACATTGTTGCTACCCGCAAGGAAAGCCAGCGAGAATTTGACCACCCTTGGCAAAAACCAAAACTACATTTTTTTCCCCAATCAACGTTGAGCTAAACTGAGTGAGCTCAACTGTAATTGGTTCTGGTGCACCCAAAAAGTGTCAACGGACGCCAGTTTGGATTTGGCTTCACACCAATCACATCAAAAGCAGAACGTAATTTACAGAAAAAACTTGAATTGTTGCATCTCGTTGTGTCGTTGTCCTCCGGTGGCTAGTTAGCCTGTTAGGGCTAGGAGGCAGTATTTACACGTCCGGATAAAAAACGTACCCGATTTAATCTGGTTATTACTACTGCCCAGAAACTAGAATATGCATATAATTATTGGCTTTTGGCTGTTACGTAGGTGGGACGATTTCGTCCCACCTACCCTAGAGAGGTTAACTAGCTAAAATCGTCCCTTTCCTAAATTAGCCATGGATGGAGATAGGGATTTGGACTTGTGGTTTTACTGGCCAACGATTATAGCGACGATTCTGAGCCAACCATAAATTCATACATTGTGCCCCTGGCCTGAGAGGATGAAAGTTCAATATGTAGATGTAGTAGGCTAATGTTAACTAGATGACCTTGCGCATCGTTGCCCATGAAAGGAAGTTTGGCTAGCGAGCAAACATTTTAGCCAGGTAGCCTATGACAACAAAAACTAAAAGTGTGTACTGTATGACACTCATAGACCTTCTCACGGATCCCTCTGGAACTTTCATTACGCACACCTGGCCCCTATTCCCAGTCATTAGTAATTGTATAAGTGTGTCCTTGGTTTACCATTGTCCGGTCGATTATTGTTACAATGTTTGTTGGTTCGTGTGAGTACCTGTGCTGTGTGTTTTGGCTTTTGTGCCATTGTGGATTGCGCAGATGATTACGGGTCTCGTCCTGTGTGTTAATCATTGTGCGCTTGTGTTATTTATTCGAGGCACTCCTCGTTCTTTTGTTTGGGTTTCAACCCTGTGTATTGTATACGTGTTTGTTTGGTCTTCATCGACCATGCTCTTACATGGCACGCCGTAATTTGGGTGTAATAAAAAAAACTATTACGCATTCCTGCGCCTGTCTCCCGAATCATTCATACCGACATGACAGAATAATCGACCATTAAGGGAGACAGCGGGAATGGCCTGTCCGACAACGCTGCGACTGGTCCGTCCGGTGCCGTCGCTACATCGGCAGCTGCAACTGGGCCGTCCAACGACGACGCAATTTCGGCAGCTGCATCGGGTCCTGATCGACCCGCACTGCGTTCCTGTGATTGTCCTCGAGGCTGGTGTCATTGTGCTACTAGTGCAGCGCGTCGGGGGGGGGGGGGTCTGTCACGGATCCCTCCGGAACTTTCATTACACATACCTGGCCCCTATTCCCAGT
Source organism: Salmo trutta (assembly GCF_901001165.1). Lineage (NCBI taxonomy): Eukaryota > Metazoa > Chordata > Actinopteri > Salmoniformes > Salmonidae > Salmo > Salmo trutta. The sequence continues at coordinate 28,987,552 of NC_042964.1, forward strand.
GATTAGTAATTATATAAGTGTGTCCTTGGTTTACCATTGTCCTGTCGGTTATTGTTACAATGTCCATTGGTTCGTGTGAGTACCTGTACTGTGTGTTTTGGCTTTCGTGCCATTGCGGATTGCGCAGCTGATTACGGGTCCCGTCCCATTTGTTAATCATTGTGTGCTTGTGTTATTTATTTGAGGTACTCCTCACTCTTTTGTTTGGATTTCAACTCTGTGGTTTATATAGTGTTTGTTTGGTCTTCGTCCCCATGCCTTTACCCTGCACGCCGTAATTTGGGTATAATAAAAAAAACTACGCATTCCTGTGCCTGTCTCCCAACCCTTCATACCAGTGTGACAGACCATTTCGGCAACATGAAAGAAAGGATGTCATTAGCGTTTCTTTACAAGTAGGGTGAGTCAACATGTTTTTCTACTTGCACGCACGCACACACAAAGAAATCAGTACCATGGACAGGAGCTAAGGCTCCAAGCCATATAAGTGGGACCAGGGTACACGTAAGAGACTACAAAAAAACGGTAACTGTAATCCCTTATGTGACAAGCAAAAATATTGTAATCAGATTATAGATACTTTTGAAAAACGAATGCTTACTTCGAGTATTACTTTTAATAAATTCAGAAAGGAGGTTTGCAAAAAAAATCTTTGACACTTCTATGTTTTCGCAATGACATTCCAATCAGCATTGAAAATAGGCGCAAGTTTAAGTTTGTTCCACCTGAGCGAGTCTGACCACAAATGGGTTTGATGGATCCGGGAAAAGAGCAGGAATAGGACTACTGTCCAAACTATGTCTTCCAATGTATGACTGCTGTCGGCATCCAAAGATTATCAAACTTGAATAAACGCTTGGAGGTAAGGACGACAGCAGTGGTGTAGTCTATGGCCATACGGATATCACTTATTGATACCTACATAGCTCATTCAGCTATTTGCGCCTTACGGATTGTGGTTGTGGTGGATAGCTGTTCACAAATCTAAATGTGTATTTGAACCCAATAATGGTTGAATTCAAGAAGTTTAAGCTGCCTATCAATCATTGTTTTTGAAACCAGTCGACAGCCAGTGAAAAATATGCTCTTGCAACAATTGCGTAGTGCGGATCCCAGCCTATGGAATAAAAGTGGGGCATTTAATGCTCAATCTATTTCATGCTGATAAAAAAAATCCATAGTCCTAATGTTAAAACTCGCACACTTTTGATAGACTTAAAAGGGGCAATCTGTAGTTGCTACATCCATTTTTGGACTTATCAAGGATACCTGTCAAAAGTGTGGACACACTTACTATTCAAGGGTTTTTCTTTATTTTTACTATTTTCTACATTGTAGAATAATAGTGAAGAAGTCAAAACTATGAAATAACACATATGGAATCATGTAGTAACCAAAAAAGTGTTAAACAAATCAAAATATATTTGAGATTCTCCAAATAGCCACCCTTTGCCTTGATGACAGCTTTGCACACACTTGGCATTTTTTTATCCAACTTCATGAGGTAGTCACCTGGAATGCATTTCAATTAACAGGTCTTAACCTGTTGGGGATAGGGGGCAGTATTTGCACAGCCGGATAAAAAACGTTCCCGATTTAATCTGGTTACTACTCCTGCCCAGTAACTAGAATATGCATATAATTGTTTGATTTGGATAGAAAACACCCTAAAGTTTCTAAAACTGTTTGAATGGTGTCTGTGAGTATAACAGAACTCATTTGGCAGGCCCAAACCTGAGAAGATTCCAAACAGGAAGCGCTCTCTCTGACCATTTCATGGCCTTCTTGATCATCTCTAACCAAAACAGGGGATCTCTGGCATGACGTGACATTTTCTAACGCTCCCATAGGCTCTCAGAAGGCGCCAGAACGATGAATGGTGGCTTTGCAGGCCCTGGCTGAAAAACATTAGCGCATTTTGTAAGTGGTCGATCTGAGGACAATGAGACTGGAGGCGCGTGCACGAGCCGACACCATGTTTACTTTCTCTCTCTTTGAACGAAAACAACGACTCCCGGTCGACTCTTTTTTGTCACGAAACGCGTCGGGCGCGTCACCCTTCTTTACCCTTCGGATAGTGTCTTGAACGCACGAACAAAACGCCACTATTTGGATATAACTATGGATTATTTGGAACCAAACCAACATTTGTTATTGAAGTAGAAGTCCAGGGGAGTGCATTCTGATGAAGAACAGCAAAGGTAATCAAACTTTTCTAATAGTAATTCTGAGTTTGGTGAGTACCACACTTGGTGGGTGTCAAAATAGCTAGCCTGTGACTGCCGGGCTATCTACTCAGAATATTGCAAAATGTGCTTTCACCGAAAAGCTATTTTAAAATCGGACATAGCGAATGCATAAAGGAGTTCTGTATCTATAATTCTTAAAATAATTGTTATGTTTTTTGTGAACGTTTATCGTGAGTAATTTAGTAAATTCACCGGAAGTGTTCGGTGGGAATGCTAGTCACACTCTAGTCACATGCTAATGTAAAATGCTGGTTTTTGATATAAATATGAACTTGATTGAACAGACATGCATGTATTGTATAACATAATGTCCTAGGATTGTCATCTGATGAAGATCATCAAAGGTTAGTGCTGCATTTAGCTGTGGTTTGGGTTTATGTGACATTATATGCTAGCTTGAAAAATGGGTGTCTGATTATTTCTGGCTGGGTACTCTGCTGACATAATCTAATGTTTTGCTTTTGTTGTAAAGCCTTTTTGAAATCGGACAGTGTGGTTAGATTAACAAGAGTCTTGTCTTTAAAATGGTGTAAAATAGTCATATGTTTGAGAAATTGAAGTAATAGCATTTCTAAGGTATTTGAATATCGCGCCACGGGATTACACTGGCTGTTGAGTAGGTGGGACACAAGCGGGTGAACTCTGAGTAGTTGTCCCTCACCGAGTCTGGTCCTTCCCAGACCGCGTTGGCCCACTCTAGAGCTTTACCGGACAGGCAGGAGACGAGGGCGCTCATGTTCTCTCCTCCCGAAGGAGCCGGGTGAACGGTTGCCAGGTACAACTCCAGCTGGAGCAGAAAACCCTTGCACCCGGCAGCCGTCCCATTGTACTCCCTCGGGAGCGCGAGCCGAACACCGCTGGGCCCGGATGGTGCTGGCACAGGTGATGGTGTAGGTTGGTACACGGTGGGCGTAGGGGTAGGCAGACCACCCCTCTCCCATCTCTCCATCGTTGCCATCACCTAATCCATGGCTGTCCCGAGACGGTGGAGTACGGTGGTGTGATGTAGCACGTGCTCCTCCATGGATGTGGAGGGCGCGTCAGCTCCTGCTGACTCCATTGTGGTGCGGGATTCTGTAACAAATGCCTCTTGATGGAGGGGTGTGTGTGGAATCAGGAGCAGGAGCAGGAGAGCAGATGGGTTCCATTGAAAATCAACAGTTTATTAGGCGGTTCCGAAATCGCAACATAGACACAAAGGAAAACCGCACAAATGTCGTATCCACTCCCAGGGAGGGAACGATACACACAGAGGAGAAATCTCGACTCCGCTAGCTACAAGCAATATGTCCACGGTAAACACATACCGTACTTAAAACAAAACAACACCCGTGGTGCAGGCATGCACCCCTTACATGTACCATACAGCAATAATCCCGCACACAGTCTAACCTGCAGCGGGGAAATATAAACCCACCGAAATCAGAAAAACTAGACACAGGTGTGTAAAACCAGACAGAACTAAATGAAAAGGAAAATGGGATCGGTGGCAGCTAGTAGGCCGGCGACGACGACCGCCGAGCACCGCCCAAACAGGGTGAGGAGCCACCTTCGGTGGAAGTCGTGACACAGCTGTCATCATCGGCAGCTCTATGGTGAGAAACATCTCGGTTCCCAGTGAAAGAACTCTGTGCTACCCAGGAGCACAGGACTTTACAATGCTGCTTCAGACCGTTCTACGACAGATGCTGGGAGCTGATGCTGTCATAGTCCATGTGGGGTCAAACAACAGTAGGAGGGCTAGCTCGGAACTTTTGAAAATGTATTTTAAAGAACTGATTCTAGCATTGAAAGATTCCAAAAAGTGGCCAATCATTTCAGGTCCAGTACCATCGTTGAGCCGCGGGTGTGAAAGATCCAGCAGGCTACTGGCATTACACATCTGGTTAAAAGATTACTGTGGCTCTGTTGAAATCACTTTTATAGATAACTCTGACACCTTCTGGAAACAGAAGATACTCTACATGAATGATGGAGTCCATCCAAATCATCTTGGCTCCTGGACTCTGTTCAAGCATTTCAATGCTGCGTTGAGACAACGACATTTCAATGACCCAAGACCAGCTCAGTTAACCTGTCTGGGCTAGGGGGCAGTATTTTCACGGCCAGATAAAAAACGTACCCGATTTAAACTGGTTACTACTCTTTCCCAGAAACGAGAATATGCATATTATTAGTAGATTTGGATAGAAAACACTCTGAAGTTTCTAAAACTGTTTGAATGGTGTCTGTGAGTATAACAGAACTCATATGGCAGGCAAAAACCTGAGAAAATTCCAAGCAGGAAGTGGCCTGTTTGCGAATTTGTAGTTCTCCCTTTGCTTCTCATACGACTAGTCGTATGTTTGAAATATTGAAATTATTGCATTTTTGAGGTATTTGTATTTCGCGCCACGCGATTCCACTGGCTGTTGAATAGAGTGGGACGCTAACGTCCCACCTAGCCCATAGAAGTTAATCCCTACCATTGTGACAATGAGTCGTCATAATGCTGCATCAAATGTACATTATTCCAGAGGCGTTGGCAAACACAATGTAAGTAACTTAATTTATGTCCCCCTAACTGCCCTCAATACCTCTGTTGATCTTACAGCTATTGTATGCAGTAATCATGTGCCTATGAAGCAGAGTAACACTGTTAACACTGAGGCAGTGTGCCCGGGTAGGAAGTCCACCGTGTGCAACTCACCGTGCACTATCGGCTCCAATATAAATAACATACATGAGCAAGTCTATTTCTGATAAGCTTCCCAGTAAAGCATTAAAAACAATCGAGGAACCCAGAAAAGTGCTAAAAATAGCCCATATTAACGTACAGTTGAAGTCAGAAGTTTACATACACTTAGGTTGGAGTCATTAAAACTCGTTTTTCAACCACTCCACAAATTCCTTGTTAACAAACTATAGTTTTGGCAAGTCGGTTAGGACACCTACTTTGTGCATGACACAAGTCATTTTTCCAACAATTGTTTACAGACAGATTATTTCACTTATAATTCACTGTATCACAATTCCAGTGGGTCAGAAGTTTACATACACTAAGTTGACTGTGCCTTTAAACAGCTTGGAAAATTCCAGAAAATGATGTCATGGCTTTAGAAGCTTCTGATAGGCTAATTGTCATCATTTGAGTCAATTGGAGGTGTACCTGTGGATGCATTTCAAGGCCTACCTTCAAACTCAGTGCCTCTTTGCTTGACATCTTGGGAAAATCTAAAGATATCAGCCAAGACCTCAGAAAAATTATTGTAGACCTCCACAAGTCTGGTTCATCCTTGGGAGCAATTTCCAAACGCCTGAAGGTGCCACGTTCATCTGTAGAAACAATAGCACGCAAGTATAAACACCATGGGACCACACAGCCATCAAACCGCTCAGGAAGGAGACACGTATCCTAGAGATGAACGTACTTTGGTGCGAAAAGTGCAAATCAATCTAACTCCCCTAGCTCCACAATGAAATAGGGTGCAGGCCAGGCAGCAGGCTGTTAGCCAGCCTGCCAGTTTAGGGGAGTCTGCCACTAGCACAGTCAGTGTAGTCAGCTCAGCTATCCCCATTGAGACCGTGTCTGTGCCTTGACCTAGGTTGGGCAAAACTAAACATGGCGGTGTTCGCCTTAGCAATCTCACTAGAATAAACACCTCCTCCATTCCTGCCATTATTGAAAGAGATCGTATTACCTCACATCTCAAAATAGGGCTACTTAATGTTAGATCCCTCACTTCAAAGAAAGTTACAGTCAATGAACTAATCACTGATCATAATCTTGATGTGATTGGCCTGACTGAAACATGGCTTAAGCCTGATGCCTTTACTGTGTTAAATGAGGCCTCACCTCCTGGTTACACTAGTGCATCCCGCAAAGGCGGAGGTGTTGCTAACATTTACGATAGCAAATTTCAATTTACAAAAAAAAAACAATGACGTTTAAAACAACGATGTTTTCGTCTTTTGAGCTTCTAGTCATGAAATCTATGCAGCCTACTAAATCACTTTTTATAGCTACTGTTTACAGGACTCCTGGGCCATATACAGCGTTCCTCACTGAGTTCCCTGAATTCCTATCGGATCTTGTAGTCATGGCAGATAATATTCACATTTTTGGTGACTTTAAAATTCACATGGAAAAGTCCACAGACCCACTCCAAAAGGCTTTCGGAGCCATCATCGACTCAGTGGATTTTGTCCAACATGTCTCTGGACCTACTCACTGCCACAGTCATACTCTGGACCTAGTTTTGTCCCGTGGAATAAATGTTGTGGATCTTAATGTTTTTCCTCATAATCCTGGACTATCGGACCACCATTTTATTACGTTTGCAATCACAACAAATAATCTGCTCAGAACCCAACCAAGGAGCATCAAAAGTCATGCTATAAATTCTCAGACAACCCAAAGATTCCTTGATGCCCTTCCAGACTCCCTCTGCCTACCCAAGGACATCAGAGGACAAAAATCAGTTAACCACCTAACTGAGGAACTCAATTTAACTTTGCGTAATACCCTAGATGCAGTTGCACCCCTAAAAACTAAAAGCTTTTGTCATAAGAAACTAGCTCCCTGGTATACAGAAAATACACAAGCTCTGAAGCAAGCTTCCAGAAAATTGGAACGGAAATGGCACCACACCAAACTGGAAGTCTTCCGACTAGCTTGGAAAGACGGTACCGTGCAGAATCGAAGAGCCCTCACTGCTGCTCGATCATCATATTTTTCCAACTTAATTGAGGAAAATAAGAACAATCCGAAATGTCTTTTTGATACTGTCGCAAAGCTAACTAAAAAGCAGCATTCCTCAAGAGAGGATGGCTTTCACTTCAGCAGTAATAAATTCATGAACTTCGTTGAGGAAAAGGTCATGATCATTAGAAAGCAAATTACGGACTCCTCTTTAAATCTGTGTGTTCCTCCAAAGCTCCGTTGTCCTGAGTCTGCACAACTCTGCCAGGACCTACGATCAAGGGAGACACTAAAGTGTTTTAGTACTATATCTCTTGACACAATGATGAAAATAATCATGGCCTCTAAAGCTTCAAGCTGCATACTGGACCCTATTCCAACTAAACTACTGAAAGAGCTGCTTCCTGTGCTTGGCCCTCCTATGTTGAACATAATAAACAGCTCTCTATCCACCGGATGTGTACCAAACTCACTAAAAGTGGCAGTAATAAAGCCTCTTGAAAAAGCCAAATCTTGACCCAGAAAATATAAAAAACTATCGGCCTATATCGAATCTTCCAATCCTCTCAAACATTTTTTAAAAAGCTGTTGCGCAGCAACTCACTGCCTTCCTGAAGACAAACAATGTATACGAAGCACTTCAGTCTGGTTTTAAACCCCATCATAGCACTGAGACTGCACTTGTGAAGGTGGTAAATGACCTTTTAATGGTGTCAGACCGAGGCTCTGCATCTGTCCTCGTGCTCCTAGATCTTAGTGCTGCTTTTGATACCATCGATCACCACATTCTTTTGGAGAGATTGGAAACCCAAATTGGTCTACATGGACAAGTTCTGGCCTGGTTTAGATCTTATCTGTCGGAAAGATATCAGTTTGTCTCTGTGAATGGTTTGTCCTCTGACAAATCAACTGTAAATATCGGTGTTCCTCAAGGTTCTATATTTTACCTCTTGGGGATGTAATTTGAAAACATAATGTTACATTTCACTGCTATGCGAATGACACACAGCTATACATTTCAATGAAACATGGTGAAGCCCCAAAATTGCCCTCGCTAGAAGCCTGTGTTTCAGACATAAGGAAGTGGATGGCTGCAAACCTTCTACTTTTAAACTCAGACAAAACAGAGATGCTTGTTCTAGGTCCCAAGAAACAAAGAGATCTTCTGTTGAATCTGACAATTAATCATGATGGTTGTACAGTCGTCTCAAATAAAACTGTGAAGGACGTCGGCGTTACTCTGGACCCTGATCTTTCTTTTGAAGAACATATCAAGACTGTTTCAAGGACAGCTTTTTTCCATCTACGTAACATTGCAAAAATCAGAAACTTTCTGTCCAAAAATTATGCAGAAAAATTCATCCATGCTTTTGTTACTTCTAGGTTGGACTACTGCAATGCTCTACTTTCCGGCTACCCGGATAAAACACTAAATAAACTTCAGTTAGTGCTAAATACGGCTGCTAGAATCCTGACTAGAACCCCAAAATTTGATCGTATTACTCCAGTGCTAGCCTCCCTACACTGGCTTCCTGTTAAGGCAAGGGCTGATTTCAAAGTTTTACTGCTAACCTACAAAGCATTACATGGGCTTGCTCCTACCTATCTTTCCGATTTGGTCCTGCCGTACATACCTACACGTACGCTACGGTCACAACACGCAGGCCTCCTAATTGTCCCTAGAATTTCGAAGCAAACAGCTGGAGGCAGGGCTTTCTCCTATAGAGCTAAATTTTTGTGGAATGGTCTGCCTACCCATGTGAGAGATGCAGACTCGGTCTCAACCTTTAATTCTTTACTGAAGACTCATCTCTTCAGTAGGTCCTATGATTGAGTGTAGTCTGGCCCAGGAGTGTGAAGGTGAACGGAAAGGCTCTGGAGCAACGAACCGCCCTTCCTGTCTCTGCCTGGCCGGTTCCCCTCTCTCCACTGGGATTCTCTGCCTCTAACCCTATTACAGGGGCTGAGTCACTGGCTTATTGGTGTTCTTCCATGCCGTCCCTAGGAGGGGTGCGTCACTTGAGTGGGTTGAGTCACTGATGTGGTCTTCCTGTCTGGGTTGGCGCCCAGCCCCCCTTTGGGTTGTGCCGTGGTGGAGATCTTTGTGGGCTATACTCGGCCTTGTCTCAGGATGGTAAGTTGGTGGTTGAAGGTATCCCTCTAGTGGTGTGGGGGCTGTGCTTTGGCAAAGTGGGTGGGGTTATATCCTTCCATCCAGGACACCTACAGTACCTGATGTCACAGGAAGGCCAAAAAGATCATCAAGGACATCAACCACCCAAGCCACTGCCCGTTCACCCCGCTTTTCATCCAGAAGGCGAGGTCAGTACAGGTGCATCAAAGCTGGGAGATAGAAGCTGTTTTTCAGTCTCTATCTCAAGGCCATCAGACTATTAAACAGCCATCATTAGCACATTAGAGGCTGCTGCCTATAGGCATAGACTAGACTTCACTGGCCACTTTAATAAATGGAACACTAGTCACTTTAATAATGTTTACATATCTGGCATTACTCATCTCATATGTATATACTGTTTTATATATTATTCTATGGTATCTCATTCACTTAATAATGTTTACATATATTGCATTTCTCATCTCATATGTATACACTGTATTCTATACTATTCGACCCTATCCTAGTCCGTTCTGCTCTGACATCGCTCGTCCATATGTATATAGTCTTAATTCATTCCTACTTAGATTTGTGTGTATTGGTGTGTATTGTGTATTTGTTGTGTAATTTGTTAGATATTACTTGTTAGATATTACTGCACTGTCGGAGCTAAAAGCACAAGCATTTCGCTAAACCCACAATAACATCTGCTAATCACGTGCATGTGACCAATACAATTGGATTTCATTTGGATGGAACATTTCTGAGGGTAATAGCGGATGATATTGCCACTCCTATTTGCCACATCTTCAATTTAAGCCTACTATAAAGTGTGTGCCCTCAGGCTTGGAGGGGAGCAAAAGTCATTCCACTACCCAAGAATAGTAAAGTCCCCTTTGCTGGCTCAAATACCCTACCAATCAGCCTGTTACCAACCCTTTGTAAACTTTTGTAAAAAATTGTGTTTGACCAGATACAATGCTATTTTACGGTAAACAAATTGACAACATACTTTCAGCATGCTTAAAGGGAAAGACATTCAACAAGCACAGCACTTACACAAATGACTGATGATTGGCTGAGAGAAATTGATGATAAAAAGATTGTGGGAGCTGTTTTGTTAGACTTGTTAGACATTATTGATCATAGTCTCCTGCTGGAAAAATGTATGTGTCATGGCTTTACACCCCCTGCTGTATTGTGGATAAAGAGTTACCTGTCTAACAGAACACAGAGCATTTTCTTTAATGGAAGCCTCTCCAACATAATTCAGGTAGAATCAGGAATTCCCCAGGGCAGCTATCTAGGCACCTTACCCTTTTCAATCTTTACTAACAACATGCCACTGGCTTTGAGTGAAGCCAGTGTGTCTATGTATTCGGATGACTCAACACTATACACGTCAGTTACTACAGCGGTGAAATCACTGCAACACTTTAAAAAAAGCTGCAGTTAGTTTCAGAATGGGCGGCAAGGTATAAGTTAGTCCTAAATATTTAAAAAACTAAAAGCAGTGTATTAGGGACAAATCGTTTACTAAACCCTAAACCTCAACTAAATCTTGTAATGAATAATGTGGATATTGGGCAAGTTGAGGTGATTAACCTACTTGGAGCAACCCTAGATTGCAAAATGTCATGGTCAAAACATGTTGATACAACAGTATCTAAGAAAAATCTCTCCATAATAAAAAGCTGCCCTGCCTTCTTAACAACACTATCAACAAGGCAGGTCGTATAGGCCGTGGACTGCTGTTCAGTCTTGTGGTCAGGAAAATTGCAATTGGCTAAGAACAGGGCAGCCCTTAAATGTACACAAAGAGCTAACATTAATAATATGCATGTCAATCTCTCATGGCTCAAAGAGGAGGAATGATTGACTCCACTACTTGTGATGACATGTTGAGTGTTGACATGCTGAATGCACCGAGCTGTCTGCTTAACCTGTTTAGGATAGGGGGCAATATTTTCACGGCCGGATAAAAACGTACCCGATTTAATCTGGTTATTACTCCTGCCCAGAAAGAATATGAATATAATATGCATATAATTGTTTGATTTGGATAGAAAACACCCTACAGTTTCTAAAACTGTTTGAATGGTGTCTGTGAGTATAACAGAACTCATATGGCAGGCCAAAACCTGAGAAGATTCTAAACAGGAAGTGCCCTCTCTGACCATTTCTTGGCCTTCTATAGCCTCTTTATCGAAAACAGATGATCTCTGCTGTAATGTGACATTTTCTAAGACTCCCATAGGCTCTCAGAAGGCACCAGAATGTTGAATGATGACTCTGCAGTCCCTGGCTGGAAAAACAGTAGCGCATTTGGATAGTGGTCGATCTGAGAACAATGAAACGGGTGCGCGGGTGCACGTGAAGAGTCCATTTTACATTTTCAGTCTTTGAACGAAAACAACATCGCCCGGTCGGAATATTATCACTATTTTACGAGAAAAATTGCATAAATATTGATTTTAAACAGCGTTTGACATGCTTCGAAGTACGGTAATGGAATATTTTGAAATTGTTTGTCACGGATAGTGTCTTGAACGCAGAACAAACGCAGCTATTTGGATATAACTATGGATTATTTGGAACCAAACCAACATTTGTTGTTGAAGTAGAAGTCCTGGGAGTGCATTCTGACGAAGAACAGCAAAGGTAATCCAATTTTTCTTATAGTAAATCTGAGTTTGGTGAGTGCCAAACTTGGTGGGTGTCAAAATAGCTAGCCATGATGGCCGCGCTGTCTACTCAGAATATTGCAAAATGTGCTTTCACCGACTTCTACTTCAATAACAAATGTTGGTTTGGTCCCAAATAATCCATAGTTATATCCAAATAGCGGCGTTTTGTTTGTGCGTTCAAGACACTATCCGAAGGGTAAATAAGGGTGACGCGCCCATCGCGTTTCGTGACAAAAAAATTCTAAATATTCCATTACCGTACTTCGAAGCATGTCAACCGCTGTTTAAAATCAATTTTTATGCCATTTTTCTCGTAAAAAAAGCGATAATATTCCGACCGGGAGTGGTTGTTTTCGTTCAAAGAGAGAGAAAGTAAACATGGTGTCAGCTCGGGCACGCGCCTCCAGTCTCATTGTCCTCAGATCGACCACTAGAAAATGCGCTAATGTTTTTCAGCCAGGGCCTGCAAAGCCACCATTCAGATTTCTGGCGCCTTCTGAGAGCCTATGGGAGCGTTAGAAAATGTCACGTCATGCCAGAGATCCCCTGTTTTGGTTAGAGATGATCAAGAAGGCCATGAAATGGTCAGAGAGAGCGCTTCCTGTTTGGAATCTTCTCAGGTTTGGGCCTGCCAAATGAGTTCTGTTATACTCACAGACACCATTCAAACAGTTTTAGAAACTTTAGGGTGTTTTCTATCCAAATCAAACAATTATATGCATATTCTAGTTACTGGGCAGGAGTAGTAACCAGATTAAATCGGGTACTTTTTTTTTATCCGGCCGTGCAAATACTGCCCCCTATCCCCAACAGGTTAACAAGTTTACCAACATCTTAGTTGTGTCCTCACATTACTTTGTTAACCTGTATGGGTTAGGGGGCAGTATTTGCACGGCCGGATAAAAAACGTACCCGATTTAAACTGGTTACTCCTCTTTCCCAGAAACGAGAATATGCATATTATTAGTAGATTTGGATAGAAAACACTCTGATTTTCTAAAACTGTTTGATTGGTCTCTGTGAATATAACAGAACTCATATGGCAGGCCAAAACCTGAGAAGATTCCAAGCAGGAAGTGGCCTGTCTGCGAATTTGTAGTTCTTCTTTCTAGTCCCTTTCGAAACTACAGTATCCCTGGGGTTACGTTGCACTTTCTAAGGATTGAGGCGTCTCCTGTCTCTGGGCAGAGTATAGTAGCTCAGTTTGTCAGTGGTCTGCCTGGTGACTAAGAGACTGGATATGCGCGGTCCCGCGACCATGCTGTTTTTCTTTTCCTTTTTGAATGAATACACTATTGTCAGGTTGGAATATTATTGCTATTTTACGAGAAAAATACCATAAAAATTGATTTTAAACAGCGTTTGACATGCTCCTAAGTACGATAATGGAATATTTTGACATTTTTTGTCTCGAAATGCACTCGCACGTTACCTTTTGGATAGTGACCTGAACGCACAAACAAAACGGAGGCATTTGGACATAACTATGGATTATTTGGAACAAAAACAACATTTCTTGTGGAAGTAGCAGTCCTGGGAGTGCATTATGACGAAGATCAGCAAAGGTAATACAATTTTTCTAGTTTAGTGTGCCCCGAAGTTGGCGGGTGTCAAAATAGCTAGCCGTGATGGCTGAGCTATGTACTCAGAATATTGCAAAATGTGCTTTCGCCGAAAAGCTATTTTAAAATCTGACATAGCGATTGCATAAAGGAGTTCTGTATCTATAATTCTTAAAATAATTGTTATGTATTTTGTCAACGTTTATGATGAGTAATTTAGTAAATTCACTGGAAGTTTTGGGTGGGAATGCTAGTTCTGAACATCACATGCCAATGTAAAAAGCTGTTTTGGATATAAATATGAGCTTGATTGAACAAAACATGCATGTATTGTATAACATAATGTCATAGGAGTGTCATCTGATGAAATTCATCAAAGGTTAGTGCTTCATTTAGCTGTGTTTTGGGTTCATGTGACATATATGCTTGCTTGGAAAATGTCTGTGTGATTATTTGTGGCTATGTACTCTCCTTACATAATCTAATGTTTTGCTTTCGCTGTAAAGTCTTTTTGAAATCGGACAATGTGGTTAAATTAACGAGAGTCTTGTCTTTAAAATGGTGTAAAATAGTCGTATGCTTGAAAAATTGAAATTATTGCATTTTTGAGGTTTTTGTATTTCGCGCCAGGCTATTCCACTGGCTGTTGAATAGAGTGGGACGGTGGCGTCCCACCTTGCCCATAGAGGTTAATTCAATTGTTTCACCTCGGCCTCTTAATCTGGACATGGATTTGCAGGTCCTCCTCTGGCCCGTAAAAGCTAAGTAACATTATGCCTTCTCATTGCAGTCGCTGTACCTCATATGCAGGAAAAGTATCACCTTATGGAGAGGATAGCTGAGTTGCAAGCTCGGCTTCAGACGCAATCGTTAGGCAAGGGAATACCCTGAAATGGACAAAAATGAATGGGATCTTATTGGCACCATACGAAACATATACACAATATATAATACCACTCAATTGGATGCCGTTTCATTCAAAACACATTGCAAATGCCATATGGCAAATGACAAGTGTCACACAGGAAAAATCCAATAAATAGCGAGCATGCTCCACCGTAAATTTTCATATTGCAAACGCACATCAAGTCAAGACCCAAGGGTCCAATTTTGAAATTTTGAAAAAAAACAAAAAACTTATCACCCCCTTAAAAAAGTGCTTTCTGGACCGTTTTTCGAAATTCTTTCCATTTTTTTTCAATTATACATGAATACGGTCTGTATGAACATACTTTTGTCATATTTTATTGTCATTATTTTTTTTTACTTGTGCATAAGGCATATGTTTTGTCCATTTGCAATATGATTTCATAGGAAGTCGAAGTCAAAAGTCAGTGAACCATTGCCAAATGCCATAAGAAATGTCCAAATGCAATACGAAAGTATTGAAAGTGCCAAATCAGGATGTTATGTCCATTTGCCATGTAAGGGACCGTACATTTGCAATATGCACTTTCTCACTAACCATACAGCTGGTGCAAATGAGTTCACTTCATGTATGTTCGATCACAGGAAGTCAGTTTCCAAACCCAAAAGTCAGTGAACCATGTCCAAATGGCATTTATACTGCCCAAATGATATATAGCACTATGTTAAGCCATGAATCAAACTAGATGGTCTATTTGTCATGAATGATGAGGGAGAAGTGGGACTCTGTTGTTTTTTTTACGACTTTTTGAAAAACATCCAAAATGACCAGGGGCACGGGTGAGGGGTGCTCCCTACCCAACCGTAGACCCCTTGCTCCCCCTAAAGCCATTTAAACCATTTTAAAAATGTGCTCCTGGTAACCCATTCCAATCACCAGGTGCACGGCTGTCCATTTGCAATATGTTTCAATGGGCATTTACCATCATGAATTTGGCATGCTCAAAAATACTGCTGAAATGCAAAATTGACTGGCCCGATGAACTCGGGATGGCCGTGCAGTGACTCTGGTTCCTCTCAATCGCTCGTTGGTGTTGATTTCAAAATGTCAATTTGGTGATGGTCTATCACTGTTTAAACATATTGCAAATGGACAAAAGTCAGCCAGCAAGTCACCGTCCATCAGTCATTAGATATCATTCTGACACCAAACTGACACCACACCCACTTTTCCAACTCGTTTAGAAGCCAACTATCACATACTTCAGAGCAGGCCCAGAATTTACAGTGCCTTCTGTTTAAACCATAATAAAAACATAAAACACGTAGTTACGTTCTAGTTGCGGGTCCAGTTCTGACATTATGTGTAGGACTAGCTGAGGCGAACCCGAATCCCATGTTTCGGCTCGATAGGTCATTTGGAGCCCGAGCTGCGACCTTAATTGGTGCTGAAAATCCTTTTTCCGGGCGTTGCTACGGGGTCTTTGAATGAGCTATCGGACAAACGTTAGGGTCCGTCTCTATGGGCCGAGGCGGTTTCAATGCACCTAGTCTTGCGACTCTGGGACTTTTCTAAATGTCATCATTTTTGTGATGGTCAAAATGAATTGAAGTTATTGCAAATGTACGAGGCTGTTTCTCGGTCTAAGAACATTCTAGAGCCACATAACTCACCACACACTATTGACTTGAGCTCTAGAACAGGTTTCTAAAGTTTCAGAGCTCTAGGTCTGACGGTTCTTTGACAGTTCGAACAAAGGTAACTATTGCAGGCTCTGTGTGGCTCTAAGCCCCACACTGTGTCACTCCATCCTTGCTGTGTGTGTGTATGAGTTTTTCTTGAAAAGCTGATGGGATAAATGACTGATTTACAGTTCATGAGGGTTGCCTAATCACACATTTAAAGTTTTGGAAAGATGTGAATTTTTTTAACCCTTCGAAACAGCCGCTTTGACGCCAATTTAAGGCATTTCAGGTTGGCACAGGAAGCTAAAAGTAAACAAATATCCTCATTGGGGTAGGCTTTTACAGAATCCTGAGTTTAA